>NC_090438.1:519021133-519324163 GCF_031143425.1 Pleurodeles waltl
CATAATATGGTGGTCGGAACATTGTCTTCCGCCTGGCTGTAGGCAGCTACCGCTGTGGTGGCTGTTGTTTCCGCCCTGGCAGTGGTGTGGTAAAGTGGCTGTCTATCTGAGCTCTTTCCGCCATGGTCATAATTTGTCGATAATGACCTGCCTGTTGGCGGTATTTAAGCCACTCTATCACTGATTGCCAGGGTTGTAATGAGGGCCATAATGTTGCTTGTTTTACTATGTTAACATCAACTAACTCTTGCCAAGTTGTTTTATTCTTCATTGGCACACCATTTCCTACAATAATAAGTGGCTCATCAATGTCTTTGTCCATACCTAAAGTTTCAATATTTTTTTAAAGTCTAACGGCAAATACACTTCTTTTCCTTTAAGGCCTTTATGTAACTCTGTTGAATGTAATTTTCCTGTTTCTGGTTCTCATCGTATAATTGCTTGAAATGGATGAACAAATTGTATAAGGATTGATTAATCTACATTTAAGTCTTGTAGTTGTTCTTGAATGGTCACAAGTTCCAGCTTGTTATGTACTGTTCTACCTTGTGTTTTTTTTTATCCTCTAACTTGTCATAGCAGTTCATACAGCTTGCACTGACAAGTCAAATCACTCTACAAATAAATAAGCAGCACATTTTTGCCACTTTCTCTGTTTTCCCCTTCAGTTTTGGAAAATACAACTACATTTCGTGTTTGACTTTTGTAGTGAGTGTGTCTACAGCAAATGCAAACATAGTTTGTTTTTTCTGAAAAAACTGTGTTAAACTTTACAATCTCATCTTCAAAATTTGCAGTACTAATATCTGTGCTGTTCCTCAATAACTGTGCTTACAAATTCCTCATTTTGCCTAGACTCTTCAACCAAAGAAACAAAACTGCACATCCTCACAAACTTTTTCTACCTCTCCTACTGTACCATGCAAAAGTACTCTATTCATTTCTCCTAAACATAAGGCTGGAGTCTTCACATAGTAAAGACTCCTAACTAAACTTTGTGTGGTGGATTGCCAGCATGCTAAAGTGATAAAAGGTGCTTTGGCACACTTTATTTGATAAACATGATTATGAATGTCCCTGTAAATTACTATTCTTTCTTACTTTTCATTAATCTAATCCTTGCAAAAGTAAAAAAAAATCTTTCAAACTTCTGCATGGAAACACGCGTACAAAACTTCTTAACAAATCAATTAATTGCTGCTGAGTACTATAAATACTGCCACAGTTCTCATTTGTAAACAGGAGTCTGTATAGGGCATTCCCTGACGTTTTTAAGTTACCACCTCTTCCACATTTCTAGGTGCAATCTCTTCTTTTTCAATGGGACGCCCATCCTTCATGTTATATTTTTGACCAGCAGAATCAACTGTATGCACTAATTTGTTCTCTTGTAAATCGCCTTCTTCATTAAAGAAAGGTTCTGTATTGGAGGTATGCTTCCATTCCCCACTAAAGAGTTTACAAAAATTACTTTCATTTGCACATCTTTTCCTTTGACTACATCTCTTCATACATAATACTGTTTTATTCAGTGTTCTCATTCTAGTGAGAATCAAAATAAAAAGCTTCCTCTTAAAGGCAAATGCCTTAACACACTGGGGGTCATTCTGACCCTGGCGGTAATTACCGCCATGGCGGAGGTCGGCGGTAGCACCGCCAACAGGCTGGCGGTGCACCGCTGGGCATTCTGACCGCTGCGGTTCAGCCGCGGCCAGAAACGGAAAGTCAGCGGTGTACCGCCGACTTCCCGCTTTCCTTGAGAATCCTCCATGGAGGCGGAGCGCGCTCCGCCGCCATGGGGATTCTGACACCCCCTACCGCCATCCTGTTCCTGGCGGGTCTCCCGCCAGGAACAGGATGGCGGTAGGGGGTGCCGCGGGGCCCCTGGGGGCCCCTGCAGTGCCCATGCCAATGGCATGGGCACTGCAGGGGCACCCGTAAGAGAGCCCCATGAAGAATTTCAGTGTCTGCTTTGCAGACACTGAAATTCGCGACGGGTGCAACTGCACCCGTCGCACCTTCCCACTCCGCCGGCTCCATTCTGAGCCGGCGTCCTCGTGGGAAGGGTGTTTCCCGCTGGGCTGGTGGGCGGGCTTTCGGCGGTCGCCCGCCAGCCCAGTGGGAAACCCAGAATGACCGCCGCGGTCTTTTGACCGCGGTACGGTCTTCTGGCGGTTCCCGCTTATTCTGAATTATGCTAGCAATAAACATTCTAACTCTAATTTCCTTGAACTGTTGCTTTCTTCAGTTTAAGCTATCTGCTTTCTTCCATGTTTTCTTACTTTCTATCTGACATGATTTGTGTCCTTTGTTGGCTGTATTTTGTTGTGTCACTGTATACATAAGTGTGTACCTGAGTGTGTCACTGTATATATAAGTGTGTGTCTCTGTGTCTTACTCTATTTATCGGTCTATTCCTGTCTGTCTCACTGTATGCATCAGTGTGTATATGGGGATGCACAGGAATTTATCAGTATATGTCTAGATGTCTCAGCATAAGTATCATAGTGTGCCTGAGGATGTTTCTTTATGGACAACTGCACGCCATTATGTATTAGTCTATGCATAATTGTGTGTCTGGGTGTTATACTGAATGAACAAGTGTATGCCTGAGTGTACTCTGTGATTGTGCTTTCAAATACATAATTTCCTAAAAAAAAACTTGAGTTGGTGTGTCACTATCAGTATCCTTAAAACAAAATGATTGTGACTTATACTGTAGGTGAGATACTGCACCTATTATACACCATATGGAACTTCAAGTGCAGATGCGATAAGCTATAATTTCAAAGTATATGTCTTATAATATGAGCATATATCCACCGTAACCAACATACATCCTACTCTAGATGTATCCTATATCTAGTAAAAGAGGAACTGTAAGTCTGTTATGAATACCAACTCAACTTGGAACTAAAAGTGTGCATATAAAGTGTGCAGTACTATCTGCTAGTTTTAATCATTTTCTAAAATGATAAATACAATACTGCATATGTGAATAAACGTATCAATATCACTCTGGCTACATGTGAGTTACTTTAGTTTCATCCACATCACATATACTTTTATCACTCTTATTTACAGACACAGCTTTGTTTTAAGCCAATACTGTAATTCACATACCTATTAAATAGCTTTTGTTGATAGATAAAATGCTGCCACAATATCACTTTAACTCTTTCCTTTGTATAACCCTGAAATCTCAGTATAGGAATGATATACCACTCTAAGACCATGGAACCAGTAAGGACAACCTATTCACCTTTGCTCTCAGTGATACTGTCCTAGTTATCAAATCACAAGTTGTGTTTCAAGTCTTATTTATCTTGTCCCACATCTGAGTGGTTAGTGTCTAGTAACCCTTTCTTTCTCTGTGCTCCTGTCCCTTCCCTTCAAAATGGCCAGAGTGTGGATTGTAGGTCACACAGCTATGTTTTTTGGGCTAGCGAGTATGCTAGAAAGAGCGGCATTGACAGGGACCTGGATTTGCCTAGTGTGGATATTACTTGGGTGGCCACAGAGGGTTAAAGTGGCAGCAATTGCTTCCATTGGTTGAAAGCATTAGAGATTGCCAACCACCTCACCTCATTATTGTACACTGTGGTGGGAATGAACTGGGCACACTGACTAGGGTTTGCACTGGAAATCTTAATGAAGGATACCTTAGTTCAATTAATGAAACGTTTGCCTCACACTGCCTTTGTGTTTCCTAACATATTCCAGTGGTAGAAATGGAAGTGGTCAACTGAATTCTGTCCACAGATAGGCAAAGTCAGAAAACATATTAATAAAACTGTTCAGCATTCATCAGAGACCATAACATGGGCTCTATCTACAATAATAACCTGGCCTTTGGCTGGTAATGGGATTTATAGAAGAGATGGTGTTCTCCTCACAAATCAGTAACTCAAAACTCTTCATCCTCTCTTATGTGTACTAATGTTATAGACACAGTAAACACAAAAGCCCTTCTTAAAGTCACCCTACAAACAAAACACTATTTAAATGTAAGAGAAAATCTGATTACTTTTGTTTTTACAAAAATCTGAGTTGCGACCCCGTCGCGATCTGCAAGCCAAAAGCACACCCGAAATACCTCTAACTATAACAGCGGAATTTCTATGTTTTTGCACGTTTAAAATCTGAGCTTAACTATAACTTTGTTTTTTTAAGTGAATTTCTATGTGTATTTTTTATATTCTATTTCCTTAATATAAAATCCCTCTAACCTATGTTTTCTTTCAGTGAATTTCTGATTTTTTATCTTAAAGTATTTTTAATTACTATACATTTATCCAATCACTGACGCACCCGGCCTTTGGCTGTGCGCAGCAGTGGGAGCCCGCAAGGCCTGTGGTCAACTTCCTATACATACCCAACCCACTAACACAGTTTTGCACCAAAACGTTTAGCACCGGCATGCACCATTTCTAAGCACCAGCCGGGCACCATATTTATGGAATGGTGCAAAGGGTAGGCTAGCGTAAAAAAAAATGACACTAGCCAGGCAGGGGTGGCGGTATGGGAGAAGGGGGTTTTGCACCAAAAAATTATGTTAGGCAGGTTAGAGAAAAAAAAAGACTCTAACTAGCCTAGCATCATATTCTGATGCAAAACCATCCATACCATATAACTCCTGTCTTAGAAAAGACAGGAGTCATGCCCACCACCCCAGTGGCCAGCACAGGGGACCAGGGTCCCCTGGGCATGGCCACTGCACCAAGTGCCATGTGGGGGGGGGGCATTTCAGGACCCCCCCATGGCACTTTAAAAAACAAATACTTACCTATACTTACCCATGCTTACCTGGGATGGGGTTCCCCATCCTCTGCTGTCCCTCTGGTGTGGATGGGGGTGTCCCTAGGGCCTGGGGAGGGCACCTGTGGGCTTATTCCATGGTGTTCTACAATGGAAATAGGCCCACAGGTCCCCTAACATCTTCCCTGACCCAGGCGTTAAATAATGGTGCAAAGCAAGCTTTGTACCATTATTTGATCACTCTTCCCCCTGTGAGTGATTTTAGCATTGGGGGAGAAATATGGCGCTAAGGCCATAGAGTCATTTTTTGTGTGGGAACGCCTACCTTGCATCTCATTGACGCAAGGTAAGTTTCCACGTCCCAAAACTTACTTTAACTCCATAACTTTGGCGCTTGACGGGTCTGGGCCAATGTATAAATCTGGAATTCGTTTTGCACCGAATAGGCATAAAAACAATGATGCAAATTTGGCACAAAACAAGTATAAATATGCCCCTATGTGTTTCAGTATGTTGATCTGTTTTAAGGTGTGGGATAGCCCTCGCAAGATCGCAGTGTTATGCATTTTGTTCTAAGTTGTTGTAAATAGTTCCTTTTCACCTGGTCAGTTAATACTGAATGCCAATGTTTAATAATAAAGTCAGTACAATATGTATATTGTAATAATGATTTTGTTTACAAAGTTATGGCTCTTGCAAGATGATTGTGGGAGCCAAACAACCAATCCCCTAAGCGCATTACTACTGGGACTTCATGTCCGACTCTTGCGATCCGCTTGTAAGTACGTACATATGGAATTTAAAAAGTACGACATTAGAAGTGTTGTTCAAAGTATACAAACAGTTGAAATATTAACAAAGTTTTCTGTATTTTATGATCTTGTGGCCGTCTTGTGAGACACAAGCAAGATGGCCAGGGAGAACAAAGGAATCCCAAGGAAGGACTGTGATTGGTTCATATAGATGTCTTCATTTAGCAAAGAAAGATTCCTTCCTTGCCGCATCATTTGCCTAATGTTTTTTTTCCTGATTGCACCTTTTTGGCTACCTCTCTGAATTTTTTGTGATCAGAGGGGCATTTTTGTGCTCTGTTTGCGCCAGATTTGCGTATTTTTTTTAATGCAAATCTGGCGCAATCTTAACTCCAAATTTATATTTTGATGCTAGACATGTCTAGCGCCAAAATATTGGAGTTAAAGTAATTTTTTGCCTGTGGAAAACTACCTTGCATCAATGAGATACAAGGTAGGCATTCCCAGGCAAAAAATGACTCAAAAGCCCTAGTGCCTTATTTATCCACCCGTGCAAATATCATGCACGGGAAGAGGAGGGCCTTAAATAATGTTGCTAAGCCTGCTCAGCACCATTATTTAATGCCTGGGTCAGGGCAGGCGTTAGGAGACCTGTGGGCCTTTTTCCATTGTTAGAGACCATGGAAACAGCCCGCAAGTGCCCTTCCCTGCCCCCAGGGAAACCACCACCCACCCGCACCCACACCTGGAGGACATCTAAGGATGGGGGGACATATCCCAGGTAAGTCCAGGTAAGTATTTTTATTTTTTTTGCAAAGTGCCATAGGGGCGTCTAACTTGGGCCCCCCTACATGGCACTGTGCCCAATGGCCATGCCCGGGGACCTACGTCCCCGTGCATGGCCATTGTGCTGGGGGTCATGATTCTGTGTTTACTTAGATAGGAGTCATGTCCATGGGGGTTGTGCGTGGGAATAATGACGCTTATCAGGTTTGTCATTTTTTTTACTCTAACCTGACTAGCGCCATTCTTTCACGCACAACCTCCAGTTTCCCCTACGCCTCCCACACCCAGTTTGCGTCAATAATTTTTACGTTAACTTGGCCTTACTGCCGGCTAGTGTCATAGCTTAAATATGACATCCGGCTGGCATCCAGGAATGACGCTAGCCCGCGGTATACTTTTTGACGCAAACCGACACTAACACAGGTTTGCGTCAAAAAGTATAAATCAGGGTCAGAATGTCTTCATCTAATTCAGATGAGAACCCTTCTCCTGTTCCTGTAAGTCAGCTACCTGAGCCACCCAGGGAGTTCTTGGTCTGTCATGTTTTTTCAGATGAGGCCTGATGGGAAGAAAGTGTCTACCAAATGTGTAATTTGTAACATATTCATAAAAGAGTTCAGCAGGGGTAGCCGGAACAAGCAATATTCTATGAGCACAACCTGGATGTGGTGACATTTGAAAGCTATGCACCCTGAACACCTTGCTCAGGCTGAGTTAGTGCATGCTGCAGAGCTTGATAGCTGTCAGGGGTGTCCACATCTTTCCAATCTGGTGACAGTGTGCCTGCCCAGGTACTCAGCGCACAAGTGGATAACAACTCTGCATATCTGAAAAAAGCCCTTTTTTGCTGTTTATGCAGGAGACTATTTTTTTCTTCTGAGACAAACAGAGATGCATGGGGCAGGCTTGTGCAGGATCATAAATGACCACCTCGGCAGTAGTTTTAAAAAAACGTTTTTTCTACATTTTTCACCTTTTTGTTTTGATGGAGATGTATTTTTATTTTACTCCAAGAATCTTGTTTTTGTTCTGTCCCTTTTTAAAAAAATACAAAAAAAGTAAAAAATGTAAAAAAACACAAAATAAAGTTACTTGAAAAAGCTCTTTTCAGAGCTACCATGTACTTTAACTATGTATGTTGTTCATACTATGTACCCCCTTTATTTCCTTCTTGATGATGCAATACAATTGTATTTTGTAAGTTTGCGCTGCTTTTGCGTAAAACAATTACGCAAATGCAGCACTAAAAAAGTATAAATATGGGCCAGGGTTCTTTTTGGTCCTTCTTTAAAGTCAGTTGTTCAGATCTAAGGTTCTAATGCCATGGGTGTCCCTTAAATCCTGGATTTAGGGGAGTTAGAGTGTGGCGGCTAGTGGCCAATGGGCACCTAGTTCCTGCAGCTAATCAAACCCTAAGGTGACCACATCTGTTGTGATGGGTCACCTTTTGCTACCCAGAACCCTCTATTCTGCCACTTCTAAGATGGCAGGAATCAAAATGTAGTGTACAGATCAGCGTGCTCACCCTAGAGGTGCGATCAGCCTGCTGGGGGTGTGCACCACCCTGCTGGGGGTGTGCACCACCCTGCATATCGAATTTCATACCTGTTCCTTAGCAAATGTGTCTAGGGGCAGTGGGAGGGCTGTTTCCTTCTCTGGAGGAAAGCACAGATGGCTATCAGGGGCAGTGAAGCATTTGAAGCTCACCACCATGGAGTGCCTATTCACTAGCCTGGCTGGGGGCAGGAGGTGTGTGTGACCGCCTTCCTGCCTTAGCCTTTGTTTCCAACTCATTGGGTTGCTTAAGTCAACCAAGTATGTCATCCCCCTGCTTCTCTAAAATTGGATAAGGTCCAGTCCACTTGCTCTGGAGGACCCTGGGAACCACAGGCTCTAATACCCTCACCTGCTGTCCTGGTTGGTACTCCACCAGTGCTGCCTACTGCTCATACCAGTGCTTAATATGCTCATGGTTGGCCTTAAAGTTTTTGCTTGCTGCTTTCATGTACTCTGGCATGTGTGAACGCAGGCCTAGTACACAGTCCACTGTGTCCTTCTTGGGCTCTTTAAGAGTCCTCTACCATCCTTCTCTCACAAGACTCAATGGACCCCGACAGGATGACCAAACACAAATTCAAAGGGGCTGAACCTAACTGCCTTTTGTGGTACCTCTCTGTATGTAAACAGTAAGCAAGGTAACAGGACATCCCATCTCCTTCTGAGTTTGTCAGGACAGCTCATTGTGTGGACTGGCCTCTCTGCTCAGACCTCTCTTTTGGATGACAGGTATGCATAGTATGCTTTGTCTAGGGACTGTCCTCACTGCTAACACCCCTCTCTCTGAAAGTGGATGTGCATAATAAGGTGTGGGAAGAGACTATACCCTACTCAAAACTTTTAAAATGTCAATGGGCATATATAGTACAGTCTGACATACACCATCTCCTGTAATACTCCTTCCTACGGTAGCAGGTGTTCATACTACAGTCAATTCAAAGGTCACCTACCCCTTTCTACTGTTCACGATCCCAAGAGAGACTTGCGAGATGGTAACTTTTTTTAGAAAATAGGAATTAACCTTCTACTCATCATAGTACATATCTCTTACACCCTTCCTCTCAAAAACAATGACAAAACATGCATTCCAACTAATGGAATGTTTTCAGAACCCATCTAGTCCTCTTTACTATTCAAGACCTAGCAAGATTTCTGCAAGATCATCAAAATAAGCTAAAAACAATATGCATTTATTTTCTTCACAGTAGTTATCCCTTAGACAGCTCCTCTCTAAACTTAGGGGGACAGCGTGCTTTCCTGCTGCCCCTTTGTATAGCTTTTTTATTTCATTTTCACAACACCTCATTTTTCACAGTAAGCACTAAAGGCTGCCATTTCATTTCTGACTTTCTAATAACCAACCAATCAGAACACCAGCTCTCACGAGACTCAAGGGAGTCTCTTGCTCCTGCAAGAGAGTGAATGCTCTTGGGAAAAATGGGCCTCTAGACTAATCACAGGCCTCCACTTTTACATTCGCTCTCCCGCAGGACTCCCATGGGACTCTCTCGAGCCCAATTATCCAAATATACAATTATGTTTCACCCTTAGTCTCTCAATAACTACTAAACGGACTATACCAAATCACAAAAAGCACAATTTTGGTACCAAGATCTAGCGTCCTGCCAAGTTTGGTGTAATTCCGTTCAGCAGTTTTTGCGGTAGCCGTGTCTAAAGAAGTCTACAGAAAATGCATGGGGATTTTATGTTTTGAGACCCAACTTATTTTCAGCTCGGCTTGACAAATCACCCTAAAATGTTCCAGGAAGTAGCTGAGGTGGATGAAAGTTTTATTTGGAAAGTTTTGTGAAGATTCGTCAAACAGGGCCAATGTTATTAGTAAACCAAAAAACAATCCATACATGGGAAAGCAGACCTACTGGCGATATATATATATTAAACATTATAGTTTTGCACTTACAACACCAGAGAAATTCAGCAGTGATAGTTATAGTTATAGTTATACTTATGTTAAGAAACTATAACGTGTGGCCTAAAGTTACTTAACAGCACAAGTTATAGTTTCTTCAGATAATTATAACTATAAGTACCCAAACAGTTGATATTGAAAATATATTGCAGTACATTGGTCTAAAAAATATAATAAGTAAACGAATGGTGGTCATTATACACCAATTCAACTAATAACACAGTTCTATGGCAGACTGTGATAATGATCTAAAAATCACGGGAAAATAAATTGTGAACATGCAAAATATTGTGTCAAAGGAAAAGGGGGTAGGGCTCCCTGTGTTGTTGCTCAGCATGCATCATGTTGCTAGAAACCATGTACAGTATGCCAGTTTGGCATACGTCAGTCTGCAGTATGGGAAAATAAATCAGGCCCAAGTGGGCAATAAACATAATACACAATATGGTATCCATGCTGGCAGAAAAAGGGGGTACCAAAATAATTGCATGCACACTGCCCGATCAATAGAAAAAACTGCTATACATCCTGTGTTCAGTCTTTAAACCTTATTATGCCCATGGTAAATTGCATATGCCTAACAGACAAAACAACATGTCCAGTTTAAATATGTACTGCCAACTTCTCATCCATATTTAGCTCCAGAGGGGGGGTCTTGGTATCTAATTTGATAATATGGCAGGACTCCAATATTCATAACTGCTGCTCTCTGTCTCGTCCTCTGATTGGTTCCTTCACTCTGTCAATACCAAAAAATCTAAGAGAGTCAGGATTACTCTGATGCTTCAATTTAAAATACCTGGCAATGGGGTAGCTCTCATCACAATTTTTAAAGTCATGCTGATGTTCCAGTATTCTTTTTTTTAACTGGGAAGGTTGTGCTCTCTATGTCCCACAGCCCACATGGGCACTCCAGAACATAAACACAAAAATCAGATGTACATGTATTAAATCTGGGGATTTTGTGTTTATACCCATTGGCAAGCAGATACGCCACCCTGTTGGTGCTGTGGTTACAGGCTTTACATTTTCCACATTTGTAGAACCCCTTAGAGCTACTTAACCATCCTGTCTTGGTAGGGCACTGGAAGTGGCTATATGTCAAGGTATTATTTAGTGATTTAGCCCTCCTGTATGTGGTACTAGCATGTAGAAACCACAATGGATTATAATATGGGTCAGCTCTGAGTATTTCCCAATGTTATCATAAGTTTGCTCACTTCCCCATATCTATTATTGTAGTATTTTACAAAGCAGACCGGGGGAGGGGGTTAATGCCCTTCTTCTTCTGTTTACCAAAAAGAAGGTCCTCTCTCTTATGGGTAGATACTTTTTCTTTGTTAGATCTCAACATTGTATTGGGTAACCCCGCTCCTGAAACCTAGAAAGCATTATTTAACATTTGGTTTTGCACCCCTCTTCCTGTGAGCAATGTTTTATGGCTCACAGTAGCACACCATGTGGGATACTGCACTTCATATTAGTGGCTTGGTGACTCTCACCGTGCAATATACTATCACCCGCTGTATCCCTCCTGAAGGGAGTAGTTACTATCTGACCTTTGCCTATGGTTAATAGAACATCTAGATATTCTATGTTCTCATTATTGATGTTGTGAACAAAGTTCAGAAAGTGAGGTTGAAATTATTCCTACGTAAGCAGTCAATAAACCTGTCCCCTAAGTTCACTTCACCATCCCAAATGATGAATGACCACCTGCTTCTCCCACCAGCCAAGGAATACATTTGTGAAGCTGGGGGTGAGGCGGGTGCCCACCATTGGCTCAGATATTTGCCTATAGTAGACATCATCAAAGCAAAACAATATTCTCACTCAGACAGAATGACATCATTTTGCTCAACATGAGCGTATATTCCAAGAGCTTCAAAGATCTGCCCTTCAGGAAGCAGACACACACATCTTTGCCTTGTTGCTGGTTTATACAAGTGTAGAAAAATTCACATCTAATGTAATCATCAAGTATGTGTACTCCCAATGAATGCCATGATAAAAAAAAAAAAAAAAACTATAATGTCTCTGCAGTATGATGATCATGCTAGGATATGGGGTGTCAGTAAGAAGTCCAAATACATAGCTGAGGGTTCTAACAAGCCACCGTGGACTGAAACAATAGGGGGCTGATTTAAGAGCCCTGAGCGCCTCCGTGTGCCACTTTGTAACCCTTTGTGCTACATTATGCCTGCACCAGACATAGGCCCTCATTACAACCCTGGTGGTCGGTGTAGAAGTGGCGGTAATACCGCCAACAGGCCGGCAAAAAAGAATTGAATTACAAGCATGGCGGTTACCTCCATGCAAAACCGCCACTTCTACACTGCGACCGCCAGGGCGGTAACAACCGCTGGGCTGGAGACTTCTGTCTCCAGCCCGGCGGCCATCACTAGACCGCCACTGGTATCAGGACACCACATACCGCCATGGACTTCGTGGGGTTATGTACCACCACGCAATCCATGGCGGTAGGCACTATCAGTGCCAGGGAATTTGTTCCCTGGCACTGATAGGGGTTTCCCCTTCCCCCCTTCCCCCCTCCCCTGAGTCTTCCACCAACACCCACAACCTCTCTGCCCCCCCCAAAGGTGGCAGGACCCCCTCCCCACCCCCACCTCCCCACAGAAACATCCACACACCCCCAACCCCCTACACGCACGCTCACACCACTCCTACACATACACGCACACATACACGCACACATGCACACAGACATATACGCACACATTTCCAATACACCCCCCGCATGCCTACACGCACTCACACAACCCCTCTACACACTCACACACACACACCCATGCACGCACACAACACACAAGACCTCCCCACCCACCTCCCCTAACGGACGATCACCTTACCTGATCCGGTGATCTTCCGGGAGGGAACGGGATCCATGGGGGCTGCTCCGCCGCCAGCACCCCGTGACCAGAACACCGCCATGCCGAATCCTGGGATGTGATTCGGTGAGCGGTGTTCTGATGACGTGGCGGTGGAGGTGGAGCAGCCTCCACTTCACCACCGACCACCAGTATGGCTGCTGGCGGCTCTCCGTCTAAAAAAGGGTGGAGGGCTGCCAGCAGTCATGATATGATGGGTGGGAGACCGGCACCGCTGGCGGTCTTCGGCCCGGAGTAACCTTGGCAGTCTTTTAAAAAGACCGCCATGGTTAAAATGAGGGCCATAATCTATGCAAAGGGGGGGCGAAAAAATGGCACAAAGAAATCAAAGAGATTTATTGGCCTCAATTTTTTTTGCCACCTGCTTGGAGAAGGCGTTAAAAGTAAGCACACCATTGTTTTCAATGGTCCTAAATCAGCTTTGCAGGATTAGCGCCAAAAGTTTTGACACTAGTCCTGCAAAGCTCTGAACTAGTGTTAACAATTTTGACACTAGTTTCCCTAACCACCGCAATGGTGTGCCATATCTTAGATACAGCGCACACATGGCGGGTTTGGGGGTCGGTATGGGGTGCAAGGAAATTGGCGCTGCACTTGGTGCAGCGCCAGTTTCCTTAAATCAGGCCCTAGGTCTTCCCAGGGGGGTTTGTAGGATGTTGGTGTATTTTGGGGAGGACGTATATAGTGGGTACCATCAAAAAATTATATTCTTCATCAATGATACCTCAATCCAACCATCCATTTAACAAATTTTAATATTCAACACAAACATGTTTGCAGTCAGATTTATTGATTTTTGCACACTTATTTTCATTCAATTGTCTATATGTCTCTTTAGAATACTGTTCCACATCCAAAATGACAATATTCCCCTCTTTGTCAGAAGGTTTGACAATGGTGTGTTTATCATCTACTAATGTGTTCAATATATTGAAATAAAGTTGTATTTACAGGAATACTTTTGGACCCTTAGGCCTTCATTATGACATTGGCGGTAAATACCACTTACCTCCACGTTGACTGCTGCCAACATACCGCTGCTGCGTCGGATATCCGTTCACCATATTATGACACACACACACCAATCTGTCACTATTCAGCCACAGACCAAAGGCCAGTGATAAATTGACAGTATCAAAACCCACACCGTTACGCCAACAGAACAACGGCCACCACATTATGACCCACGAATCACCACGGGAGACATTCATTGACGGTAAATTATTGGCGGTACATACCGCTGCGTTCAAAATACACAGCCACATACAAAACAACACCACATTGGACAATTCAACCAACACACACCTGACACCCATACACACACCACACACCCACACCACTATAAAACACCCACCCACATTACCTACAACCCTTTATGACTACAAACCATTGGCACGAGACAGACATCACGACCACAGACAAGACCAGAGCACCACACCACCATCACCTATACATCACCCATGCACCCCACATCACACACACCATCACATCACGCTACACACCCTCATCCACACAACTCACACAACACCCATGGCACCACAAAGACACCCCCCATTCTCAGAGGAGATATGGGTCATGGTGGAGGAAATCATCAGGGTAGAGCCACAGCTATTTGGAGCACAGGTGCAGCAGATATCCATTGCAAGGAAGATGGAGCTATGGCGGAGGATCATGGACAGGGTCAACGCCGTGGGACAGCACCCAAGAACCAGGGATGACATCAGGAACAGGTGGAACGACCTACGGGCAAGGAACGTTCCCTTGCAGCAAGACACCAGCTCGCTGTACAGAGGACTGGCAGTGGCCCCCCACCTTCTCCCCCACAACTAACAACATTGGAGGAGCAAATCTTGGCAATCATGCATCCTGAGGGCCTGGCCGGAGTAGCAGGTGGGCTGGACTCTGGTCAACACTTTACTACTATCACCCCCTACCTGCATGCCATCACATACCCCCACCCTTACCCTCACTCCCCTCACATCACCACGTCCCACATACCCCACCATCACATATCACTCATCCCAATGCCAAGCCCTGCATGCCATACCAATGCATGGACAGCACTCACAGACCTGCATGGACACCTATCACTAAAGCATGCACACTAGAGAGAATCAGCTAGCCCACCACACACCAACTTAGAGAAGTGAAAGCTGCCAGGGCAAATACAACCAAACAGGGCAACCCACTGATGCACAATATGTCACACACAGAAACAATAACTGCATTTTACAGCCCCACAGGTACCCCAGCCAATGTCAGCGGCGAAGAGGTGCCAGCACTATCTAGTCCCCTAACAGAAGAGGCCCACAGTGATGACAGCAACTCTGTTCACCTGGATCTGGATGACCAACCTGGCCCATCAGGGACCTCTGGAGAGTCAGTTACCCAGGCCCAGTCACACACCACCACAGAGCGTGCCCATCATGAAACACCACCACAGCACCCACCCAGCATACCCATACCTCTGTCGCCAGGACATGTCAGTCAGAAGTGTCCACCACTACAGGGACCCCAGGCTACACGTCGCACCCAAGGGACCTGGGGTCAGTGGCAGTGGGCACACGATTCAGTTCAGGGGACGAAGGCACAGGACACAGGGACACTGGAAGGACTGCTGTGCACCAGGGGGAGGACAGGCCCAGGGAACCGACTCTCCAGGAGGCACTCACTGAGATCCTGGGAGCATACAAACATTCCCAGGATATGCTGGGCCAGATCCTGGCCAACGTGCAGGAGAACAAGCGGCTGCAGAAGGGACAGTACCAGGGGATCAGGGAGGACTTGCAGGCCATTAACACCACCCTGGTCTCCATTGCAGGGGTGCTGGCAGACATGGCCAACATCATGAGGGAGGCAGTCTTACAACAGCAGGCCCCTGCCACTAGCCAGACATCTGAACTGCCTTCCACCTCCGCTGCCGCTAGTGGACATGAGGCCCCACCACAGGACAAACAGGCCAACGAAATCCCTCCCCCAGCAGGAGAACCACCCGCAAACTTTCCTTGTGATCCAGGCAGAAGCCAGAGACTATTGCCAAGAACCCCGCCAGGAAATGAGACTCGCCTGGTTGTCACCCTTGTGTCCCACTAGGCAACACTGTCCACCTTGAACTGCCATTGCTCCTCTTCCTATGTCCCCTTGGACAATGCACCTGTGCTACCAATATACTGGAACGATACCCTGGACTTTCCTCCATCATCACCCCAGCTTATTGCACTTGCCCATCTACATCTTAGCACTTAAATAAACACACATTGGAAAAATATGTATGGAGTATGTTAAACATATTTTAGTATGTATTCGTTTAACCAGGTTCAAACATTGCAATTCAACTGAACAGTAATGTTCAAATAGGAAAGAACTGTAGTTGGCTGCAGTGATCACACCAGGAGTGATAGTGGGGCACCAACATCTGCAAAATGTGTTTCCAAGGGGTACAGTGAGTAGGCATAGACATGGGAAATAACAGCATGCCAGTGACAAAGATAAACTATAAAATGACAATGAAATATGAAGTAACACTGTCTTACCTGTGTGTCATTGGAAGTATTGTTGGATCACTGCAGTTCTGTTGTCCTGATCCTCATCCTCTGCCTCCTCATCCTCACTGTCCGCAGGGTCTACTGCTGCCACACAGCCATCTCCAGCCTTCTCCTCCTGCAGGAAAGGCACATGGCATCTGAGGGCCAGGTTGTGCAACATGCAGCATGCCACAATTATCTGGCAGATGTTCTTGGGTAAGTAGCACAGGGATCCACCTGTTAGATGGAGGCACCGAAACCTGGCCTTCAGGAGGCCAAAGGTACGTTCGATAATCCTTCTTGTTCGCCCATTTGCCTCATTATAACGTTCTTCTGTCCTTGTCCTGGGATTCCTCACAGGGGTCAGTAACCATGATAGGTTTGGGTAACCAGGGTCACCTGCAAATATCAAGGGACAACATTTAGTCACACACTATCCCATATGGCCCACACCATAGCCATACCCCAACATATACTAGGTAGGAACTAGGGCTCACCTATTAGCCACACCTTGTGCCTCTGTAGTTGGGCCATCACATTTGGGATGCTGCTATTCCTCAGGACAAAGGTATCATGCATTGACCCTGGATACTCAGCAATGGAATGGGAGATGTACTGGTCCGCCAAGCACACCATCTGGACATTCATTGAGTGAAAACTCTTTCGATTTCTGTACACCTGTTCATTTTGCCGGGGAGGGGGGCAAATGCAATACGTGTACCAATTGCCCCAATGATGTTAGGGATATGTCCTATTGCAAAGATCATTTGCGGGGTCCCTCAAGGGACCTCCCTCAACCCTACCCTCTTTGACATTTACATGGCCCCGCTCGCCAACATCCTCTGCCTTCACGGAATCACCGTCATATCGTACGCAGACGACACCCAGCTCTTCATCTCCCTCACCAGGAACCCCACCACCGCCAAGTCAAACCTCCACGCTGGACTCCTTGACACCGCCAAATGGATGACAGCAAGCCACCTCAAACTCAACTCCAACAAAACAGAAATCATCATCTTCGGCCCCAACAAGACAGTATAGGACGACTCCTAGTGGTCCACCACCCTAGGACCACCCCCAACACCCTCCACCCACGCACGCAATCTCAGCATCATCTTAGACTCATCTCTCTCCATGGCCCAGCAAATCAACACCATAACTTCCTCCTGTTTTAACACCCTTCGCATGCTACAGAAGACCTTCAAATGGATCCCCATAGAAACCAGAAAAACCGTCACCCATGCACTCATCAGCAGCAGATTAGACTACGGAAACGCCCTCTACGCTGGTACCACAGCCAAGCTTCAGCCGAAACTCCAGCGAATCCAGAACGCAGCCGCACGTCTCATCCTGAACCTCCCACGCCATGAACACATCTCCGCCCACCTCAGATCCCTTTACTGGCTGGCCATCAGCAAAAGGATCATTTTTAAAGTCCTCATCCACGCCCACAAATTCCTCCACAACACTGGACAAGCCTACCTCATTGACTCAGTGAACTTCCACGCCCCCATTCGTCTCCTCCGCTATGCTAACCTCGCCCTCGCCACAGTCCCCTGTATCCAACGCACCACCTCCGGAGGCAGATACTTCTCCTACCTTGCCTCCAAGATCTGGAACTCCCTCCCCACCAACCTACGCAAGACCCAGGACCTCCTGACATTCAGAAAACAACTCAAGACATGGCTTTTTGAGCAGTAATCACCATCCCCACCTCCCCCCGACAGTGCCTTGAGACCCTACCAGGTGAGTAGCGTGTTTAATACATTTTTTGATTGATTGATTGATTGATTGATAGAAGTCAGGTTTCACTGTGGCCAAATCCTCCACCTGGTGGAAAACAATGTAGCTGCACATGTGTTTAATCAGGGCAGACAACACTCTTATGAGCACCTTTGAGAACATTGGCTGTGAGATTCCCGCTGCCAAGCCCACTGTCACTTGGAAAGATCCAGTTGTCAAGAAATGGAGCAAAGATAGGACTTGCACAAGAGGGGGGATCCTAGTGGGGTGACGGATAGCGGATATTAGGTCAGGCTCCGATTGTGCACGAGGCTCTGTGATTGTGGCCCTGTCAAGTCTATAGGTGAGGATGATGTGACTGTCCTCCATTGTTGTCATGTCCACCAGGGGTCTGTACACACGGGTATGTCTCCATCTCCTATTCATCCGCAGCAGTAGCAACCTATGGGGCAAAAGAGTAAGGAGCCGGTCACAAACTGTACATCGTAGCCACAACAGTAGAATGCATGATGTAAACTTTTAATGTATAAGTTGCATTTGTCCTGTATGTCCAATTTTGAACTGTGACGCAGTTATTATCCAGGGCCTGCCCACCCCCTGAAATGGCGTCTGCCTGTCGTGTGTGGAAGGACAGGTGGAAGTGAGGTAATTCCGCTGACGCTGTGTGCCGTTGCGGTTGGCGGTCGGTAACCGCCCTGCTACTCCTCATTGGTTATTATTGGGCCTTATGGGGTACAGTGGCCAATGGTGATGTACGCCGGTGGTGACAGTATGCACCACTGCGGTCGTGACTGCCATTTTCTATCTGATACTCACTTGCTACCTGACCTTCAACAGGAGAGGACCTACACTAAATGTGCTGCTGTGACCTGCGTCTGGAACCTATCATGGCTTGTGTGACTGGGGAAAGGGCCCCTGCATTCACCTCAGCAGAGTTGGAGTGACTGGTGGATGGGGTCCTTCCCCAGTACGGACTTCTGTATAGGCGTGTAGACTAACAGGTGAGTACACTGTGAGCACAATGCATGGGGCATGAATGCATGGAGGATGGCCTCCCAACGTGGAAGGGGTGCCGTTCGAACCCTGACCCTCCTGATGGCCCGCATACTGGCGGTGGCCTATCCGGAGCTGGATGGGCACTTGGCATCAGAGCAGCCACAAGGGGGTGAGCACAGTTCCATCATTACAACTTATGCATGGTAGGGGGGTACCCAGGTGGGGGATGTGTGTCAATGGGTACCCCTAGGCCAGGCCTGACTATCAGAGTAGGTCCCATGTTGGGCAGGGTTCTGAAGTGATAATCCTGCTATCTAACTTGTAGTCATCCACTACTGGTAAGGGCTGTGAGAGTCCCAGGTGTGCTGCAGTTGGTGGTATGTGCCCCTCCCCATGCCCTGGTGGCTAGCATTATTACTGGTAGTACATTGCTTTGTGTGTAGGGCTGTTCACTGTGTGTGACGGTGGTGTGTAGGCCAACGGTCGTGTTGGTGCAGCCATTGACCAAGTGTATCCTTTGTCTCCCCCCCTTTTTGTTTTGTCACCCTGTCCTTATGTGTATTAGCATCATGTGGCGTAGGAGCAGAGGCACCGGCGATGGAGGAAGCTGCATCCCACAGGACCCAGGAGGCAGAGTCCACCGACGGAGAGGGCACCAGCGGGACGGAGGGCGAGGGGAGCACCAAGGCAGAGACAGTAGGGGAGAGTTCTGACACAGATACCCCCTCCGATGGAAGCTCCCTGGTGGTGGGGAACACTTCTGTGACAACCCCAGCTACAGCCGCCTCCCCTGCACCAGCCCCCACTCCCAGCAGCCCCTCAACGAGTTGCCGATGCCCGCTCACCCAGGAGGGTGGGCATCTCCTTCGCCCCAGGAACCATCAGGCCCTGCCCCAGTTAGATCTGCTGCCCTGAGTGAGGAGGCTATTGACCTCCTGAAATCCATCTCTGTAGGGCAGTCAACCATTGTGAATGCCATCCAGGGGCTGGCAGCCTCAATGCAACTGACTAATGCATTCCTGGAGGGCATTTACACTGGCTTGGCAGCCCAACATAGATCAATCCAGGCTCTAGCCTCCTCTCTCATGGCAGCCATTGTCCCTGTTTCCACCATCCCCCTCCAACTTCCTCTTCCCAATCCCATTCCCCTCAACCCCAACCTATCCCAAGCACAAAGGCATACGAGCATGCACACAAGACAACACACAATAGTGGCACAGGCAAACACAAGCACAACACATCATGCCACAGGCACTCACACAAACACCATCCAGATGCAGACATACCAACATTCACAATTTCCAGTGTCTCCCCCTCCTCCTCCTCCTCCAACTCTGTCCCAGATCCTTCTACACTCACACCTGCCTGCACTACATCCTCATCCACTACCAGTGTCACCACCACACCTAGCAGAACACACACCTCATTTGCAGACACCACTACAACAGCCATGCATACGTCCCCTGTGTCCTCTTCCACTGTGTCTGTCCCCCCCTCCCAAGGTACACAAATGCAAGCACTCAGACACCCAACAGCCGTCCACCTCACAACAGCATCCAGCCCATGCACCTGCACCCCAACACAGCAGACAGACACTTCCTACAACCATTCCCTCTTCCTCCACTCCCAAACCTTCTCCCTTTTCCCACCCCAGTGTCCCTAAGAAGCTTTTCCTCTCCACCACTGACCTCTTCCCTACCCCTCCCCCTCCCGTCCTTCACATCTGGTCAGGGTGCCAAAAACCCAGGCAAGCACCTCAGCCACCCAGTCCACGGGACAAGTAGTCCCCACACCCACTCTTTGTGGGAAAGGATCCAGGGAACCAGCCAGCCTCAAAGAAAGTGTGCCTGCCCAAGTTGCTGCCCGAAAGGGCAAGGAGCCTGCCCCAGCTTCTGCCCAGAAGGGCAAGGAGCCTGCCCCAAGTGCTACCAGGAAGGGCAAGGAGCCCATCCCAAGTGCTGCCAGGAAGGGTAAAGGACCTGCTACAGCAGGCAGGAAGGACAAGGAGCCTGGTGCAGGGACTCAGTCATAGCTCCTACCACCAACCATGGTTGTACAGCCGTCTGAGGCTGCAGGGGATAGGCTGGAGCCTCCCCCCACAACCACCAGCAGCACTGCCACCACCAGTGGGCAGCCATCTGAGGCTGCAGTGGATGCGGTGGAGCCTCCCCCCACCAACACCAGCAGCAGCACCGCCACCACCAGCATTGGGCAGCTGTCCGAGGCTGCAGTGGATGTGCTGGAGCTCCCCCCCACCACCACCACCAGCGGCACCGCCACCACCAGAAGTGGGCAGCCATCTGAGGCTGCAGGGGATAGGCTGAAGCTTCCCCCTCCACCACCACCACCAGCAGCACTGCCACCACCAGCAGTGGGCAGCCATTAGCGGCTGCGGGGGTTGGGCTAGAGCCTCCCCCCACCAGCAGCAGCAGCACCACCACCACCAGCAGCAGCACCACCACCACCACCAGCAGTGGGCAGCCGTCCGAGGCTGCAGGGGATGGGCTGGAGCTTCCCCCTCCACCACCACCACCAGCAGCAGCACCACCACCACCACCAGCAGTGGGCAGCCGTCCGAGGCTGCAGGGGATGGGCTGGAGCTTCCCCCTCCACCACCACCACCAGCAGCACTGCCACCACCAGCAGTGGGCAGCCATCTGCGGCTGCAGGGGATGGGCTGGAGCCTCCCCCCACCACCACCAGCAGCAGCAGCACTGCCACCACCAGAAGTGGGCAGCCGTCTGAGGCTGCAGGGGATGGGCTGGAGCTTCCCCCCACCACCACCAGCAGCAGCAGCACTGCCACCACCAGAAGTTGACAGCTGTCCGAGGCTGCAGGGGATGGGCTGGAGCTTCCCCCACCACCACCAGCAGCAGCAACAGCAGCACCGCCACCACCAGCAGTGGGCAGCTGTCCGAGGCTGCAGGGGATGGGCAGGGGATGGGCAGGAGCTTTCCCCCACCATCACCATCAACATCAGCAGCACCACCACCAGTGAGCAGCCATCCGAGGCTGCAGGGGATGGGCTGGAGCTTCCCCCGCCACCAACAGCAGCATCACCATCACCAGTGAGCTGTCAACACCAGAGCAACACGCGCTCTATTGGCGACAAAAAAGCAAAAACCCAGCACTCTCAAAACAAAGTAATTTATGCATTGTGCTGATATGTTGTGGTTTAACCTTTTGCATTGCAGAGTTCAATCCTGAAAACTTATTTTTAATATGCTTACCAATACTGTTCCTTTGCAATGTATTGCTGCAGGTTTTCAGAGTGTGTTAGGGTGTGGCCCCTTTCCAGGGCCTTCCAGAGACTTTCCCTGCAACATGCCTGGGCGTGGTTCTGGGCTGGGCCAAGACTCTATAAAAGAGAGCCAGCAAAACTCCCAGTGCTCACTATTCAGAGGTCCCGGTGCAGAGCAGCAGCTTCTTCCTGAGCTCCTGTCCCGGCGGCCTATTTGGATCTTCCAGTCTTCTGCCCTAATCCTTCATTGGTGATCATTGTTCCAGGCGGTAAGACGGTGGTTGGACTGTCCCGACACCGTTATTTAGAATTTTCATTTTCTTGGTTTTAATTCTTAAATGAGTAACAGATTACTTGCGCGCTACCATTTCTTGACATTTATATGGTAGTTTACAAATAGGCAAGACGTGCGATTTATTTAAAAAAGGTTTGACTTTGTTATTCATTGCGTGCTACCATTTCTTGATATTTACATGGTGGCTTAAGAATCGGCAAGACGCGCAATTCGTTTTATGGTGTTTAAAAATTGTTGTCCATTGCGCGCTACTATTTCTTGACATTTACATGATGTTTTACGAATTGGCAAGACGCACAACTCGTTTCATGAGCATTTAACTTTGCTGTTCATTGCGCGCTACCATTTCTTGACATTTTACATGGTGGCTTAAGAATCGGCAAAAGAAGCGTGATTCGTTTCATTATACTTTGATCTTGTTGTTTATTGTGAGCTGTTATTCCCTGACATTTACATTGTGTTTTACGAATCGGCAAGACGCGCAATTCGATTAATGATGATTTGACTTTGATATTCATTGCGTGCTACCATTTCTTGGTATTTTACATGGTAACACTCGAATTGGCAAGACGCACGATTCTCTCCTCGAGTTTAATTCATGTTGTTTATTGTATGCTACTATTCTAAGATATTTATTATGTAATATTCGAGTTGACAAGTTATGTGATTTGTTTCCTGAATCCATATTGTGTTATTCATGGTGCACAATCCTTTTATGATGTTTACTATATATATATATATATATATATCTGCAATATGCACAATTTGTGTTGAAACATTTTAAGAGTACACAGAAGGCCAGAGTTTCTAGATGCAATATTGTATGGTCCTAGTATACATTCTCAAAACAGGATTTATATGACTGGTTTAAAATTTAGTCAGAATGTTTTTTCTGATTCTCATGTAAAGGAAAGTACTTGAATAAGAAAGTTTTCATTTAATTCATCTTGATTCCCCTACAGGTATCCGGCCATCTTGAAACTTAGTCATTTTAAACTTAACTCTTAGATTGTTTATGTTTTCAGAGTGACTAGGCTTAGAATCATAGTCTAGTATTGATTTCAGGAGATATAATTTTCATATTGTGTGTTCTACCCTTTTTCTTACTACAGGTCTCCTTCCCAGCTGTTCCCTTCCTAATCCCCTCTTCCCCTCTTGGACTCTCTCAGTCTCTGTGATTTATCTATCAGGGTCTTGGAGCTGTTCAGTGGTGGACGTGTTGGGAACGTGCACAGACCCCGAGGATCTGGTGACTGACATGAGCAGCCATCCGAGGCTGCAGGGGATGGGCTGGAGCCTCCCCCCCAGCGGCTGCAGCAGCACCACTACCACCACTGAGCAGCCATCACCGCCGGCGGATGGTCTGTAGTCCTGCCTCCATGGGCTGATGTGCGGCCTACCCCCTGCAAATCCTGTGGGAATGACACCCAGCTGAGAGATTGTGACCTTGCACTCCCCAGGATCAGAAACGCAGGGCACGATGCCCCCTCCAGAATCAGTGGTGTTGTTCCATCTGCCAGCTGCAGTGCCCCCCCGTTCCCTGTCCCCCTGAGGCACCTGCCTATTTTCAAACTGATGCCCCTGCAGTGTTCTCTCCATGTTGGTGCATGGGACAAGTGGGGCCTTGGACTTTGGCCTGTGGCCCATGCACATTGAGGACTGGGCAGTGTCCCTTGAACTGTACATATGTATAGACCATTAGATTGATTTTTCGTATTCCTACTGTATTTATATTATTACACTCAAGTTCAACAATTCCTGTAGTCCTTGCATTATTCCTGAGGGGTACGGGGTAGTTATGTTTTATTACTGCATCTGATTGTGTGTATGGAGTTGGGGGTGGGGGTGTGTGTTGAGCGTGTGTCACTCTCTTTTTCCTCCCTCCCTCCCCAGTGTGCTAGGCGGCTGTACTCACCGTGGTCGTCTTCGCCATCGTTGGTGTTCATGATGGAGCAGGATGTAGAAAATCATTGGGAAGATCTGAAGTTCAGGCTCCATGGTGGCGTGGTTGTTCCCTGTGTCTCCCTAGGTGAGTCCTTTCCCTTCCCTGTTCTGTTTCCGCCAGGCTTTTGATGTGGTTGGTACCGCACCGGAAAAGGTGGTGGATTCGTGTCTCTTAATATGGTGGGCGGAACATTGACTTCTGCCTGGCTGTAGGTGGCTGTTGTTTGCGCCCTGGCGGTCGGTGTGGTCAAGTGGCTGTCTACCTGAGTTCGCACCACCATGGTCATAATTTGGCGATAGTTACCAACAGCCTGTTGGTGGTATTACCGCCACTTTATCACCGACCGCCAGGGTTGTAATGAGGGCCTTAGTTTCTTTAATTCCATGATCATAGTTTTATGAAAGGAATCAATGGCATCATGTGGTGTATTTAGATTGGTACGGCTTCTGGGCTTGAAGCCACTGACTGAAGTTGCATCAGCACTAAAACCCATTTCCAGAAGAATATCTTTGGCAGGTTTGCCAGCATTGCCACTATGCACCATATTCAGGCAAAATTTATGCTCATGGGCTAGGAATCCCTTGGGTTGTCTCATCATAACCTCTTGATGATCTCCCATGTTATCGTGTAGTGATATCAAATCAGTAACATCCCCTATACTAACATTGTCACCCTCAAAGCTCATGACCTCTGTGTCTACCACATGGGAGTTTCACACACGTTATGCAGTTTCAAAAGTTTCCTTTTTATTACAAAAGAGGAAAATATCGATTAAAATGAGCTGTAGGGCAAAAGGAGAGATTCAATTCCAGTATCCCTTTCTTCTCCCCTGTGAGGGTTCTACTGGATAGGTTAATAACAGTTAACTCGCCAGTCACTGATCTTGTTGTGCTCTCCTGGTTTTATACCAGGCCCTTTTTCTGGTGGCCCCTTCCCTTCTACGGATTAGCCACTTCCTCTGCTGGAGCCTCGTCCATCTCTGCCGTGATTTGGTGGTCTGCTGTGTCTCTGTGGTTCCAAGTTCTGTTTGAGCAGTTTGAACTCCTCCAAAAAAAAGTAGTTGGAGTGGTGGTAACTTACATTTCCCTGGTGTGCCATCCATCAATGAACTCATGCCTGAGCTGGACGCTGCTAAAGACAACTGCTGGAATGTGTTGGGTAGAACAGACCTTAATTGTAGTCTAGGTATGTCAAATTTCTTTGCAAAAGTCTTAGAGCCCCATTCACAAAGATAAGCTTAAACCAAAAGTCTAAGTTTACACTAAAAGTCTATGTTTAGACCTAAAGTTTAACTTTACTCATAGTAAAAGTTAGACTTTTGGTCTAATTTTGGACTTTTGGTCTAAACGTACACTAAGGTCTTCAATACCACTGTGGTGGTAAATACCACCTACGGCTGTGCTGACGACCGCCAAAATACCATGGCCGTGGCGGTATTCCGCTATGGGTATTATGACCCACACAGAGAAATCCACCACTATACAGACACCCACACAAGTCCTACAGACCAATGGTCAGTGATAAACTGGCGATACCAAAACCCACACCGCTACGCCAACAGGAATACGCCCACAGTATCGCGACCCACGACTCACCGTGGCAGTATTTCAACCGCGGTAAACCATTCGCGGTACACACCGCCGCACTCAAAATACACACACATTTACAAAACACCACAACATTGGACAATTCAAACTACACACACCTGACACACATACACACACCACACCCACACACTCATACCACTATAAAACACACACCCACATTACCCACAAACCTTACAAAGGAAAAAAAGATTGCCAACCAAGAGAGACACAAGCCAGGAGCACCCACTCATTCTGAGCCACGGAACACCATCACCCATACACCATCCACGCACCTCACACCACACACCACAACACATCACCCCCACATCCTCACACATATCACTCACACCACATCCATGGCACCCCAAAGACACCCCAGGTTTTCAGAGGAGGAGCTAAGGGTCATGGTGGAGGAAATCATCCGGGTAGAGCCACAGCTATTCGGATCACAGGTGCAGCAGATGTCCATTGCAAGGAAGATGGAGCTATGGCGGAGGGTCGTCGATAGGGTCAACGCCGTGAGACAGCACCCAAGAACTAGGGATGACATCAGGAAGAGGTGGAACGGCCTATGGGGGAAGGTGCGTTCCGTGGTTGCAAGACACCAGGTAGCTGTACAGAGGACTGGCGGTGGACCCCCACCTCCTCCCCCACAACTAACAACATGCGAGGAACAAGTTTTGGCAATAATACATCCTGAGGGCTTCGCAGGAGTATCAGGAGGACTGGACTCTGGTAAGTCAAATCTTTACTACTTTATCCCCCCCTACCTGCATGCCATCACAAACTCCTACACCTACCCTCACCCCATCACTCCACCACCTCACACATATCCCACCATCACAACCCACCCATCCCAAAACCAAGCCCTACATGTAACACCAATGCATGGACACCCATCACCACAGCATGCCCAGTAGAGAGACTCACCCAGCCCACAAAATCACCACGAACACAAGGCAAAGCTGACTGGGAAATCACAATCATACAGGAAAACACACCCATGCACAAGATGGCACGTGCAGATACACTAACACTGCATTTGCATCCCTACAGGACCCCTACTCAACGTCACCGGAGAGGAGGTGCCAGCTACATCCAGTCTCCCCCCACAGAAGAGGCCCACAGTGACGACAGCAGCTCTGCACGCCTGGATCAGGATGGCCAACCTGGCCCATCAGGGACCTCTGGTCAGTCGGTCCCCTGCCACAGTCCCAACACACCACAGAGCCTCCCCCTCAGAAAACACCACAACAGCACCCACCCAGTGGGCCCATGCCACTGTCCCCAGGACACGTCAATCAGCAGTGTGTCCACCACTACAGGGACCCCAGGCAACCCCACAAACCCAGGACGATCAGGGACCTGGGGGTCAGTGGCAGTGGGCACACGGTTCAGGGGACAGAGGCACAGGACAACAGGGAAGCTGGGCGGACTGCTGTGCGACAGGGGGAGGACAGGCCCAGGGAACCTACTCTCCACGAGGCACTTGCAGGAATCCTGGGAGCATACCACCATTCCCAGGAGACGATGGGCCAGATACTAGCCAAGCTGCAGGAGACCCAGCGGCTGCAGGAGGGACAGTACCTGGGGATCAGGGAGGACCTGAAGGACATCCACACAACCCTGGTCACCATTGCAGGGGTGCTGGCTGACATGGCCAACACCATGAGGGAGGCAGTGGCACAACAACGGGCCTCTGACACTAGCCAAACTGATGAACAGCCTTCCACCTCCGCCGGCGCTAGTGGACAGGAGGTCCTGCCACAGGAACAACAGGACACCAGCACCCCACCCCCTGCAGAAGGAGAACCACCATGCAAATGGTCCCTGCGATCCAGGCAAAAGCCAGAGAATATTGCCAAGATCCCCGCCAGGAAATAAGACTCTCCTGATTGTCACCCTTCTGTCCCACTCTGTCACCCTGTCCACCTTGAACTGCCATTACTCCCCTTCCTATGCCCCATTTGACAATGCACCTGTGATACCAAGACACTGGACTCTACCCTGGACTTTCCTCCACCATCAGCCCAGCCCATTGCACATCCCCCTCTGAGCACGTAAATAAACACCCTTGGAACAAATACAAAGCTGGAGTCTGTCAAATGATTCAAATATGTATCAGTTCAACATTATCAAAGCATTGCAAGTCCAATGTACAGTTAAATATACTTTGGAATGGCCTTTGGTAGGCAGGAGTGCGCATAGCAGGAGCCAGAGTAGGGCACAGAGATCTGAAAATAGAGATGCCAAAGGGTACAGTCAGTGGCCATAGACATAGGGAAACAGGCTGCCATGTACAATGTCCAACAGAAAAGTGAAAAGTTAAGTGAAGTTACAATGTCTTACCTGTGTGTCACTGGAAGTACTGCTGTATTATATTGCTTCTGTTGTCAACATCTTCTTCCTCTGCCTCCTCTTCCTCACTGTCCACAGGCTCCACCACTGCCACAAGACCATCTCCAGGCACATCTTCCTGCAGAAAAGGCACCTGGCATCTCAAGGCCAGGTTGGGCAACATGCAACATGCAACGATGATCTGGCACACCTTCTTGGGTGAGTAGTACAGGGATTCACCTGTCATATGGAGGCACCGGAGCCTGGCCTTCAGGAGGCCGAAGGTCCTTTCAATAATCCTCCTGGTGCGCCCATGTGCCTTATTGTAACGTTCCTCTGCCCTTGTCCTGGCATTCCTCACTGGGGTCAGTAGCCATGAGAGGTTGGGGTAACCAGAGTCACCTGCAAAGATCGAGGGACAACTGTTAGCCACACACTCACCCTTAGGGCCAAACCCACACCCATACACCTACACCAACTGTGTGAGGACCTTGGGCTCACCTATTAGCCACAACCGGGGCCTCTGGAGTTGGCCCATCTCATATGGGATGCTGCTATTCCTCAAGATAAAGGCGTCATGCACAGAGCCAGGATACTTGGCATTCACATGGGAGATGTACTGGTCCGCCAAACACACCATCTGCACATTCATAGAGTGATAGCTTTTTCTATTCCTGAAAACGTGTTCATTTCTCTGAATGGGGGACAAATGCCACATGTGTACCATCAATGGCACCAATGATGTTGGGGATATGTCCCAGGGCATAAAAGTCTCCTTTCACTGTGGCCAAATCCTCCACCTGGGGTAATACGATGTATCTGCGCATGTGTTTCAGCAGGGCTGACAACACTCTGGTCAACACGTTGGAGAATATTGGCTGAGACATCCTTGATGCCATTGCCACTGTTGTTTGGAAGGAACCACTTGCCAGGAAATGAAGCACTGACAGGACCAGCACTAGAGGGGGGATACCTGTGGGCTGGCGGATAGCTGAAATCAGGTCTGGCTCCAATTGGGCACACAGCTCTTGGATTGTGGAACGATCAAGTCTGTAGGTTATGATAATGTGTCTGTCCTCCAGTGTCGGAAGGTCCACCAGGGGTCTGTACATCGGAGGATGCCGCCATCTCATATTCAGCCTCAGCGGTTGAAGCCTATGGAAGCAAACGGTGAGCAGAGGGTCAGATTCACACATCTATTGCACTAATGATGATTTTTTTCCTTTACAGAACCAAGATGTGAATCCGACAATCAGTTGCTGTGCCAATGTCTGCTGTGACACAGTTAGGTGCCATGCCCTGTACCCCCCTGAAATGCCGGCTGCCTGACCTGTGAGGAGGGGCAAGTGGAATTGAGGTAATTTCGCTGGTGTTGTGCGCCGTCGTGATAGGTGGTCGAAGACCGCCGCGCAACTTCGCATTGGTTATCATTGGGCCCTATGGGTTCCAGGAGCCAATGGCGATGTACGCTGGTGGTGATGGTACGCACCGCCGTGGACGTGACCACCATTTTCTATCTGTTCACTCACTTGCTACCTGACCTTCAACAGGAGAGGACCTGTACTGCAAGTGCTGCTGTGACCTGTGTCTGGAAGCGACAATGGCTCATGTGTCTGGGGAAAGGGCCCCTGCCTTCACTGCAGAGGAGTTGGAGAAACTGGTGCATGGGGTCCTACCCCAGTACACGTTACTCTACGGTCCTCCAGATAAACAGGTGAGTACACTGTGAGCATGATGTGTTGGTCATGAATGTATGGAGTGCTGTGTGTGTAAGCCACATGTAGGGGGGCAGAGGCATTGTGGCCAGAGTGCTGCATGTAAGGTGGTTTATGTATGTGTGCCAGGTGATGGGAGGGATCTGGTGGGCCATGAGTGTGACGGTCCGGACTGTTGACTAAGTCACTCTTCTGCTGTCTTTTCTATGCAGGTCAGCACCCACCAGAAAAAAGGGTATTTGGCGTGCCATCGCCAAGGAGGTGTGGACCCTGGGGTCTTTGACAGGCGGAGCACCCACTGCCGCAAAAGGTGGGAGGACCTGTGCCACTGGGTAAAGAAGATGGCAGAGGCCCAGCTGGGACTGGCCTCCCAATGAGGAAGGGGTGCCCGACGCACCATGACCCCCCTGATGTTCCGCATCCTGGCGCTGGCCTATCCGGAGTTGGATGAGCGCTTGACGGCATCACAGCAGCCACAAGGGGGTGAGTACAGATTCTGATTCCTGACTTTGCACGTGTCAAGAGTTACCTGGGTGGGGGATGTGGGCTGTGGGTGCCCCTAGGCCAGGGCGAAGATGGCAGGGTAGGTCCCTTGGTGGGCAGGCTCTGAAGCACTCCTAACACAATAGTGTTAGTGGGCATCTACTACTGGTCAGGGTCCTGTGGGTTACAGATGTGCAGCTATTGGCGGGAGGTATTGTACCCCATGGGCTGGGGACTATCTTAGTAACTGGTAGTGCATGTCCTAGTGCATAGGGCTGCTCCCTGTGTGTTGTGTACGCCAATGCTGGTGTTGTTGGTGGCATTGACCAAGTGTATCCTCTGTCTCTCCCCCCCCCTTTTTGTTTTGTCACCCTGTCCTTGTGTGCATTAGCATCATCTGGCAGAGGAGCAGAGGCACCAGTGACGGAGGGAGCTGCATCCCACATGGGCCTGGACGCCGAATCCACCGACGGTGAGGGCACCAGCGGGACGGAGGGCGAGGGGAGCACCGCGACAGGGACAGGAGGGGAGACCACAGACAGCGACTCTTCCTCCGATGGAAGCTCTCTGGCAGTGGTGGACACCTCTGTGCCCACCCCAACAACAGGTACAGCCGCCACCCCTCCTACCAGCACCGCCCTCCCAGCAGCCCCTCAGCGTGTTTCCCGTGCCCGCTCACCCAGGAGGGTGGGCATCTCCTTCGCCTCAGGCACCTCAGGCCCTGCCCCAGTCAGCCCTGCTGCCCTCAGTGAGGAGGCTATTGACCTCCTGAGATCCCTCACTCTTGGGCAGGTAACCATACTGAATGCCATCCAGGGTGTTGAGAGGCATTTACAACAACAAAAAAATGCATACCTGGAGGGCATTCACTCTGGCGTGGTGGCCCAACAGAGAGCATTTCAGGCTCTGGCCTCAGCACTAATGGCAGCCCTTGTCCCTGTCTCTAGCCTCCCCCCTCCAACTTCCTCTACCCAGTCCTAATCCCCTCAACCCCAGCCCATCACAAGCACACCTTCAGGCCAGCAGTCCCCCAAATCAACACCCAGACGTGGCTCAGGCAAACACAAGCACCACACTTCATCTCACAGGCATTCACACAAGCACCATCCCCATGCAGACAGACCAACATCCACTGCCTCCACTGGGTCCCCCTCCTCCTCCTCGTCCACCTCCCTCCCAGTAGCGTCTCCACTCACACCTGCATGCACTATATCTGCATCCACTACCTCCATCACCAGCATGCCCATCACAACACACCACTCACGAGCAGTCACCACCCCCACATCCATGCACATATCCCCTGTGTCTTCTCCCAGTGTGTCTGTGACCCCTCCTCCCAAAGTACACAAACGCAAGCACCCACCCACCCAACAGCCATGATCCTCACAACAGCATCCAGCCCATGCACCTGCACCTAAACTCAGCAGACAGACACCTCGTACAACCACTCCCTCTTCCTCCAATTCCAAAACCTCTCCCTCTTCCCGCCCCAGTGTGTCTAAGAAGCTTTTCCTGGCAAACATTGACCTCTTCCCTACCCCCCCCACCTCCTTCCCCTTGGGTCAGGGTGTCCATAACCCAGGCCAGTACCTCAGCCAACAAGTCACCGTCCGGTGTGGTACCTGCAACTACCAGAGGCTCAAAGGGGTCAACTGTCAGCCCAGCCAGTGTGCCACCAACCCCTGCAAAGGACAAAACCATTCCGCCACTTGCCAAGGTGAAGAAGGGGACAGGATGCAGAAAGGGCAAGGAGCACAAACTACCCAGCAAGGCCTCATCAAAAATTCCAGCTGCCAGACCCAACAGCACACCACCATCTGCCAAGGTGAGGAAGGGGCAGAAAACACCAGGCAAGGCACTTCAGCAGTCGGAGGCCACAGGTGAAGGCCTGGTGGCTACCAGCACAACTGCCAGCTCTGCCACCTGCACCTCAGCCAGCACCGCCAGCAGCCCTGCCGCAAGCACCGCCACCTGCACCGCCGCTAGCACCACCGCAAGCACCGCCACCTGCCCCGCCGCTAGCACCACTACTGTCAGCAGCAGCAGACCCAGTGGGCAGCCGTCCGAGGCTGCAGGAGAAAGCTGGAGCCTCCCTCCACCACTGGCAGCACCTGCACCACGGCCAGCTCCGCCATATACACTGCTGCAAGCACTGCCGCAGGCCCCGCCGCAAGCACCGCCACCTGCACCGCTGACAGTAGGACCACTACCAGCAGCAGCAGCCCCAGTGGGCAGCCATCCGAGGCTGCAGGAGAAAGGATGGAGCATCCCACCACCACTGGCAGCACCCCCACCAGCACCGGCACTACCACCAATTTGCAGCCTTAGCCGCCGCAGGATAGAGTCTAGCCCTGCCTCCATGGACTATCATGCAACCTGTTCCCTGCAAATCTTGTGCCTCAGACACCTAGGTGAGGGAATGTGAACTACCAACCCCCAAGTGTTGCTTCACTGGGCACAAGGCACCCTCCAGAACCAGTGGAGATCTGCATGCACTCACCCTATCCTTGGCAGGATGAAGCACACTGGGCACAAAGCCCCCTCCAGAACCAGTAGAGATATGCATCCACTCACCCTATCCTTGGCAGGATGAAGCACACTGGGCACAAAGCACTCTCCAGAACCAGTGGAGATCTGAATCCACTCACCCTATCCTTGGCAGGATGAAGCACACTGGGCACAAAGCCCCCTCCAGAACCAGTGGAGAAGCCATCCACATGAGAGACTGTGGCTTTGCACTCCCCAGGACCAAGCAGTGGGCAAACCACCCTCTAGACAGACTTGAGAGACTATGGATATGCACTCCCCAGGACCAAACAGTGGCAGAACACCCACTAGAGAGACTTGAGAGAATGTGGCTTTGCACTCCCCAAGACCAAGCAGTGGGCAGAGCACCCACTAGAGAGACTTGAGAGACTGTGGCTTTGCACTCCCCAGGACCAAGCAGTGGGCAGAGCACCCACTAGAGAGACTGTGGCCTTGCACTCCCCAGGACATCCGTGTGGGCATGGAGCCCCCCCGAGGAGCAGTGGCGTTATTCCATCTTCCTGCTGAGGTGCCCCCCATTCCCTGTCCCCCTGAGGTGCCTGTGTGTTTTCTACCTGATGACCCTGCAGTGTTCTCTCTGTATTGAGGCAGGAGTCAAGTGTGGGCTTGGCCCATGATTTTTGGACCAGTGGCCCACGGACATTTTGAATGGACAATGTACGGCCTTATGTACATATTGTATATTTTTGTAAATACTGTTTCTCAAATTGTTACATATATCTGCCTATTTCTCAAATATCACTGATTTAACTCAATTCCTTTTGTCCTTGTTCTTCCATGGGGTTACGGGTTGTAAATGTAATGTTGATGCATGTGTTTGTGTGTATGGTGTTGTGGGTGAGGGTGGGGGTGTTGCGTGTTGCGTGTGTGTCTCACTCACTTTTTCCTCCCCCCTCTACTGTGTACTAGGTGCAATACTCACCGTGGTCGTCGCTGCCACCTTTCGTATTCCTGGTAGATGAGGAGGTAGACCAGCATGGGCAGGACCTGCAGCTCGGGCTCCATGGTGTCCTGGTTCTTCATTGAGTGTTGAGAGATGAGTGGTTTCCCTTCTGTGTACTGTTTCCGCCGTGCTTTTGATGGCGTTGGTACCACCCCGGAAAAGCTGGCAGATAGGTGGGTTGTGATGGGGTGGGCGGTACATTGTCTTCTGCCTGTCTGTTGGCGGTGACCGCCGCAGTGTTTGTTGCTACCGCCGTGGCGGTTGGAATGTTAAAGTGGCTGTCGGTGTTGGCGGTTTCCGCCATGGTCATGATCCGATTTTTGTTACCGCCGGCCTGTTGGCGGTATTACCGCCACTTTAACACCATCCGCCAGAGTTGTAATGAGAGCATAAAAGTCTAAATTTACACCAAAAGTCTAACTTTACTATGAGTAAACTTAGACTTTAGGTCTAAACGTAGACTTTTGGTGTAAACTTAGACTTTTGGTCTCAGTTTATCTTTGTGAATCGGGCCCAGAATTCACCATTCTGCATAATCTCTTTTATCTGACAGAAATGTTCATTTCTTTTTAATCAGTGATTTCTTCCTCATATTCCTACTGTACTATATATGTGAACATATTTTTTGTTAGCGGCAGTGATGTGTGGTACAGGGCTTAATCCAAAGCAGGGCTGGAGTATATTTATTACTGTTTTAGTGCCTTTTTGCTGTACTAACTTTAGAAGTGCAGCTTGTAGATAGCAATAAGCTTCCTATTTTTTGGATGGATATTTGTATTTGCATGTCCCTTCCTAAACGCCTCCAATTGAGGTGTGAGTATTTCCCAGTTTCCATTCACTTCCCGATCCCTCTCATATTTACTGTTAAAACGCGTACATGCAGTGAAGATCTGCACACAGAAAATATGGAAGTGGTAGAGGTCACTGCACATAGGTTAGTGAATAACATTTTATAATATGTGAGTAGACCTACTGCAGTACTAATTCACATACTGCAAAAAGCATTTTGTCAAAGTAAATATCCTCTTTTACATTGCTGGGCCTTAAGACTATAGCCAGGAGAAACCCTTCTGGTATTGTGTCTTTAAATCTCTCATCCACTACGTGTGAAAGGAACCCTTGCCACCTCTTCAGCAATGTTTAATAATGTTTTAATGAATAGAAGGTGTGAAGGCCACAGGAGTTGGCATCCGGCGCCGATCGGTCTGCCATACAGCTGGTCATTCAAGGCAAGAATGATACCGTATTACAAATAGAACAGCTAGATGTCAAGCACAACACATTCTGTAAATTATACATATGTCATGCTAAATATACAGCGCTCGTGACAGGTTAGTCACAGCTCAACAGATCCCTGCTTTTTCCTCATAGCAGCGCTGGCTGACAGTAGTTCCATCCAAGGTCCTTTTTAAACATCCTTCCTGCATTTTTCACGTTCATCGGTTCTGGTGACGCACTTCCACAGGGCTGGACACGTGCACCAGCAGGCTTTCAACACGGTCACGTGACATTGCGCCCTTCTGAAACTGTGAAAGGATTCTAATGTATGAAGACTTGCAGCTAATGTTTTAATATTGCTGTTTATCATTAAACCTCTAGCTGACCTCGGTGTGAAGACCTTTGTAATAACGGCAATCCCTTTGGTTTAAAGGTTTAGCCCTTCTGAAATAGCTCTCAGCACTGGACTTGACACGCCTAGACAGGAAATCTTCATTATGACATTACACTCTGACACCTACCCCAGTCTGCACGTCTACTGTCATGATTGTCAAAGCGGAAGGGGTCAGATGTTTCATGTACCCAAATAAGTAGTGTCTACTGAAGAGAACAATCAATTGGTTTCACGACGTGACACCCAATTCACCCCGCATATTGATAACCTCTGATAACACTTCATGCTTTGGACTCTGGTCCTGAAATGTTAGCGTGGATTGCTAATACTGTAATCCAGCAAACACACAGTTCTACATTGATTTATACAAGACTGCTGTGAAAAGATGCACTCTTATTGGTGAAATTGCTTTTCTACATAAACAGTTTATCGCATATAATAAAAGTACAAAATGAGTTTATATGCACCACTCATAATACAGTCATAATTATTTATTCAGAAGTAATCTTAGTATACACACAAATGTCTAGCATTTATTTGTTTTGGAGCTTTTATAGCGCGTGGACCCTGCCCAGACTGAGTAAAAATAATAAAGACGCCAGTAAAAGAAGTTTACTAAATTGAGTTTACAAAAAAAGGAGGTGGTCAAATTGCTTGACCTTCCCCACAAACGAGCACTGAAAATTCCAACAATTCCGGCCTTGGAAAGTTGGTGCTATAGATACATTTTTATTTTGTACTTCAATCATGTGCCACAAAAATAAAAAGAGACAAAGAAGACAACAAGAAAATGGTGGTGCCTGAACATGATAGCAATATCCTTACAAAAATATATTTTTAATTAAAAAAACCATATCCATTGTGTGTACGTTTAATAGATCAGTATAAATGCTTCCTAGCAGGCAGGAGTATTTAGAACAGGTAATTAACTCTTTTTACTTTTAAAGCATGTTAGACCTGACAGCCTTAGGGTGGTCATTTCCCAACTTTATTCCTGTCTCCCTCCACTTTTCTGACACTATTTTTGCGGGTTGTAGGACTCTGTGCACTTTCCTACTGCTGCCCAGTGCTAAAATACATATGCTCTCTCACCTAAACATGGTAACATTGGTTCCTACCCAATTGGCATATTTAATTTACCTCTAAGTCCCTAGTAAAGTGCAGTAGAGGTGCCCAGGGTCTGTCAATGAAATGTTACTAGTGGACCTGCAGCACTGATTGTGCCACCCACATCAGTAGCCCCTTTACCATGTCTCCGGCCTTCCATTGCAAGGCCTATGTGTGCAGTTTCACTGCCACGTCAACTTGGCATTTAACACTACTTGCCAAGCCTTAAACTCCCCTTTTTCTACTCATAAATCACCCCTAGGGTAGGCCCTCAGTAACCCATAGGGCAGGGTGCTATCTAAGTGAAAGGCAGGACATGTATTTATGTGCATTACATGTCCTGGTAGTGAAAAACTCCTAAATTCGTTTTCCACTACTGTGAGGCCTGCTCCTCTCCTAGACTAGCATTAGAACTGCCCTCATATACACTTAAGAGGGAGATTCTGATCTGGACGTAGTAGCCATGTCTAGTTTGGTATTGCCAGACTGGTAAAAGAAAATCCTGCTTACTGGTGAAGTTGGAGTTAATATGATTATTTTAGAAATGCCACTTTTAGACAGTGGGCATTTCTCTGCACTTACTGCCACCTATGCCTTACAGCCTCTCTCCAATCCGTGTCTGATCTGTGCTGGTTGACAGCTCCCCTTGTGCATTCCACCCAGACAACCATAAACACAGGACACTCAGTCACATCTGTATTCATCTGCATACTGAATGGGTGTTCCTGGGCAGGAAGGGTGAAGGGCTCACACGTACGTTTCAAAGGCCAGTGGCCTGCCCTCACACAAAGGACTTATAACCCCCCACATGGCAGAAAGGACTGGGCTGAAAGGGGGACTTGTGCACTTCAAGGATTTTCAAGGCATCGTCCCTCGGCGTCAAAATACCCCCGCATTGCAGTGAGGAACCAAGACTGCAGGCCAGAAGCACGACGCAAACCCTTGCAGCATGGAAGGAAATGACGCTTCGTCTGTGCCAACACAACACCTTATTTTTCCACACATCTCCTCCTTTGCAGTCTCCGTGCATTTTTATTTTTGACGCATCCCAGATACTGTGTGTTACAAAGAAACAACTAATGATTTCTAAAGATTGAGACTCTTTTAAACATTTTAAAAGTGATATTTCAAGTTGTGCTTATTGTATTTTTGTTGTTTTGACCTTATTTTATTCAGAGAAATATTATCTATTTTTTTAAACCCGTGTGGTGTATTTTTGTGGTGTTTTCACTGTGTGACTGTATGATTTATTGTACAAATACTTTACACATTGCCTTCTAAGTTAAGCCTGACTGCTCAATGCCATGCTACCAGAGAGTGGGCACAGGACAATTTGGATTGTGTTGTGACTTACCATGACGAGGATTGTGGTCCCTACTTGGACAAGTGTGTATACCTCTGCCAACTAGAGACCCCATTTCTAACATTGGTGGTAGCGGTGGGATAGGGCTTGTGTTTGTGCAGTGCCATACAGTAGCTACGTGTTCACTACCTACCCTGCAGTTAAAGGTCAATTTGCTGGCTGCAATTTCCCTGCTTGACATTCTTTAATCAATCCTATACATCATGTCTCTGGCTGGGTCCACAAGTGGAGCTGGGGAGTTTGATCTGGCTAAGCTGGAGAAATGCACAGTTAACCAGCTGAAGGACTTTTGCAGGGGGACGGGGGTGCCTACCAGTGGAGCCTCCAAGAAGGAGGAGTACCAAAAGGCACTGAGCTTCTGGACAGAAGCCTGCTCATAAAAGCATGATGAATTGGGGAACAAGTGGATGGCTCTTCCTAGGAGCTTCCAACAGCAGTAGGGTATGACACCCCTGGATTTGTGCCCCCTGCTAAACCAGGGAGCAGTGTCACAAGTCATGGACTGACCGCTGAGGAAAGGAGGGAGGAGAGAGAATTCAGGCTGCAGTTGGCAAGATTAGAAATGGAGGAAGAGGAGAGAAAAGCTGAGAGATCCTTGGCAGAAAAGAAACTACTTCTGGCTCACAAACTGAGTCTAAAAGAGCTGGACCTCAAGACTAGGTAGTCTGAGTCCAGCAGTGATGTTGGCAGCATACATACAGGACCTGCTGGAGGCAAGAAGGTTCTTATAACCAAGGATATGGGCCAAGTTATGTGATGGGAGATGACATTGATAAGTGGTTTTCTGCTTATGAAGTTGCACTTAGGGCACATGGGGTTCCTGAAGAGCACTGGGGGCGGGTCTGTGGAAACACGTGCCAACATTTGGGAGAGACACACTTCTAACATTAGAGGCTGGGGACCAGACCAAGTACACCCCTATGAAAGCCATTTTGATTGCCAAATTTGGACTGACCCCTGATAAGTATTACCAAAGATTCAGGAACAATAGCAAGCTCCCCAACCAAACCTGGGTAGACTTTATTGATTTTTCCAGTAAGGCACTGAATGGCTGGGTGCAGGCAGAAATGTCAATTATTATGTTGGGTTGTAAAATTTGATCATGAGCGAGCATGGCAGTGGCGTCCCCCCAAATGTGAGTGGGAACAATCAATAGATGAAAAAGACTGTCACATGATTGTATTTTTGCATGTAGATTTTATATATACATTTATTGTACATTAGAGACAGCTGAGGATTTTAGACAAAACTTAAAAATGGCTTACCCTGAAACAAAACAATGAAAATGTTTCAACCAAATATGTATATTTTAGCCCACATTCGAGTCACATATGTGGTTGTGAGAGCCCCTTTAGTAAATGAAACCTCTACCAGAGTCAACTAAATACAGCTCTTTCTAAAAATAGATTATAGTAATTCCTGTGTAATTTCACCGATGTTGTACATTATAGTATAGTCAATTTAGCACCCACTGCTTGTAATACAGATTCTGCTGCAGGAAAGAGAAAAGCATTGTAAACATTTAGCTGTTCTGAAAGGCAGGGAGTAAGAGTTTGATGTTAGAATTATCAAATTTGGATTTGATATTAAAGATGTCAAAAAGCAAACTTTCAGGTAATTATAAACGTTTACCTATTTCATCCCAGTCCCTGCAAAGAACAAACTAAAGTTAGATATCCTCTTACCAAAAATATGTCCATGTTTTCCCCTAAATACCGTCCATGTTTGGTGATAAAAATCTCATATTTCACTGGCCACCACCTTCATCTGTGCCAGGATATGAGTGAGATCTCCCTGATCCTGGAGACAATAAAAAAATCTCTGAAAGTCCTTAATGAGTACTTGCATAGGCCGAGTATGTACTTGCCCTGATTCCAAAATTAGAGGAACAGGAAGCCAGATTCATAGCTGCCTCCACCTTCTTTTCCAGAGGATCAGAAAGAGAAGCCTTTCAGAAGGCAAGGAAGAGGAAGAAGTCATGGAAGGCAAAATGGAATTGACCTTAGGGACCTGTGGAAACTGGACATCAAATTGCAGCAGGTGATATATTTTGCCCAGAAAACACAGAATCCCATGCTTATCAATGTCCTTCCATTCCTTCTCCAAGATCTTCTTTATGATACAATGCAAGGGCAAGTCATCCACCACAAAAAAACTCTAGTGGGAATAGAAGCCATCAACGACCAAAGATTTTGGCTCAAAACCAAGCACATCCTGAATATACGCCAAAATGTCTGAAAACACATTACCCTGGACATATTTGCCTTTTGGGGAAGTGTACAGCTCCTCATCATCATCATCCCCTTTATGCTTCTTTTCAGAAGACTCTGTCAATGCAGCCTGAACTGCAGAATTAATCAAATACTGCAAATCAGCCCTGGAAATCTGCAAAAGGTCATCCTCCTTCAAGTCCTGAACATGTTTCAACTTAGAAACATACTTTCCAGGCAGAGATACATGCTCCTCATCCCTCATGACTGCGTGTAGGAAGTGGGAAGTGGACTGAACACTACTTCTTTTAAACTGCCTCCTAGCAACTAAATCTCAAGCCACATGAGACTTTGGAAGCTAAAAAGACAGCCTTGCTGCCTCCCCCACAGCCACATACACAAGGAACACGACCGCTGGAGGCTGCTGCTACAGAGTTCCTAGCACCCGAACGGCCTGCCCGCAACCCCCAAGAACGCTCCCAGCCAAGCACATGCACTGGGAGCATGGGCCAAGGCAGTGCAAGTATGTGATCCCGACACAAAATTGCATTAAGGACCATGTGCGTACCAAAGCAAGCAAGTTGAAGCACATTTTAACGTGCTGTCTGCAGTGGTAAAAACAAAAACTCTACTCACGGGTACCAGCACAGCGTTGCAAAAACCTGTTGAGGGACAGGAAAACAAACAGGAATGGCAGAGTGCGGGAGGGGTTTATGTAACAAAAATAAAAAAGGGACTAGCATTTCAGGGGCCTCTGGGGAGGTGGGACCACCTCATGTTGGAAGGACTGTGGCGAGGCGGTCCTATGACGGGGTAATTATGTTCTCCTCCTGAGGCTGCTACTGAACTAGCTCAGGACCTAAACCTCTGAGCATGAACCAGGAATTCAGACTCGATAAAAATAGATAGGCAGCAAGGATGCATGGCGTGAATGTACAGCAGACGTGCATAGAGCTGGTACACCTAAGGCATGTCTGCCTGCGCTCGTCTTCAATGAGTCCTAGCAGTGTGACAAGAAACTCTGCTAGTTAATCTACAGCCTACAGAATCTTATCAACCTTGTTTCACCCAGATTCTCATTGGATTCCTTGTAATTGAACAAAATCTCTAGACTGGCAATATCCAGAACTACTGTCTCCCTCTCACAGCCTCAGGCTGGTAGCAGTAAGGCCTATGTGGTCCCTACCCGATCATCTAAGTCTTGATTGAATTGTGGCATGCTTATTGCTCGCCCACTCATGAACTCTAGAGGAACTAAACCTTCTATTGCAAGATTCTACGTTTGATTTTGTTTGGGAGGCAGAACTTTGGTTACAAAATTGAGGTGGATTTGAATTATGCTATCACTGCTGGCTCTAAATTAGGTCACAAGGACAGAGGAGATAGGTGTGTGGACTTGACATGGGCCTGCTGGGAGCCATTAGAGGTGATGAATGATGACTGTCTCTCTCGAGTAGGTGTTTGGTGACAGTCTAATTGTTTCACCTAGTTTTCCATCTACTGTTTGATTATTTACAGATCACCTGAAGGGCCTCAAGCTGACCGACTGGGTGCAGCCCATCATGAAGGAGCAAATCCAGTGAAGTGCAGGACCCTGGAAGCCATCTTTGTGCAGTCGTTGGATAAGTATTTGGGGGGAGATGGTGTTGAAGATTGTGGAAAGATCCAGTAGGATGAGAGCTGCGGTGTCACCTCTGACCCTTATCATTCAGACGTCTGTGGCAACGATGAGGGATGTCTCTGTACTGTTGTTGGACCTGAATACAGATTAAGTGGTGTCGAGCAGGTGGTTGTCAGTCAAGTGGGTGGCCAGGTATTTGTAGGTTATCTTTTCCGTAACTTTTGCCGGGTAGGGTAGCATGGAGATAGGTTGGGGGGTTTCTGCGTGTCTTCTGAGGGTTTCTGTGGCATGTTTCCAAGTCTGTGTAGGTGGCTGTGGTGAATAAGTTATTCAGGATCGGGATGAGGACTGCGCTGACAGGATCCAGTCCTTTAAAGGAGACATGGTGAGGGCAGGGGTCCAAGGATGCTCTGAAGTTTATGGACTGCATGATTTCATGGTACTTCCCAAGACACAATCTGAGATCAGAATATTCAGTCCCTACAGTAATTGCCAGGCACAGATTCACCCAAAAGTGAGGCATGGCTTTCTCTGTTACAGCTTCACAGCTGTGGAATCTTCTCCCTGCTACCTTTGGAGCCACTGCGGAACATTCCTTTTTTTTAAACAAAATGTAAATCCTTTTATTTATCTGGTTGACTTTTCTTCACCTGGCTTCTCATCTAGGTTATTTCAATATATCTTTCTTTCCTTTTCTTCAATAACACCAAGATGTCAGTTAGGTGAACTTTGCCTCAGCATGTACTATTTTCTTTCATTCATTTAATTTAATTGCCTAATATGTAACCAGGAAACCTGGGTTCAAATCCTGGCCTCCCCTCTTGATTAACCTGCCTCTTTATTTCACTGAGCCTCAGTTTGATTGAATGTCATACCTGAGGCCAAGTTTGAGGAATTCAGCTCAGGATGTGCACTATATTAAAAACCTCACTTATGCATGTTTTAATAGACAATAATGTTGCTCCACATACAGCATTAGTCAAATATATGGTGCACATAACGAACTGGCATTTCTTGGTTCATTCTTAACAGTGCCCAGAGCATCATGGGTGGGGAATAATTCATGTTTGAACACTGATATTTTTATTACATGTTAATGCAGACATTTAATCTAGCGAACTGAAATGAAACACAAGTGTTTAAGAAATGACCAATTTTTAATTTGCCTTTATCAAATCCCACATGACGTTGCTATATCATTTATATTTGAAATTGGGGGTAAGGGGTCTAAAGGTCCGGGTATTCTAATATTTCTGTTTTAAAAAGTGTGTAGGTATCCCTTTGAGGGCATGATCCCCATCCCTCAGAAATGTGTTTGATCTGTATTTTTTAAAAAGGAGGGGATATTTGCATCCAAATTTTAGGTATGCAAATTTACATAATTTCATACAAATCTTCCACTATACTGAACAAAGATATTGGTGCATAATTATATCCATAAAACTGCAAATAAATGCTGATCATTTTTATTTGTGCATATTCTTCACAATCAAGACTGAATAGTCTGAGAGAAAATATCTAACCTTTGTTTCACCCTGTCATGACTTGCAGAACTGGGTCCTTTTTGTTTTAGGAATATACCTGATTATTAAATATATAACTTGACAACCAATTGGGTTTCTTTCAAGGTTGAGCTTCCAAGGTAAGTTTATTCGAATTAGGCAGGACAATACAAGTAACAGCCTCCCCACACCAGCTTCTCTTCCAACAGTCACTCTCCGATCATCCACATTCTATACCCCGACATTCCATTGAGTCTCTTGCTCGTTCATATGGCAACAAGCACAAGACCCAATAGCACGTTGGCCGAAGGCCTAAGACCCAACACATCTTCCCCTTAACATAAAGATTAATACAATATGAGGATCATAAAGAATCAACAATGACATAATAATAAAATAAACATTAAAAATAACATAAGAAAATTCATATAAGTGGGAACATATTTATCTTCAAAAAGAAACATTGAATTGAAACTCCAATGCCACACTATGAAACAAGTTAAGTAAATGACTCATAATCTTGATACTTCTAATCCCTTAAAGATGCTCTTGGTTTTAGACCTTCTACCTTGTCTTCCACAGTCTTGACGTTGCTAGTACTTACATTTTTTTGTATTCATAAGTTCCACCTCATGAGCTATTGACAACTTTTCCTTATTCCACCAATTTCAGGTCATTCAATCTAACTGCATTTTTGAAAACTCTCTCAACTACCTTGGGTGCAGAAAATCTTGACTCTCATTTCTGAATGCTACGTGCACTCTTAACTTTTACATAAGCTCCCACCTTCACACAAATTGTCGTTCTCGGTTCCTCTTTATACTTATTCTGAGCTTGCTCTCTCCTTTCACTTACCCTCCCAATCATGCATCCATCAATGACGAACTCACCAATCCACTGTCTTGGTAATGTGGTTGCTGGAACCCTACCTCTCAATAATACAAATGAAGACACCTCTGTATCCGCATTGGGAGTAGTACGCACCGCCCATAACAATTTCTTTAATTCTACTTTGCAATTTAAACCAATGGCCTTAGCTAATTGCACATTCTCCTTAATGACTCTATTGAATCGTTACAGAAGATCATTGCTTCTAGGATGCTACAATTACATTTTGACATGTTTCATGCCCATGTGTACAAGAAAACTAGCAAATTGAGTTGAAGTAAACTGACAGCCATTATCCATCAATATTTCATCAAGGTTTCCCTCCCTATCAAAAAACGATTCTAAGAATACGATCATTTTTTTAGAATTTGGCTCCTTTATGAATTTGAGCTCTGGCCAACGGCTGAAAAAATCAATTAATACCACACCATATTCGACCACTGGACAGCACTATACGACCAACAATATCAATAGCAATTTTGCTCCATGGTTTGTTAGGCACTCTCATTGCCTCAACAGGACTAGGTAACATGACTTGAGACTTATCACTAATTGCACACAGTAAACAATCTCTCACAAAGGGTTCTACACTTTCTCTAACCCTGGCCACCAAAAATTCTCGCAAATTCTCCTCTTCATAGCTCGCATTCCTATATGTCCTTCATGGGAAAGGGTTAGTACTTTGTTCCTCATGCTCTCCGGCACAACTAGAACATTAGACCGCATTAGAATTTGATTGACAACTGATAACTCATCAAGCATTTGTTTGTAAGCCTCGCTTATTTTTCCATTGGTTTTCCACTCAAACCACCCTTGAAGAATACCTTGTTTAACTTCACTTATCTGTTCATCATTGTCACACGCTTCCCTCCACTCACCTTCAGTCAAAGCACCTTCCAGGTGGCAATAGCTAGTGCACATCAATTCCTCCATCTCCCTCTCCTTCTCCTAAAGGAACAACTTCTTGGGGAATGTGTTTCAAAATCTTTCGACCTTCTGATCCTAAACAATGTCGAAGAAAGGTTAACTTTTTTTTATGAGAAAAAGATTCGCCGTCCAACGCCTCAAGATACGCTTCAAATCCCTCTTTCCACAATTCCCAGTCTGATTCTGAAGAAGCAGGGTCCGGTGTATAAACAGGAAGTCGTATAATGGAGTGTTGCATGATGTAAAAATACCAAGAACTATAGAAGAGAGACAACACAACAGCTCAAAAAGTGCTAAAAAATGTGAGACACAATATGACACGCCTAATATTTAAGGGTATGTCTGTCACCGTTTGTATGATAGCAAAATGCCACAATATCAAAATAACAGAGTACAGTGTAAAACTCAATTTAAGATGGTGTGTACGTTACCGGATCTGGATGCCTCCAGGAACGTGTGAAATTGACACACAGTGTGTAAACAGCACAGAACAATAACACGCTTAGTGCAATATGGTGTGCATGTCATCGTTAACACTTTTGTCCTTTTTAACTTTTATTGTTAGGCGCTGCCAAGCAACCACTGAAGCAGTCTGCACTCCTCTGCCAAGCAACCGATGACGCGGTACACACGTTCACAGCGTGTACCGTAATGAAAACAGCAGAGGAGTTGCTCTGACGTCCGCACACAGAGTAACTCAGTTTAGTAGGTTTCCACTGCAGCAAACGTGCTGCTCTAACATGTCCGTGCTGCTTCTCCGACGTACGCACACAAAGATCTCGCGCCTCCCTGCTCCAGGGACTCCCGAACTTTAAGTCCCCAAACCTGAACCACTGCGCTCCTGGTCGCCGACACCGCTGACACTGACCAATGTCGTCTGGACTTCAAGCAGGCATTCTTCACTCCCAGCAGCCTCCGAACAGAGGGAACACACCTTCAGCCTAGTGTGCCTCACCTTGAAAAGGAAAGACTGTCCAAACCTCTGCAAGCTGCATACATGAATGGAAGGATCATCCTGCCTTCTGATGCTAGTCGCCAATACAAGATTGTGCTTCCAAGGTAAGTTTATTTGAATTAAGCAGGACGATACAAGTAAGAGCCTTCCTACACCAGCTTCTCTTCCAGCAGACCCTCTCCCGTCATCCCCAGTCTATACCTCGACATTCTGTTGAGTCTCGTGCTCGTTCATATGTCAACAAGCACGAGACCCAATAGCACATTGGCCGAAGGTCTAAGAACCAACAGTTCTCTCGGCCTGTTGTGTCTCGATTATGAAGAATCAAGCACAAATATAATTATAATAATAAAATCATTGTTTATTTACAGTTATTTGTATATAAGTGTGCACTAATATCCTTATTCTATGTGCTGGAAGATTTGTATGAAATTATATACATTCCATACATAAGATCAAGACGTAAATGTTTCAGCCTAACTAAAAACATGTAGCATTTACATGACAGATTATTTGGTGGCTCGGCTCGTGCTCACTATCTTAGGGCCAATCTAGACCCCTGGCTCAGTCCTCTCTATAAATATGTTGGCTTGGCTGCCACTATTGTCTAACACAGCCACAGTGTATAGGGAAGAAAATATAAAGATATTATAACACAGCCTGCTTTGTAAGATTGATGATGGGCAGACTGCCATAAATTAAAACAGAAAAAAACAGTGGGTCAGTGTTCCTCTGGTGCTACTTTTAGAACCTGTAAGACTTTTTCTACATATTTACGCACCACACATTTATTGCTAATGTATTGCTTTTTCACTGTTTGTGTATGTTCTGGTACCTTGTTGATCGGATCTCACAGTAGAAAATTAATACATAAATCACTGCCAGCTTCAGGGGAGCAGAGAGTGGTCCATCGTCCCCTTGGACTGATTCACCAAAATTTCAGGAATAGCAGAAATCTGTGTCTCAGTTTAGAACAGAATCACAAAGGAGGAACTGTAACAATGCATCCTCCTGTCACGTACGGCTTCTTTCCTCCAAACAGCTATACAACCAGCTTTGAAATGCATGTGCCTGTGGCACCTGGCCAAAGTGGCGTGGGTGGGCAGGTTGTGCTGAGGAATGTACAACAAGTGAGGCACTAAGGGCCAGATTTATACTTTTTGATGCAAATCTGCACTAACACAGTTAGCCAGCTAGCGTCATTTCTCAACGCCACCCATGCGTCAAATTTATACTTTGACACTGGGTGGAGCGAAGAATAGGTTAGAATCATTTTTCCTGATGCTAACCATTGCACCTTGTCATAAGGAAAAATGACGTTAACGCAGGAAAAATGACTCTAATTTGGTTTACAACATGGAAAAACGTTGCAAGACGGTTATATATGCCATTTCCCCCGCAATAGTGTCAAAAAGCGATGCAAACAGAGCAAACAGTGCTAAGGAGCAGAAGCCCGGAGAGACCCCAGGGAGACCCCAGACAACCAGGAACCAGCCAGGAGGACACAGACAAGACCCAGGGGAGAGACAAGAAGAAGAGAAAGGGTGGCTTCAGTGCAGAGGAGCATGGAATTCTGGTGAGAGAGGTGACGGAGCACCAGCATCAACTCTTCATCACCTCTAAATTGACAATTGGGAGGAGAGAGGCAATTTGGCAACAGATTGTGGACAAGATTAACAGTGTAGCAGAGGTCAGGAGAACTGTCACTGATTGCAAGAAATGCTGGCATGATTGCAAGCGTAGGACAAAGGAAAAAATGTCAAGAAACAGGAAGGCAGCACTGCAGACCAGAGGTGGGAGTCCAGCACCGCAAAAGGACTTGGACGAGATGGAGGAGATAGTTGCAGCCGTCATCCCAGAGGAAATCGTCACTGGTATTGCAGGACTGGACAGGGCAGACTACCAGGAAACAACACATGTGCATGGTAACGTGCATGGGGGACCAAAATGCCTAAATGTCAAGTGCAAGAAGGGGGAGGCACATACCTACTACACAATGCATGTCAGCCCTGCAAATCAGGCAGTGGAAAGGGCAAAGGGGCACAGCACGGGACTCCCTGCACTGCCCATGCCAGGTGCATGGGCTGTGCAGGGGCATCCAGGGGCACAGCACAACACAACACCAACAACCTTTGCATGGGGGTACACCGCCATGCCAAGGCTGCTGGAAATGCTGAAGCAGACCAGGAGGGTAGGGTAGAATGTAAAACTGGTCTAGTGCCACAGGAAAGCTGGTATTGTTAGAATGTAAACTAGAGGACAATGCCCAGTCTCAGGCCATTGGCTAAAGCCGTATTTACCACTGACAACAGTTGCCACTACTACCTGTGCTGTGTGCGTTGGTCAAATAGGAAATGGCAGTTAGGTGCCCATGGCACAAACACACTCAAAATGAGGGTTCAGTATGACTACGTGATCAATACCTATCCAAGTGCAACTCCTGTCAACTGCTCATTTCCATAGACTCAATAACCATCAGGCACTGTCACATACATAATGATGTACACAGCAGTAATCTAATACTCATGCTGCCCATTCCTGGGTTTACCCCTGTGAATGTGTTACAATAGCTGCAATGCCACTATGCAACACCTCAGGTGTCACAGTGCAAAGACAACTGCATTGAGGGGGAGGACATATGTGTGTAGGAAGGCAAACACACCCGCACAGTCACAAGAGGAAATAGAACTCTGCCAGGCCCATCAGTGCAATGCAATGTAGCACACATACGCAAACATCAACATGAGAAACTACCGATGGTAACACCTGTATTGTCATAGATGGTATGGTGCTCGATCTCAGCAAGGTATAGGTGTACGTGAAAAATGATAGACTGGGACAGGGCCATATTGTTATGTGTGGTTCTGTGGCATCAGCACACCAACAATCATTGCAAGGCCTCGCCATGCTAATGGAAGCAGAGGGAGGGTTGATGAGGACAAGAAAGTGGCACACCACAATTTGGACAGAACCCACACCTAGAAGATGTGACGTAGACAATTGCCAAACTGCCCACACCACATGTGACATGCAGGTGGGGCATAGGGCTGAGAGACTGCAAACATTAATGACAGGAACAATGCATAGGAACCAAGATGAAAATGGACCACCAATAGGAAGTCAGTGACGTCACATTGCAACTGGTACAACACAGACACACTAATTGTACAATATCTAATTGCAGAGGACGATAACTTTCCTGTGTATTTGTCTGTCCTGGAATACCCTGATGACCTGGATGACCAGCTGACAACCATCAGCCAGGAAACCCTCCAAGCTGTCCTGGGAACCCTCCAGACACCACCTCCAGTCACAAGGAGGAGCATACATGTAGCAGCCATCCCAGAGGACCCACCCACCATCCCAATAGTACGACCTGCCAGCTCAAACACATCTGAGGACTCTGATGACACAGGGGCCACCCTTTGAGAGGACAGTAGTGGGAGTACGGCGGGAGCTGGCCAAGGAGGTGTGGGTGGGGATGCAAACTATGGCAGCCAGCCTTGAGGGGATGTGCATGTGCATGATGACGTCAACAGAACAGTCAGCAGCCATACAAGTCACACAATCCCTACTGCAAGGAGTTCAACAGTGTGTGAGGGACCTAACCACTGCTGTGAGGGAGTTGGCATAACACCTGCCCTCCCAATCCTGCTGCTGCATGCATGACAACAAGCTGGACTCCATGCACCAGGAACTGGTCTCCCTCAGGGTAGACATGGCTGCCTACCACAGGGATGTTGCTGCCATACTCAATAATCAGCGGCTCCTCCTTGCTGCAGTTATGCCATATGTAGTTCCACAGATGACAGCTGCCGAGAATTTGGTGTCCACTTCTCCAACCACTGAAGTGTGTGTTGCCCCCTCAAGCCCACAAGCACCACCATCAAGGGCAGAGGAGACGACACACACATCAGAGGATGAAGATGTGGAACAGATCTTCTTCACCCGTAGGAATACACGGTAGTACCAGCCCATGCCACATGGACACTGATGTTCCTTTGTCCTGTGCTTGACAACATGCCAGTGTTGCTACAGTTGGTGACATTCCCTCTTCACCGACACAGTGTTAACCTTTCCACTATGGACTGCAATTGTCTCTCACTACTCCATTGGCAATTCACGTTCCTCTTCACTGAACGACACTTCATCTCAGCATGTCCAATGAAATGTCCCTCAACCTTGCACTTGTGTTGCGTCACAATAGAATGCTTTACACTAATGGGGTCACAGACCTAGATTATATAAATATTGCACTACAGCACTTTAAATAAACAGCATCTACACACCCAATTTGTCTCTGTGTAATGTGACATATCTACTTTGCTGGAGATTTGTGATGCATGTAATATGTCTATGGCCACTGTGTCTCAGTACCAGAGAGCAGAAATAATGTGGGCAGATATCTAGGCACAAGGGCCCTGATTTATTCTTATTGTGTGCTGCATTTGCGTAATTTTTGATGCAAAAGTGGTGCAAACTTACAAAATATCATTGTATTTTGTAAGTTTGTTCTGCTTTTGCGTAAAAAAATGATGCAAATGAAGCGCCAAATAAGTATAAATCAGGGCCAAGGTATCTACAAGATGAAAGTCAATGCTGGCCACATCCCCTACAAGCAAGTCATTGTGTATGTGACATTTGCTTTAAAACACACATGCCTCATTCACAACATACAGCAGGAATGGCTGTGTAAGAGTGTTTGGCCAATAACGTCAGCTGGGAGTACAAGTAAGACACATAGGCGTGAAATTTGTATACTTGACTACATCTGAAATTGGCACTACTCAGTTTAGCAATGTTAACAAGAAATTCAGGCTGCAGGTAGATGTCCCACAGTGCCCAACATCACGACACAGGATCAAAACTATTACAGCTTAAAAAGCACATCTACCTTTCCAATACATGGGAAACATAGTCACTTTGAGTGGTGGGTACAATGGATGGCAGATGCATTGAGATTTAGATTTGTTGTAACTGCCAATGTGACAGCTCAGTTTAAAGTGGGAATTAACATGTCAAGAGAGGGATATGGATGCAGTATGGACTACACAGGCCAACAGACAATTGGCGCTGTACATTCATGAAAAGACCCTGAGCCCCAAGCATATGACACATGCAGTAAGGGAGTACCTAAATCTATAATAACTGTGTAAGAAACAGACCTTAAAACTATGTAACACACCTATACTAACCTAATCTATCCTAACTATACATTACCCACAACTGGCCCTAACTACTCTATGCTAAGCTTACTAACAGCAGTTAACTACATACTCTAAACATTTTCCTCCTTCCCCTTATATGATGAGACACATGTAGGACAACGTATACTAACCTAAACATATTCTAACTAATACTAAACAAATATATATTTGTTTGTATTTTTTTAATGTATTTTTTTTAATTCACAAAAGCCCCAACATTAGCCCCCAATCCCACAAACTAACATGTAATAACATGAAACCCCCCCAACCTACTTATCCTATCTAAACTACTACCCTACTCTAACCTATCACTAAATCCCTTAAACCCACTACAAAACAGGATGGGGAATGAGGAGGTAGGTGACTGAATTAGGGGTGAGAGGAGGCAAGAGTTCACAGGTGTGTCCTCCTCAGTGTCTTTTTTATTGCCTTGAGTCTCTGGGTATTTTTGTCCACATCCCTCTCTATTGTGTCAAGCTTTTTCATCACTTTCCTCATGTCCCTCTGGAGCTCAGCAATTGTGGCCATGTCCGTTACAGCAGATGTGGTGTTGCCGAGGTTGATGGTCCAGCAGGTGTGGTGGTCGGTGGTGCAGAATATTGAAGGTGCAGCAGGTGTGGTGGTTGGTGGTACCGAGGTTGACGGTGTAGCAGGTGGGGCTGATGTGACGGTGGCCGCTGTGGTACTGGCTGCAATTGTGGTGGTGGCTACAACCTTTGTGGCCAATGCCGGTCCTCCTTGGCTGAAAGCCCACTATTCTCCTGTGGCTTGCTCTCTCTGATAGCGTCTTGCCATCCTTTGGTACCCAGACTCGACATCCAATATGTGTCTGTATCTCACTGCCCACTTCTGGAAAGCCCTGATCTCCGCTACATTCATGTTGGTAGCTGTAAAAATGAGACAGACAACCATCAGTGTCATCATTGAGTGATGCATGTACAGATGATAATCTAACACTCTGACTCAATTTGCACATGCTGTCCAAATCACAGTCCAGATGATATAATGTCCCTGGTGAATGAAATGGCAATGCTGCCTACCCATTATGTCTTTTGCACCACAGCAAAGCACAGCAAGAGTTGGACCAAATAAAGTGATCTGTGCATTGATGTAGTGCAATGTGTCACAATTCAAACGCAACAACTACTTCACATGGGCCAGGCCAACTAATCTTTATCATCTGAGTCAACTTTAAGGCACTCAAGACCAGTGATTTGTAGATGTAATTGGCAGGATGGTATGCAGTTGCTAATCATAAGGGGTCAGTGTTGTTTGGGACACATGCATGCTTAATTGAGATGACTGTCATCTACACTGTGACCATCACATCTACCTACATATATGTTGTTCCCTTACTCTGTGCCTCAGGGGGGATAGGCATGCAATACATCATCACAACTGTCAAGGACAACCACGAAGGCATGTCCACTTGTACATGGATTTAGTGAGTAGAACACATGTGAGGAGGGCTGCCAACTAGGAAGAAGGTATCCATAGGTCATTCACATCTACATTTATGTGTCCAGTTGTAGACAACCATCAACACCTGATCTGCCAATACAATTCGCAAAACACCCACATTGATGCCAGCACACGTCTGGCCTTGACCTGCATGCACGCCTATTGCATACCACATAAGTGTTACATAAATTGAGTACAACATATGGGGCTAGATGCTGGGGGACAGTTACCCATACAGTCCTACATGTACATTACAATACATGGATGCACAATTTTGTGTGGAAAACTGATGCATCACTGTCTTGTGAGAATGAGGGTATACTGACACTGGAGCACTTTCAAGTCACATGTGGGCCTACATGTGGCTAGTAATCACCTTGTCCACACACTGTTGCCTATTGTGCAGCACAAGAGTCCCAAAATATGGCTCTCTGCCTGTGAATGTCTAACCCTTGCACGGAACACTATGTCAACATCCAGTCAAGTAATATATCAGATCATGTGCCAGCTCATCATATCTTGCACTGAGTGCAACACACAAGAGTCACTCAGACAACAGCTGAAATCACTACACAGGACAGACATTATCACACTTACTGGATGCGTCTGGGTCCTGAAAGTGAGCTACTTCCCCAGTGGTATAGGGAGCAGGTCCACCTGTAAGATATGGAAAGGAAATATATGCTCAATGCCAGATCACTGTACAAACGTGTGGACAACATATCACAGTGTGAAACATTTTGTATGAGTGAGCTGGTGATCCTGCATGTAGACACTCCAACAGACATACCACTGCAAACTCACATTGACACTGAGTAATAGACACACATCTGCACACATGCACTGGGCCTAACAATCATGTGGTGCTAAACCCGACAACAAACTTTTGTGCCTAATCCATTTCAGATGCTACTCCATGTTATGATTTGTATTTGGGTTACTATTTTAATGGCAAGTCCCTGGTGCACTGCAGCAATAGAAGTGACTCAGGTATTGTGGCTTGTGCATCAAGAGACACTGAGTTACTGTGTGAGGGACATGTGGCTCAATTTTCAGTCTGCAATTATCATGCATTCAGTGGTCCATGACAAAGGTGGCACAGTTGTATGTAGGTAGCAAATGCCCCATTGGCAGTGTCCCCTAAGCCGCGTATGCCCCCTTTGGCAGCATGATAGCAGGGATCATGTGTGTGTAATGATGACAATGTAGCGCTAAACATGGATTGCCCACTTTGCTGTCCTGATACAGTGAAAAGTGGTATGCTGACAATGTCTTACCTGATCATCATTGACACAATGCATGGGCACAGGTGTTGTCATTGCACCTGAAATGTGTGACTAAGGGCCATATGTACGAAGATCAGGTTTTGTGAGTCACACATTGCGAGACTTTGCAACTCGCAATTTGCAACTAGGATGATCTGAGGTACAACACTGTCAATTACACTGTTTGCAAATCAGAATTGGGTTAGCATATGACCTACCTCATGAATCTTTATGAGGTAGGTCTAATTTTGCAAACCCCCTGGGAATGGCAGCACTCACAGGGATGCTGACCTGCTGGGCTCAGCAGACCACCATGTCTGTGACTTCTTTCAAATATAGATGTACATTTTTTAAACAAATGCAGCCTTATTTCCTCAAGGGTAAACAGAAAGCATTTCAAAAGCCAATACTATGACTTTAATATTTTTTTAAAGCAGCCAGTGATCTGTGGGACCACTTCCTGCTAAGAAACTATTTTTGGACATGCATTCACAAAGGGGGAGGGGATCGCATGGGGACCCCTCCCCTTTTTCAAATGGGCTTGCACCAACTTGAAAGTGGTGGTAGCTGCAATTGTTTAGTGCTAGCATTTGCGGTCACCAATCAATCAATCAGCGGACTGCGACTCACTAATAGGAAGGGAATGCCCCTTCCTAAATGCCAATAGCAAACCCTGTTTTGCGATTTGGCAAAGTGATTGCAGAATGGCAAATTTGGGGATGTGCATTGGAATAAACATTTTTTCTTGACGTAAAAACACAAAATCTGAAAACTAGTCAGTTTGTGTCAATTAAAAATAGCTTGTTACGTGTGGCCCTAAGTGATAGTCGCACATGACTCAACAAACCTCAGGACTGCATTGTTAACATGTATAACATGTGGACTACATCTCAGTACTGGGACACAAACAGTTTGTTCTGCTTGCATTAAACATGGCCACAAACATAGCATGCAGCACGCCAAGACATCTGCTGCTGTCACTCAGGAGCATTCTACTGTACAGATTTGTCAATGTGACACTCACCAACAGGGCCACTGATCACCACACCCAGGTGGTCCAGCAGATCCTGTTCTCTGGCCACCAGGCCAGCCCAGTGATGCTTCAGCTGGTGCTCATTCCTGCTCGTGTGTAATACTCATTTGAGGTGGTAGAGCACCTTGCCCCACCACAGCTGCCTTGCCTCTGTGTGATACCCTTGTATCACACGCCCACCCATCTCCAGCATCAATAGCAGAAAGTGGCACACCAGCCACACAAAGCCTCCAAGCTCAGCCTCACCCTTCCTGACATGTTCTTGCACAACAAAGCAAAACAGAAAAAAGTGTAAAAAGGAAGGAAAATAAATGTAAAAAAGGAAACTTACAGCCCAAACCTATGAACCCCAACTAACCAAATAATCTAATCCCCAAACAGACACCCAACAGTGCAAATACAATCCAAAAGACACTAAAGTACACAAAAGCACATACACAGGTACAATAAACAAACAGAATACACAAAAGACCCAAAAGAGATCCCACAAGATACAAGAAACACAATCCAGACACCAGCAACACCGAGACACAGCCACACAGTCAAGAAAAAGCACAGACTGTAGCGTAAAAGTGAAAGTACACCCATTGTACCATGCCTGTAAACAGGATTTCCTATTACATCACGTCCTGTCCCCTTTGCGTCCCATTTTCCATCAAGCGTTTATTTTTGTGACGCATATGATGTTTGCATGAACATTTTCAATGCATAACCTACGTGTGTGGCAAAATACCACACATTACCTGTAAATTTCAATTTCAATAGATATCTGCATGCGTGTGGTGCACAGGTGGAATTAACGCTAAGGGCCTATATATGTTTAGTTAGCGTTTTTCGTGATTTTTCAACGCATTTGCATCAAACTTTTTGACTCAAACTGTGATTGCGTGATTTTCAATTATTTAACATGCATGCACCCTGTATCAGGATGAAGATAGGATGGTATGTCCTGCAGTGTGTGGTATAGTGGTTGGCCACATGTGGTAAAGCATGCAACTGTGTGTTTTGTGTGTGGATGATCGGTAACAACAATATATGTGTTTCTGAAGGAACGGCATGAAATACATTGGATGTAATGCTCATGCATGAATGTGTTACAAATGGGTATATATATATCTGATGGCAATCAGTGATCTACAGCAGTCATGATATGTGTTTGTAATATGTGTTGACTCATTTGATGTGTGTAGTTGTTTGACTTTGGGGAAATTACATTTTACATGACAAACAAAACTCATGGATGATTGAGGATTGCTGATGAGTGCTATTTTGGATATGTTACCCCTCATATGTCATTAATTGTTGGTTACGACTTCATGGTGACTTGTGTGTGAACTACCCATATGTCGGCCATGTGTACATGTTTGGTACGTACAGTGTTTGAGACACTGTGCCTTAATTCCATCCATAAAATGTTAGGTACACGTCAGTTTGACTCATAAGAATTACCTATGTTACTTATGTTGCTGTGGTGGACCTGCTGCCCTGGCTGCATGCATTCACATATATGCAGATGTGCATTCCAGAGAAGTGTCCAGTTCAAGTGTGTGGGCATGTGCACCCTGTGTCAGGATTGGGCTCCATGGTGTTACATTTTCGTGCAGGTCTAGTCAGGAGTCTGTTAGGGCCATCTCTTGAGTTCTCAGAGTATCTCGTAAGGAAGTAGTGTACCAAAGCAGAAGAGCAGCTAAAGGCAGACAAGGGGAAAGGCCAGCTATGGCAAGGTAGAGAAAACAAAAATGTGAAGGCAGAGCAAACGTAAGTGTGAACAAATATGGAATGGGTCAGTAATGGACAAACATGCAGGGCTTATCACTAAGTTACACACAGGGTAGGGCTCAGAACTTCCCACAGCAACAGGGAACGTCAGTGCCTCTGTGCAGAATAGTCTTATAGATAGTCACCATGCAAGGCCCATAGAAAGGAGGCAGCAGAAGTGATTCTGTGTCTGGACCCTTAGGGTACAAACAAGGATCGTACTTACATACACAAGACTAGCCCTTGTGGGTCCGGCTGGACACACAGTGGCAATTCCTGGAATACAGCCATAGCACACTGTTAGGCACTAATGACTACATGCAACACTAGACAAAGGATGGGGGCTGGATTTGCCTCCTGGAAACCAGGTACCAGACCAAATACAAAGGAAAACACTTCTAGACAGGTGAGGACTGATAGGACACTTACCAGACACGATAACCCAAGAAGAAACAGAAAGCGAGGGAACCAACTAGGAGGCAAAGCCAGGCACAGGGAACAGGCTCAGGTTGATGCAAAGGCTGGAACAAATCTGGGAAACAGAAAGCAGGCTCTGGTAGAAGCACACATGAACAAGGCTGAGAAACAGGGAGCAGACTCTGACTGGAACAAGCAGGAATAGGACTGGGTAAACAGAGAGCAGCTTCAGGCGTAATCAGGACTGTAACACAATCTAACAAGGGGTCTGGAACACAAAGAGATCGTACTCCAATGCACGACGAGGAGCTTCAGGGAATGGCAGCTTCTAAGCAGTTCCAGGCAGCAGCAAGGCCAGGGCAGAGTCACATGGCTGGGCTGCACAAGACAGGTCACAGGTGTGTGCAGCTTCAGTCTCTCACAAGTGCTGGAGGAGAGAATCCAGTATAAAAGGACAACCAGACTTTTCCCATAGGAAGCAATGGACAGAAAATTACAGGTCTTACCAACTACCAGGCAGCGCATTATGGGACGTGAAGTCCATGCAAGCTAATGTAGTTCTTCTATAGCATGCCATATGGAAAAGGGAAGCAAACAGGAGTCAGAACGGGACTATGGGTGAGTGTTAATGATAATTCCCAGGGTACAGATAGTCCATTTACAGCGCCCCCTAGAGATGGGAGGGCAGAGACTTAACACATTCAAGTGGAAGGACTTATTTCCAGGGATGGACTGCGCAGGGCATGTGTTGTTGAACATTGCTTGTCATACCTGGGACACTCATGCTATCCATTTTCAGAAATGATGCCCCCCTTGTCACACAAGCTCCTTGCAGAGATTGCAAATGTCACACTTACTAATGTCAGGGGTCTGTTCATACATTCCTGTTTCCACTGATATTTCACATCCACTGCCTCATGTATGGGGCGCTTATTTACCTTATGATTGGAGATGTCATAGTTGTGTGTCATGTGCTACAGTAGACCATGTTGGCAATGTGGATGTGTGTCATATGCTGTGGTCCATTGATTTTGTCCTTCATATGTGAAATTCAAAAGATGACTATTTTCTATATGTGTGTGATGTTTGCTGTACAATCATACACATGACATGTGATGTTGCATCAGAAGTAGTCAGATTTGTCTTTGTAACATGCTCCCTGAGGTACTACTCACATTCCTAAAGAACAAAAAAAGAAGAAGAAACCAGAGCAGGATTGTTTGATCAAGTAAGGTGTTTAATTACATATTCTAACAAGGTGTGTAGAGTGAATACTGGTTGACACAATTTAGAGCAATTTGCTGTCTGCAGCACATTCCTGCAGCTGTGTTTTGATGTTCCCCTTCATTTTCCCTGACGCCATCCTCCTCTTCCTCAGGCAGTTCTTGCTTGGGCTCATATAGGGGAATGTTCGTCCTCACACAAATGTTGTGCAGGACAGCACATGCAAGTATGATTTTGCCAACAATGTGTGGGGCATATAGGAGGCTGCCTCCTGTGATGTCCAGGCACCTGAATCTGGACTTCAGGATGCCAAAGGTCCTTTCTACAATGGTGCGTGTCCTCTGATGTGCCTCATTATAGGCACTCTCTGCTGCTGTGCTTGGGTTGGGGAGTGGGGTCATGATCCATGGCTGGATCCCATAACCCTGATCCGCCGCAAAAGATAATAGGAGTGAGTATTTTGTTAGTGCTTGCAACAGGAATGTCAAGTAGCATGGCAGTTGATATCTTGTGTTGTCTGTGACTCATGTGTGTTTGTGGTATTGTGTGAGATCCTGGGCTTCTGCAAAGTTTTTTCTGCGGTGGGTTGTTTGACTTGACAACTTGTGTTTGGGTCAGTGACCTGTGATCTATGATTTTGTTTCCAAACTGCTGATCAGTATGTATGAACCACGCGTTGTGTAGTGTCCAACATGTTTTAGTGTGCTTTCACTGGAGGGGACATGATACTTACACCCACAATAGATTCCAATGTGGTGGTAACATGGTTGCACTACATGGCCTGGACTTCCCATCCAATTAGACATATGTCATTGCAGATGAAATGCAACAGTAAGGTGATTTGGCTTGGTGACAATGCACAACACATCTCCATAAGTTGACAGCCCTGAGGTGTTCAGTATTGACAATGCACAATTGTCCCATGTGTGACTTTTTGAACCCTTTGTTGTTCCCTTTGCCAGTGGCTCATGTGCAACCGTGCACCCATACTACCAAATTGCTCCAGGGAACCTGGCTAACTGCCTTGTGGAGGTGGATGTATCTGTGCAGGAAGGGCCATCTCCCTGTTATTTTGATGGACAATTGACTCTTTCAGTGTATACAGCAGTGTGCAGTTTGCACAGTCCACTTCCTTATTGCTAACTGGCAACGGCACCCCAGGAGTGATGTATGATGTTAGGACTGCCTCAGTATTTCCGTGTCACCTACATGTGAGTCAGCATCATCATGCTATGTGTCTCATGGTGTTAGACCTGCAGCAACACACATTGTACAATCCTTTCACGCTACATATTGCTTGGGAGGGTGTCAGATTGACTATGTGGCCTAATGTAATTGTAAATGGTTCATCTTCCAAGTTGTACTTCCAGTGCAGGCTATGTCATTGCCACTGTGTGCTTTTACTTTAGTCCCTTGTAGCTCTAGAGTTGCTGCTAATGTTTGTGGCAGCCATCATTTGTCCATAGGTGTGTATCCCATTGTGTCAGGGTGTACAACATAACTACCCGTGTCACACCTCAGTGTCTTCCTGCCCACGGGTCATTGTAGTGGTGTATGTTTTGTGTGTCCTACAGGGTTGCTCTGCTGTGTGTATATTGTTAGGTTTATGGATTTACCGACAAGAAGGCCACTGCCATATTGTCCATCCTGGAAGTGCTGATTGATCGTGCTGTGGCGGAATATGAAGGAATCATGTACACTCCCAGGATACTTGGCCAAGATGTTGGTGGACAATCCCTGGTACGATTCGGACATGGGTGCAGTCAGTTGCACCAAGCACATGTGGGAAGCCACGGATTCAATAAAATCCCTGTTTGATCTCCTGCTGCTTCTGCTGAGTGTTGGGGAAGCTGATTTGGCGGGGTGTGAGGGAGATGATGACATCTAAGACCTTGGGCAGGAAGGCGGAGAATGAGGGCTGTGATACCCCAGCGACCAGGGCACCCGTTGTTTGGAAGGAGCCACTTTCCAACATATGCAAGACAGCTAGCAGCTCGGTCAACGGTGGTATATTGTGTGGTGTCTGCAAGCTGGCTGTTATTTGTGGCTCAATTTGGCGCAGCAGCTGCTGTATGGCTTCCCAGTTTAGTCTATACCTCTGGATGATGTCCTGTTCCCTGAGGCCATGGAGGGTAGTCCTGTACCTGAAGATCCTCTCCTACTTTCTGCGTTGCCTTTGGGGGCCATGTTGGGGTGGTGGTGGCTGCTGGTGTTGGTCCTGTGCTCTGCGTGGTCTAGCAAGCTACATCAATAGCACCTCCATGTTGTCCTGTTGGGCTATGATGTTGCTTGTGTGTGTTTTCCTTAGTTGTGGTGTGTTTGCCTCAATTTAATGCCTGCCCTGTCCCAGGTGTTTAAAATTGATGCAAATTGGGCTTAGCGTCATTTTTTGGGTCTGCCTCTCACCCATGCGTCATTTTTGCCCTATTGGATAAATATGGAGCTAAGGTGTTTGAGTCATTTTTTGGACGGGAACGCCTACCTTGCATCTCAATGACGCAAGGCGGTTTCAGGCATCCTTAAAATTACGCTGACTCCATATTTTTGACGCTAGATGGGTCTAGCATCAAAATATAAATATGGAGTTAAGTTTGTGCTGGATTTGTGTAAAAACAAATTACGCAAATCTGGCGCAAACAGAGTATAAATATGGGCCTAAGTTAGCCAATGGAGCCAGCCGGCTACTTGTGCAATAACAGAAGAGTTCAGTATGGGCGAAAGCTGAGACCGTGTCTGTGTCTGGCTGCAGTGAACCAGTTCCCAGTTTAACTTACTAATAAGGGCTCAGCTGAAGAGAAATGAATCAGAACACCAGTGGCCATGAAGCAGAGCAATACCGTCACTCAGCTTATTTGCTCAGGCAATTGTGTGACAATCTCCAATCTGAGTTGTGATGCGGAGATTGTATCAAAATAACTAAGACTAACCCCTCTTGTACAACACTTGGCAGAGGTGCCATAGTACCCTATGCTTCCTATTTAACACAGATATTCATCAAACCTAATCTGCAATCTGTGAAAACTCAGTTTCTCTCAAATGTGAACAATAAAAGGAAATACATTGAATGAAATAGAGTGTTTTAAAACTTAGAGCTTCAATAAACTAAATGTCCACTGGTGAGAATAGTAATTGGGAAATCAAAGCACTCATTGCGTAAGACTATGGGGCATCTCAGCATGTTGCATAACAGAATAGGAAAGGTGACATTAATTTACATACAAGTTCTTCTTTTGTGCAGTCCAATCTGGAATAGCAAAGGATAAATGGAAGCCTCCAGATCTGCTTTGGGCTGTCCGGGGCCCGGAAGACCTTATCAGTGTTTTTGTCTGCTACCAATCGGTTTATCAGGCCAAATTTTAACAGCTTCAATTTGCAACTGCTACAATTTCAAGGAACACTGTCATAGATGCTCTCGAGCATTTTGCATAGCAAATCCTGTTCCTCTGTTCAGACAGTCTCCCTATGGGGTGCTAGTAAAAAGGTCTGCGTCCCACAACTACAGTTCAGTTGCCACTAACTATCAATTTTGTCATGGTCTGATGATGGGGATGGAAGCTGCCCTTGATAAAAAAGAGTACCACTTTAGTTGTAACCCTATCACCCAACAGAGTCTAGCACTCTGTTGGTGAACAGCTTTCAGAATCATGAAGAATACCTATTGGGCAGGCTTATAACATGCATCTACTGCATAGAAAAACTTACAGGCTCAGTAAGAATAATAAAATGAGGTACTGGATGGTACACACCTACTGTAACAGGGCCTACTGAACCTTCATCGATCCTTGGTGCAATGCATAACTGGACCACCTGAGAGATGTTTCCTCACCACGTATGGCATTATGAACAGGTATGGTTACCAAGGAAGGTTAAGGGTTTTGAGTAGTTGTTCATTTTTGTGGTTACGCTCTACATTTTGTGGGTAAGGATGCCAAGTAACATAGGTTTGTCATACTCTAGGATGGGCCCTTTGGGACTCTAGTCAGCTATACCAATCTTAAAAGTTGCCAATACTCAAACAACACACCACTCTTCTTGAAGGTCTCCTGCAGTGCCTCAAATCTTGCATGCATCTCATCCAGACCAGCATCTACCAGAAGTAGAATCCTGTTAAAAAAAGAAATCTACTTTTCAGCACGAAAAATAAAAAATAACTTCTAGACCAAACCAGCCTTAAAGATATGAACTCGGATCAAGTTGAACTCCATCATTCACTGAAAGCCAAGGTACTTAGAGTCACCTTGGACACTGACTTCACCCTCAAGGACAAATCACCAAGAAAACCACCTGCTCTACTAACTGATCTTTTTCCCAAATAAAGTAAAATTGTTCCTCTGAGAGAGTGATTTCACAACTGCAGTTCAAGCCCTTGTACTCTAGCATATGGTGACTGAAATGCCTTGCACCATGGTCTCCCAGAATCCACATTGGCCCTCATTCAGGGCAGCCTACACAACATAGCACACCTCATCAAGAGCCTAAATAAGTATGACCACATATCTTTCACCCTGATAGAACATCACTGGCTCTCATTGGTGGCCCACAACACCTTCAAAACCAACACTTCATCTATAAAGCCTCATGACCAGTAAACCTGCTGATGACAAGCTAACCACCTCTGATGGGTCTTGGTACACCTGTAACAAGGACACTATTAGACTGGAGATGAACAAGTGCAGAAAATGGCAACATGTCTTCACTATCGTAACACACAAGATTTGGAGTAACATCCCCATATTCATCAGCCAAACCTGCTCTAAGTTAGTAAAGAGATGATGACACACCTCTTAGAGCACATCATAACACTGTAACAACATAGATCATCAGAACCCAGCTACCCCTTCAATCACTCATTGGCTGTATTTTTGCATTTAACTTTGTTCAGCGTTCTGATGCCTTTCGATGTATACATGTATCGCATTTATATATACGTACATACTAAAATACATGCATGCATACAGACATGGGGCTATATTAGTGTGCTAATGCACAAATGTAATCAATCAAACCTTCCCTCAATGTAGAACATTGTTAGTGTAACACATGATGCACTAGGTGTTCAGAACTAGCATGCACATGTAACAAATCTAGAATACCCACAAACTAAAGATGCATGCTGAATATCAAGCATGGGTATTCGGTGCAGCACCCTGCTTAAAATGAAATCTCAGACACATGCACACCTACACCTCACATTTAACAACACATTAAAATATTGAATGATCCTTCCACACTCTTCACAAAGACTGCATAGCTAAACATAATAGATGTTGATTAAGCAACCTTTTGGTAAAGTGAATGCTAGTAATGACTGACCACACTTCCTCCCTCTTTCAAAATGAGTGGTTTCAGTAGTAAAAGTCTCACTTGTAGTCTTGAAAAACAAAAGTTAAAAAATGCATCTGGTTTCCAACACTGTGGTATGGTGTTGAAAACCACACGAATGTCCCAGTTCCACTAGTCAAGCATTCTACCCATGATACATGCAAACACTCCCTATACGTCTCATACTTCACCTCACATTTTGAGAACTCTCTTAGTGCCAGTACTTCAAGCATGGTGGCCCTGTCTATAATAGTTGAAAATACATTCTAACCCCAGATGCAGCCTTTGGAAATGGCTTCTTGAACATTACTGTGTTTAATAATTGCAACTGTAGGCTGATCATGAGTGCCCACCTTTTAGATAGGCATGGGCGTAACTCACATAATTCTCTGTAGCTTAATCATAAGAAACTACACAAAACTTGAGCCAGATCATGCAGAATTATGCTAGATCAGTAATTCTACATTTAGCGCTAATTTCAGGCGTTAAATAATGGCGCTTAGCAAGCTTAGAGCCATTATTTAAGGCCCCCATCCTCCTGTGCTAGATTTTAGCACAGGGGTATAAATATGGCGCAAAGGCCATATCGTTCTTTTTTGGATGGGAACGCCTACCTTGCATCTCATTGATGCAAGGTAGGTGTTCCCCTCCAGAAAACGACGTAAACTCCATAACTTTGGCGCTAGATGTGTCTAGCGCCAAAATATAAATATGGAGTTAGGTTTGCGCTGAATTAGCATTAAAAAAAATGACACTAATTCAGCGCAAACCAAGTATAAATATGGGCCCTACTTTCTTAGTGCAAAACACACTCTTCTGTCCAAAATGGATGCTAGGATGCATTTCATGGTAAGAAAATAGCGCTAAATGCAACAGGACATAAATAACAGCGTGAGCAGCCACTCATGCTCACTATATGTGATCTTGCAGTAGAATATTTTTCCGTCAATTACTCTTAGTTACGGTGTAATTGCATTATTAACAGTAATTCCACATCAAAGAGTACCACAGAATTACCAAAATTACTGTGATTACTATGGTCAAATTGGAATTCTGCCACGGCCTAGTTTTAGAACTTGAGAACTTAAGTTATGTAAAGCATCATGTAATGGGTAGCAAGTATAGAAATAGAATTAGTATTGCCAAACTGATTCATGGCAGAAACATGTAAACAATATACAATATCACAGTTAACTGATGGACTGATAGACTTAATGATTTTAACATAATTCCTCTGCTGCTTTCAATTGTCAACTGATATGGCCAATGCACCAACTAATTTATTCTGTACAGGCAGGTACAGAGTGTGTACACTAAATAACCCTAAGCAGAGACAACTATAAAGAAATGTAATTCCTCAAAACTCAGATCACCATAGTATCATGATAGTTACTCATCTTCTTCCACAACTGCCTCCATAGTTTATACATAACTATTACACTGAAAGCCTCCTTTTCTGAATGTCAAAGGAGCTTTTTTATTATTCCTTTGCCTCCAGTCATATCCACATTTCCTGGTATGAACAAACTGTAAAAGCAGATCTGAACTTAACCTGGTAGCAACAAAATGATTGGTTAAAAGACTACAGCTTCAGAGTTGTATGTGAAACTCATTCCCCTGGAAATGACACTTGATGCCCTTTATTTGGCACTATTGTCCACTCCAGCTACTGGGACAGAAGAACTCAATGGGCATTCACATACCTGCAAATTCTATGGATACCACCTCCTTTGAAATACAGGTACATGTACACTTTGGCGGTCCCTCCTTCTGAACATGTTTCTTTTAATTCAAAAGCATGGTTTGCAATCTCTCAATTTGTACTAGTTCTGTCTTACAGCCTTACGGTGGATGTATTTCAGTTTACTCATAATTTGTGTATTTTGCAGTTCAGTTTACTCACATTTCATTTATTTTAGCTGTCAATTTCTGGATCTGTCAGTACTGGAAATCTCCTAACATGTGTTTCCTGGCTTCAACCACTCATCAGAGAAGATTACTGCTTTTACTTGTGGTGGTTACATGTTGCTTATAGATTAATACAGTAAAATAATAAATGAAGCGTGGTGCACCTCAATGGCTCAGGCATTTGCTTCCCTCCTGCTTTGAAGGAGCCCTTTATATTTAATGAATTTTTATTTGGCCCATCTTCAAGAAGTACCTCAAATATGGCCATTCATCTTAAAAGTGCAGGCTATTTCTTGAGTAATCACTGGAAGATAACACTGGTTTTCAGATACAGTGCAGAGAATTCATGATTATAAACAGATTTTTATTTTTTATAAACAGTTGCAAAATAACACACAATTCCAAAAACTCCAAGCTCTAATTTTGATATAATTTTTATAAGGTCTGAAGCTCTACAGTGGGATTTACCCAGAATGGACCCGGGTGCAGAACTGTTCAAGGTCAGCTTTTAGTTTCAGATGTGAAACAAAGACTGCATGACAATTTAAGACTGCTCACAAGACGTATTGATGGCAATACTTTGTCTTGTCCCTTCTGAGAGCAAATCCCCCTCAGGCCAACTAAAGTTTGAGCTCCGGTTCATGACTATTTATGAAGTGCTGGAAGTCCCTGATGTACTTACTTAGAGAATAAGTGCCTGATTTAGAGTTTGGTGGACATGTTACTCCGTCACAAACGATTTCAATAGGATAGAATGGAATCGTAATACAGTGGATGGGCTATCCGTCGTGTTTGTGAGAGAGTGACCCCATCAGCCAAACTCTAAATCAGGCCCTACATTATCATATTGAACCACCCATGCAGCGTTCCACTCATGAGAGAGTTTTGATCCTTGTATTGGTTTATTCAATTTTCTTAGATTTAGGTGATGCAACTTGTATGTTACTTTCACAGCAACATGTACAACAGGCATTGGCAAAGGCAGTAGGTTTCGCATTGGAATGCCAGTAAAAGATGCAAAAATTAAAATAGTTCCCTAAATTTAGCAATGTAAGGAAGTACTCAACCAATCAAAAGGAAAGGTGATCCTAAATGCTCCCTGGGTGGTACAAGCACAAGAAAAGGAGAAAATCCAATAAATCAGAAGCTTAGAATTGAAACAGACAAGGAAGCCATCCACTCATAAGCGGATGGTGGGCAAAAACCCCACTCTAAATGTATGCTAAAGCAGTGGTTACAAAGCCCTCTGCATAATTGCTGATAGTCTGAAATAGCGATTGATGAATGCTGCCACAAATGAAGGTAAAATCAAAGCATTGACATAGATTTTGAGGACTGGCCATCTGGAACTGATTGCATCATCTGATGTCACTACATGGAGTATGTGTAGTTGAACCTTGGCTCGGAGTCGTCTGATAGGGCGAGGCCAATCTTCAACCGGTTTAATTTGTGTTGCAATGTTTATTGATTTACTTTGTTGAAGATGTTGTAATGGACTAATCCGTTTGTTTTGTCGGATTGAAAATGTATTGATTTGCCTTTTTTCTATATTCACTTTTACTACTGATGAACTTTGAATAAAATTGCAATTTATATATGCCACGGTGCGATGTTCAGTATAACAATCATGACCTTAACTATTACTTGTATTAAAAAGATTGTTTCTTGAAAATGCCAAGGAAAATGCTTGTTCAGATTGAACATTTCTTATACCCATTGTTTTAAAGAATGGTTGCTGTAGGATAAATATTGTTCCTGTAAAAAGAACATCAGTGGATCTCTTAGGTACATTTTGCAACATTGCTAAACAGTTCATAGATAATTATTAGAGTTTGTCCGTTCTCCCAATCCCTATCCAGGAATTGACATCAGTATGTCTACAGCGTCTGCCTAGTGAGAGATGCTTCAGTATGAGCTATGCAGCAGTAATAATGCTACTTAATTTTCAGAGTGCGCAATGAACACACGATTGCTGAGAGCTGTATCTTTGATTTTTATAAGGACAAAGCCAGTGCTTTAAATGGGCATGTTCTCTCCGGTACTAAGGGGCTGATTTAAGAAACGTGGCGCTGCACACAGTGCAGCGCCACTTTCCTTGAGCCCCTTAGTACCCCCTACCGCCACCATGTGTGCGCCATATTTAAAATACGGCGCACCATGTCACTGGGTAGGGGGCAAGAGCATCAGAATTCCTGACGCTATTGATGTATTCCGCAGGAGTAGCACCAACATTTTGGTGCTACTCCTGCAGAGTACATAGGGGCCCACTGTATTCAATGGCATGCCCACTTTTAACGCCTGCTCTGAGCAGGCATTAAAAGTGCAGAAAAACATTGCGCAGGGAAATCTCTTAGATTTTCTTGCACCATTTCCCCCCCCCCTTGCATGCCTTATGCCTGGCGCAAGCATATGTGATGCAAGGGTTTACAAAGTGGCACAATGCATACGTGCATTGTGCCACTTTGTAAATATGGCACGTGTAAAAAGCCAGTCTAGCAGTGCCTTAGCGTAAAAAAAATGACGCTATGGCAGCGCTAAGGTGGCACTAGTGCCTCTTAAATCAGGCCCTAAGTATCTGCACTTCTTTGATTTGAAAAGGAGAACACCTGCACTGCTGTAATACATTTATTTTAAATTTATTTTACTGGCACTGTTCAGGAGCAAATAGGTACTTTAAAGAGTGAGTCCCTGCGATTCTATATTTCCATTTAAAGCACTAGGCAAAGCTACACACAATATTACTGTGTGGAAAAAACACGCCTTCCTAAATCTATGGGTGCATTTTAACTTTTTTGTACACCTACACTCAACTTAGGTGCGCAAAAGCCAATTTACGATTGTAAAATACCAGTCCTCATAGAATTTTGTATTTGTAGCAAATACTTACAAATGCGAAAATTCAGTAAAAATGTAGGAATTGCTCCTTTCTTGTAGAGGCTTGCTCCTGTCAACAGAGTAGTTATTATTTTTGCACTGAGACAAAGAGGAAAATGTTTTTTACATGGGGAAAGATATTTTCCCATTGGAGAAATAATAAGTTACACAAGCACATGCACATTTCATCTAGATTATTTGGGAAAACCTGTAACTTAAAGATATCCTTTGGGATACTTAAGAAAATCTATTATAGGTACCTTGGAGTTCTTCTTTTGAGTATTTTAAAAAGTTATAAATGTTTTTAAAAGTACAACTAATTTTAGAAGAATGCATCCATGATGGCAGGATGGAGAGATGGAGGATGGCAGGATGGAGAGATGGAGAAAATCACAGGTCAACAGTATTGTTCTGGGAGCAGTAGGACAACTCTTGTGTAAGGTGCTAAGTAATTCTGATGGGGGCAGTAATGGGAGATATTGGTCCCATAGCCTCACTGGAATTACTAGTCTGGTGTAATTCCTTATGGCCCCACATGATCCCACTTTAGAAGGACAGTAATCACCTTCCCTAGTGTTGGTAAATTTAGGGGTGTTACCGGCTGCCTTACTTGGGCACTGGTAAACTCTTTAAATGATTACTGCATAATCTAATTACCATTTAATTACGCAAGATAGTTGGCCAAGAATTGTTCATTAAGGAATACCCATTCTGTTCAAATAATGTGGGCCTCAGTTTTAACAGTACAAACAGCCTACAACAATATTTTGACAGGTGGCGAAAAGGCCAGAAGGGTGGATCCATTGTAATGGCTCCCATCATCAGGGTAGATCCGAATATCAGTTTTGTCCATGGTGGTGGACAAGGTAAAGACTGAAAAAGGGCTCAATATTTAGACCTAGGTTATTTCACAAATCAAGATTTTTAGATTTTGATGTGAAAAGTTGAAACACTATTCAATGATATTTCTCTTAGAGAATAGACTCAGCCCACTTGACAGCAAGACTACTAATTCCAACTGCATCTACTGCACAAGTACAATGCAAAAATGAGTAATTTCACAAACTGGTGATAGGTACAAAGAAATTATGGAATTTGACATCTGCCAGCTGATACAGCGCTCCAAAAAGCAAAACGTACCATCTATCTGCCTCCACCAGGTTGACATCCTGCTTCCTAGGGATAAAAAAATTGTTAGCCTAGGTCATCTTTTGGAACAATGACATCACAATGTCGCAGAACAAGACAGGCAGCCTTAAGACAGAAACAGGCAGGGCAGGTTTCAGGGTCAGGGCACTTGATAGTACCCAAAATGCATGGAAGGAACGAAAAGCTCCTGAGATGCAGTTCTGCAGATATCATCCTTCTAAGTAGGCCGGCTCACATTCTCACTTCTTGAATTGTTTGCTCTATAAGGTACAGACAATTGTTCTGACCCAGAAACTTAGGGCCTGATTCTAACTTTGGAGGACGGTGTTAAACCGTCCCAAAAGTGGCAGATATACCACCTACCGTATTACGAGTTCCATAGGATATAATGGACTCGTAATACGGTAGGTGGTATATCCGCCACTTTTGGGACGGTTTAACACCGTCCTCCAAAGTTAGAATCAGGCCCTTAGTGTTCCTTACTGTTTTTGAATTCCTTTCCACTTGTTTTCCCTGATTACATCTGTATGTGTTTTACTTCCCATTCAGACTTCTCTCTCCTTTAATTGCTACATCCTTCCTCAGGAACCTGGAAGAGCTGATTCGAGCTTATGAAGTTCATGCAATTGGGATCTTAATATGACTCCTCCCATTGAACCAATCCTCTGCCTCTTCCCTCAGTGACCTCTATCTTTTGATGGGAAATCACACAACCATGAGAAATGGCTTAAGCATCTTTATTGGCCTAGTTCATGGCCCTAAGTGAAGAATCCGACCCCAACATGTGGTAAACATGCTTTCTGGGGAATTTATTTTAATGTTTGGTGATCCAGATCTCTTGAATCATTTTCCTATCAAGGTGCGGGCCCTGTTTCTGACCCAAGTCATTGTTTTAGATGTGCATGCATCTGTGTGTATTTTACTTCATAGTCAAGCTACCCCTCCTGTTGTTGGTAAAGCAGATTATGAGTCATTGAAGTCACAAGTCAACCACCTTACTCAACTTGACTCATATGGTCCCCGGCCTGGGCACTAAATTAAAGAGCATATAGAATAAGGATGCCTTCTTATAGTGTCTTCCCTGTGTGGTACTGTTAAGGAAACCCTACCCTTCTTCTCTTAATCTTTCCTAAATCTTCTTCTCTTCCTCAGAAATCTACCTCTTCTACAAGATCACCCATTGATAACAATTACCTTAATTTACCTCCTGACAGTCAGTCTTTTGGGCCACATGACTTCCACCTAATTATACCATACCTGATGGTGGTGCTACATAGCTTGAGTCGTGTCTTTAATTGCACTGTAATTTTCTACTCTGCTCATCTAGGGGGCTGGGCCTCTGTTGTCTTTGTGTGAACTTCATACATTACAACCAAGTGGCTTAACAGTACCTGCAGAATGGTCTCTGTCACTCCTAAATAACTTGATAGGATACTACTTAGTAGTTTAAATTGCATCAAGTTGACTGGTTCTTTTGAAGCTGCTGCATCGCCTCCATTTACCCTACAGGAACTATAATGATCACACAAACAGTGCTTTCTATGTATGATACTGTCATTCCCAAAAGATGGCACATACCTATAGGTGTGAATAAAACAATGTTTACACTCTCATGTGCTTACCTGCACTGACAATTAATGCATTGTGCTTATACCACATGGTTAATCCGCATTTACCGCACTTAAAATGTCCCATACAGACAAAGGTAGAAACAACCATGCACTACAAAGGGCACCCAGTGACCTGATCCAAATTAAAGTGATTTTCTACCTCACTGGGGTATGCAGCACTATATAGGTGATGCTATCAGACAACCAAGAATGCACTTTATACAATTACCAATGACATACAGTACAATCGATCATGTTAATTATGGGCAGGAGATCTCAATTGTACTTTATGTGTGTTTAGTGGGTCCCCAGTTTGTGGCTTAGAAAATTGAAATGTCCAGGAGTTGGCCCATTTTAAGCACACGAAGTATGGGGACCCTTTAAACAAGATGATTTTTAATAATGATATTTTTTGTGCGAGTGAGCGTAGATTGAGCTGTTCAAAGGCTAACAGGGTGTCCGCCAAGGCTGCAACTTAGCAACATTTTTACTGTTGTTATATATAAATGGTCTTGAAGGACACCTACTTCAAAAGAGGCCATATATTCCGAAGGTAGGCAACTGCTACATTCCTACACTTCTCTATGTCAATGATGTGGTCCTCACAGTAAGGACCACAAATGGCCTTCGGCCACTGATAGATGCCTTTCCTGAGTTTAGGGTTTCATTAGACCTAGATCTTACCCGCTCAAAGTCCTTTACAATGATCGGCAGGCATAAAGGTAAAAAAACAAAAGATCATTATATTGAGGGATAGAATGTTACAAGAGTAGATAGTTTTAACTATCTAGGCATCACTTTTGATTCCCAGCATAAGTGGGGCCCTTTGTTGACGCAGAGAGCGCTTCACACTATTTTTTGAGCAATTGAAGCCGTCTTCTGTTTCACTTCAAAAGTGGGCTACAGGCTAACGAAGGTGATGCTAGTTCTATATCAACCTAAAGGGGTATATTTACTAATATATTATGCTGTGTTTGCATCACAAACGTGATACAAATCAACTCGAAATCTTTTTTACCTATTTAATTTCTCACGTAAAACTTGTTTTGTGCTGGAAAATCATTTGAAAGTAACACAAAGCAGCACATAGCTCTGCTTTACATTACTTAGCACCAATGGGGTGTTCCATGGGTGGTGCATGGGCGTTTCCATGCATCGATCCAAGGTTTTTGATGCAAAAGCCTATTTACTAAAAAAAAGTAGACAGGGTTTTTGTGTAAAAAATAGCACTCATTACAACTACACGCTATTCCAGAGAAATGCTTTATTTTCTCCTTTCTTTACTGACTTTGCATGTGTGCTGCACTGTATAGCACACATACGTAGTAGTAGACATTTTAAAGTTAGTCTAAGCATAGCATTTTGTGCTGGAAGACTATCCACTGCTCAATGTATTTCTGTTGCCTCCTATGGGGTGGGAGTTTGGAGTTACTGCCACAGTCTCCAAAAGTTACAAAATAGCTTTCTGCACACATTATTAATAGCCCCGCCTGGAATGGCAAAAAAAAGTTCTGTCATTCTGAGGTAGGCCTGTCTTATTTGGAACACGTACTGGGGGGTGGCTCCTTTCCTGCGATGGTCAATAACTTAGCAATCTACAGAGATGGGTCTCACTAAAAGCATTCTTCTACATTGCTTGGCCGTGGACAAATGGTTAATATTTCCTGGATAGCTCTCATCTGTTGTGTAGCCATTGTTTTTTATAGCTTCATACACGTTATTTTAGCAAACTAGACCTGCAGCTGTCCATTTTAACCTAGACATATTTTATTCAGCTTCATTTTCATTATTTTAAAAATAGCCACATTTGCGGTCTTGTTTTAATTTCTCTATCTAGCAGTTCTTTGCCTAGGCCAGCACTGTGTTCTTAAACAAGGCATTTCTTTCAATCTGTGCTTTTCTCAAGGCTGCAGTAAGATAGGTTGCCGGCAAAAGTGGTACGCTTTGTCTCTAATGTTCACAGAAACATACACACTCTTACGTGGGGATCCTTTCTTGGAACATCAGCTGTTTTATTATAAAAACACTACTTCGACCCATGTATGTTAGAGGGAGATTTCAGCCAGATGACCACGACTGTATGCTGATTGCTGGGTGCTTCGCTGCAGCTGCTTATGTAGACTACAGACCTCTTGCTCAGGTATGAGGGATGAAGTCTTCCCAGGGGAACCTGAAGGGCAGAGTTAGAGCTTAACATGCTGTGCTCTAAGATAGCCTAGGTAGGAGCTATTCTTAACGGTTTTAGTGACAATATGGTAGCGTTATTTTTTAGTTTCACTCTCCTTGTCACAATTTTAATCCTATCATGCTTCATCATCCTAGCTATTGCAATACACACATTATTATCTAAGATGCAGTAACTTAAATAACATTTTATTGAACTATACTCTGCCTCTGATTGTCCTTGCATATGTGAGACTAATGTAACCGAGAGAAATGGATGAGATCTGAGTGACAACGATTTCCCTGAGGAGTCATTTGTATCATGTGCTCGGTTGCCCAATCATCCCTGCTGTTGGGTAGAGATGAGGCACTGCTAGTTAGCCGGAGCAAGACCTGGATTAAGCCGACAGGCATCACCCATAGTGGGTTCAGACTCAGTCCCCCAAAGTGCAAGTGATTCTGCCACCCGAATCCAGTAGTCTCATTAGGATAATGAGAGCCTACGCGACATGGCGCCACCACCGTTTGGTCAGGCACTAATTTTCGGGTCCTCCTGAGTATCTCTGTCTCACTACATGCAAAGACACCTCAATAATATATACAGAGATGTCCGTGGTGTTGAGGATTTTCCTCCTCGGAAAAGTAGGGAGTACCTAACTAACGCTGTAGGTTGTTTCAAGCTTGAACTCTAAAAGGATAATACCCATTTGGCGTGCTTATCTCTGTACAAACTTAACCATTCATCATGGCAAACCAGCTACAGGTAGCAATTGCAGTCAATATGCGACCTCCCCTTACTGTAGATTTATTGGCACATGGCCTATCGGCCCAGGGTGGTCCTGTCATATTCATTGTTGAGGCTTATCCAGCCTATAGAAAAGAAATGTTCTATTCTTGGGTCACATTTCCAGCAGCTAATGGGAACACAAATACATTTCATCACTATACAACTGCAAACACACCTGCACAATATAGAGCATATGCATCTAGAAATACCTCTCTTATCAAGAACATAATAATTGGCTTGATGGCGCCCTACCCCATACAATTCTTACACATTAGGTTAGGTCCTCTAAGTAATGATGGTCCTACCTGGCCCTTGTTGGCCACATATACATCTCATCCTGCTGCAGTGACCTTGACGGTAGCTGGAGTCTGTTGCTTATCTGCTGAGCCTACGACGATATACAGACGATTAGTACAGTTTGTAATGCAAACATTAAATACAAACCCAGCACATGCGGCCCCAGCGCAACCTCATGCAATAACGCCAGGCATTAACCCTGTGACTGTACATTCGATCATGGGTAAAGTATCTGCCAAACGTGAAGAGATTCCATTTTGGTTAGCTCAAAATTAAATGCACTGGAAGCAATATTTTCCCATACAGGACCTCAGAATACGAATAGAATTGCATTGTTGTAGGATTTGCCGAATTCGGCTATAAATTAAACTTCAAGAAAACAAAAATAGCCTTCCTTATCATCCTGTTTTTGGGATATGAGCTATCGAGTAAAGGAAAGAGCCTAGCGCCACAATTCTTGAAAAAATTCGCACAGTGATAACCTCCAAATACCATTAAAAAACTCCATTCACTATTGGGTTTCCTAAATTGTGGCAGAACTTACATTCCAGAATACGCAACACGCATTAACCCTTATATGACTTAATACATCCTAAATTTTTCCACTAAATTTTGGACAGTCGGACACACACGCATTCTCAGAGCTTTGCAAACAGACATGCTTGCAACACAGCACCTACACATAAGGGACAATAAAAAATATCTGGTCATCAGAGTAATTGCTGGTGCCATTGGTTTCATCTATGTAACTTTCAATGAGGGTGAGATGGTCCCGATTGCGTACAAATCACATTTGTATTCAGCAGCACGACGTTTTGCTCCCACTGAGAAAATTCTCACTGCTGTTCAGGTGGCCGTCATTAAAAAAAGACCACTGGTCCAGGGGAAACGCATTATTGTCATACCTCCAGTTCCAGCCCTTGAGGCTGTTACCAAAGCCAGCTTTCCACACGCTAAAGCATTACGTCCACGCTGGATTCAATGGGCAACGTCTTTGACAGCCACTGATGTTGACTGTATTTTTGACCCAAAATTACAAACTCAAGAATTTTTACAATATGAACTAGAATACACAATTCTGGCAAATACATTGCCTATTGATCAATATCAAAGAGTCATGTACACCGATGGCTAAGCACAACTTGCAATAGGCACAAAACATGAATACTCCACTGCTTGCGCAGTCGTAAGCGGCTATATGGAAGGTAAAAAATTCTATCCACAACATACTTTCACGCAAACCCTAGGGGATTGCACAGCACAACTAGCAGAGCTAAAGGCTCTGGTGATGGCACTGGAACATAACGATCCTGCACAGCTAACACTTATTATTTGTGGTTCGTACTATTGTGTCCAGTCCTTCAATGAATATCTGCATTACTGGCGCCAGAATGGGCACAGAGATTCTAAAGGTAACACATCAAACACAAACTTCTGTGGGGGAAAGTAGCGGATCTGAAGGAAATGCAACCAAATGTCCATGTTGTACATATTCTTGGACACCAGCACGTTGGAATACACGTTGCTGGGAATACACTGGCTGATGAAGCAGACAAATCAGCAGTAGCTACGGCTTCTGTTGCTGCAGTAAATCGTTCTAGAACAAAACCGGACGATGACATGGGCTGCCGTGAAAGCCACGGCGGAAGGCACGCCCTTTCGAAAAGCATTTCTTGCTAAATATTCCTACCTCATGGGAGGCTTTCTTGACGCAGAAGTAAAAATACCAGGCATGGGGGTTCAGATAATTTGCAATAAAGACCTAAGACCAGAGTCGATTAAAGCAGCGCATGAGGGGGTGGCTTCCACCCATGCTGGTGTGCAGCTACAGTATCATTATTGCAAGCATGTTATTGGTGGCCAGGTCTAGACAAACAGACCAAGCAGTATGTCCTTTGTTGTGACATCTGCCAGTCAAACTCTCACTGCAGACACCCCTCCTAATTTCAAATAAACCATCACAATGTGTGTACTTGGACCACTATGGTCCCCTAACACCAGACAGTGCATACAAATACATTTTAGTCACTGTTGACTCTTGCTCCTGATTTCTATGGGTGTGGCCACAACGTTCGGCTGACGCTTAGACTGTTATTAAAGATTTGAAAGTCTTTATAGGCACATATGCAGTTGCGGCTTTTCACTTGGACCAGGGCCCTGCTTTTGCCTCAAGGCATTCAGGGATGCCATGGCTTTGTTAGGGGTCCAACTCCATTCCTGTCCCCATTTCATCTCGAGGTAAATAGTGTTGTGGAGTGACGAAACCAAGATTTAAAGCAATCCTTAACAGCCAGAGTACTAGGTACAGGTCGTATTTGGCTTAATCACCTGTGTGGAGTCCAGAGAGCACTTAATAATCTACCTAGAAGGTTCCTGGGGGATCATACTTCATACGAGTGCCTGTTTGGAATTCAAATGCATGTTCCAGATCTTGATGGGCTTGGCGTGGAGGCAGCAGAAACACCTTTTGACATAATTGAATGTGTCACTGTCTTGCAGGATTTACAACAGTTCCGTGACGACAATGCTTCTTCTAGTGCTGCCTCTGTAGGAATTAAGGATGTACCAATAATACCTACTGGCTGGATTCCAAAGGTTGGGGATCTAGTATATGAAAATGTTGCTGTGAAAAAGGAGTTGGGTCCTTCCTATCGTGCACTGGCCCCACTCTTGGGAATACACGCTACCAGAACTGTCATTCTACCAACGTTGCCTAGTGCTAAAGAAAACTGCTTTGTCTCCATCAACCATGTCAAGTTACACCATGTGGCCAATCCTGCACAGCAGACCAAGAGGAGCAACCAGTAGTTCCCGAATCCCTCTCACTACTGATCAAAATGTTCCTGTACAAGTTTTGAGCAGCAATGCTGACACCTCTCCGAGCTTGGGGGGGGGTGGAAAATGATCTTGCATTAGTTCCACTACCATCTATTACAACAAATAACACTGACATTGCTGATCAATTTGATTCAACTTCTACACAGATGCATGGCATCATTTATTGTGAGCCACCGTGGGAGACCCCTACCAGTTCTCTTCCTTCAATTATGGCTCCAGTTTTTGCACGAACTGCTTCTGGATACTTTGCCGACATCAATTACACCTTCTTGGACTCATTTGCCTCTTCTACACCTGAACTGCCAAAAACACGAAAGCTGATAACGTGGTTTAAAACAAATTACTTTATTTTCCCATGGAACTACCTGTGGCTTTCCTTGACTATTTTAGCTTTCCTCTTTTGGACCGGCTTTGATATTATTTTCTTTCTATCAATACATGGTCATTACCTTTGTTAAAATCTAACGGTTAAACTGGTGGATGAGGTCCTAAAACCCAATTTTTCTTCTCACAAGGTCCGCAGAGGCTTGTTTTTCAGGAACATTTCCGCTATACCAATTCCTGATGGGATTGTTTGGGATAAAGTCACATTTTATACATACGGCCCCACGGAGGTCATTCAAATACCATATGTGTTTAAACTTTCCATGAACGATGTAATAACCGGAGTTGTTTCTGATGACTGAGATGTGAAAACAGTTGATTCTATGATGACTGAATTGCAGTATTTTACTGTATTTAAAAGTGAGGATGTTTACCAATCCAAAGACAATTATGGTGACATGTTGTGCTATAATTCTTATGGATACCACTTCAATCACAGAGCAGGTACCGCAAAGACTATCTTTAATTACACACAATAGAATTGGCATTGTCCGACTCCACCACAAGGGAGTTCTAAAACATATTCTGAAAAATTAGCATATTTTTCTGGGCACAATGTTAAAAATACTGAGTCATATTATTTCAAATTGCCACTGATGGAAAATGTACATATAATAATGACTGATACAAAGTTCACTTATTCGGATTCCTTTGTTTCCCGGTTGGCTATAGAAGGCTATGAATATTGGCTGAAGTCAATTGACTTAAAAAGTGTGTAGAGAACAAGTTGTTTAGGATTACCAAAAATTAAGGATTTGAATGCGCACAGTATTCCTTCCCCTGCAAAATTTTACAAATGGCAAAAATATATAAATGCAATTGAAGATCAGCTCGATGAAGGGTCCAGAAAAGCACATTTAGTGCTTCACTTTCACGTCTTGGTGGGTGGTTATTGTGGCCAATAGATACCAACGGGTGTCATAAACGTTTTATAAACTCCATGGAGGTTTTAGAACAAGTAGGCCAGACTCCCACTATGTGTCATCTGAACAATGGGGGTATAGCAACACATACAGTGTAGGGAAACTATGCCAGGAATAGTTGAAGAGTTCCTCACTAGATGCTGTTAGAGTATACCTCATTCTCCTGTCTCATAACACTGACTCACAGGATTTCCTGTTAGGCCCCAGAAAACAACGCAGAAAGCGCTTCTTATATGCAGTCTCTGATGAAATGTGGAAGCTTTCTCAACAAGAAGTTGCTGCCCAGTTAAGGCAAATAGATCAGGAAAACTTACAGAAGGCATTACCTATTGTAGATAATGGGATTAATACCCTGTCCGACCGGATATACACCTTAAACAACAGTGTTTCTTCTGCAATAGACATAATACAAAGTGACATGTCCTCTTTAAACCATGGACAGAGTCAACTAAGGTCCATTATGCAGTTAGGTTGGACACTACAAATACTGAAGGTAGGTCGTGTTCCCTGGCAACACATTAGCTCAAGGGACATATTTTCCACATTTAATTTAATGCGACAACAACAACTAATGGCTAAGAAAGAAGCGACTTATGTCATGTTAAATATTGAAAAATTAGAAAAGTTGCCTTTTACCATGCTGAAATACCATCTGCTGAGTGTTTAATACATGGGGTGATTAATCTGCCTATTTCAACTCTTTAACTCACATCCTGCTGAAAACACAATCCAGTGGGCAGATATGAAAGGCTAGGAGACAGTTACATCCATGAGATGTGGGAGCTACCCTTCTCGTACAAATGTCTCAGTGGTATGAAAGAGGTCATTCTTAGCGGTAGTGAATGCAAGACTTCTGTCAGCCGTTCGATGGTTTGTAAACAGCTGTCCTTGCATGATGCATGTAATGCTTTGGCAGCAAACTTGGCTCGTTATCGGAAGGGAGTCCCAGTCCCCTTGATTAGACCAGCGTTCCAGGTGCTCTCGAATGGCAGCTATGTCCTCCTCAATAGTGAGAACTGTTGTGAGTTGCGAGGCGGAATAGTTTATGTCATTTTGTTACATGCTATGGGAACGTACTTTTTCCTCCTACACGACAGAGGGAAGTGGCTGAGATTTGGCCCCATGTCGCTACTTCAAATGTGAATTTTGACAAGTTGAGCAGACTCAAGGCTTTATTGTTTCAAAAACATGTGGCACTCACATCTGCACATGAGACCTATGCGCTTCAGGTTGCAAGGTCATCAGCAGAAATATAGTCCCTTTTAAGTACCAACTTTCCGAGACACTTTGGTGAGCTCGTGGGGTGAATATTTAATGCGTCCACTACTACTGGAATCACACATTTCTTTAGGGCTGTTGGTTCTGGTTTCGTTCACACCTTCTCTTCTATGTTCGGCTTAATACCTTCAGCCATCCACTCTATATTCTCCTGTATTTTGGGGGGATTTCAGAAAACTTTGACAATAATACGTGGCATCTTGCTATTGCTACTTTTTCTGCACAATGGCTGTCCCGTCACAACAAGGAGGACTGAAAGCACTTCCGCCACCGCAGCTTTGTCGTGAACACATGATGCAGTACTTTGGAGCATCACTCCTGGAGAAATTGGAGTGTGACTGGTCTCTGTTATTTAGACCTGTTTTGCATTGTGTGCAGCCCGTGTTTAGGTGCCTCTGGTGCTCGTTCGAACATGCACTGAAAGTTTGTCTTTTTACGCAGCGATTGCTTTCAGTGGACGCTGATCTGTTGATGTTCTTGCTGAGGGCTCATTCCCAGACATGCGCGTTGAGGGTGTGTTTGCTACAAGAAGCTGCTTATGAGCTGCCCTTTGTGGATTATGCAGCTCTAAACTCATTGTTGGGCACACCACAGAATGCAGCTGCCTTGTCTGGAGCTCCGGCTTTGGAACACAAATGCTCCTTGTTTTTCGTTGGCCATGAACTTCCTACTTTACCACCTGCCAAAGTGGAAGATTTCCTGTCTTCAATTATCCTGGATTCAATTGGGAACTTCCAAAATGACTCTGACTTTTGAGATTCGGATTTTTGGCGTCACACTTAACATTTAAATTGTCCTTCTAATACATGCTCAAGTGTCTTTTAACTTGTTATTATTGACATTCTTATATACATGCCTTAGGTTGAATTCTAGTAGCTTTTATACATAATTAGGCTTGAACCACCTTTGAACCAGCAAGGAGAGGGTGTTGTGTAGCCATTTTAGCTATAGATTCATACACGTTATTTTAGCAAACTAGGCCAGCCGCGGTGCACTTTAACCTAGACATATTTTATTCAGCTTCGTTTTTAATATTTTAACAATAGCCACATTTACGGTCTTGTTTTATTTTCTTTATCTAGCTGTTTTTTGCCTAGGCCAGCACTGCGATCTTAAACAAGACATCTCTTTCACTCTGTGCTTTTTTCAAGGCTGCAGTAAGATAGGTTGCCGGCAAAAGTGGTACGCTTTGTCTCTAATGTTCACAGAAGCATACACACTCTTACGTGGGGATCTTTCTTGGAACATCAGCTGTTTTATTATAAAAACACTACTTTGACCCATGTATGTTAGAGGGAGTTTCCAGACAGATGACCACGACTGTATGCTGATTGCTGATGGCTGAGTGCTTCGCTGCAGCTGCTTATGTAGACTACAGGCCTCTTGCTCAGGTATAAGGGATAATGTCTTCCCAGGGGAACATGAAGGGCAGTATTAGAGCTTAACATGCTGTGCTCTCAGATAGCCTAGGCAGGAGCTATTCTTAATGATTTTAGTGACAATATGGTAGCATTATTTTTATGTTTCACTCTCCTTGTCACAATTTTAATCCTGTCATGCTTCATCGTCCTAGTTATTGCAATACACGTGTTATTATCTAAGATGCAGTTACTTCAATAAAATCTTATTGAACTATACTCTGCCTCTGATTGTCCTTGCATACGTGAGACTAATGTAACTGAGAGAAACAGATGAGATCTGAGTGACCATGATTTCCCTGAGGAGTCATTTGTGTCATGCGCTCAGTTGCCCAATCATGCCTGCTCTTGGGTAGAGATGAGGCACTGCTAGTTAGCCAGAGCAAAAAACAGATTAGGTCGACAGGCATCACCTGGAGTGGGTTCAGATTCAGTCCGCCACAGTACAAGTGATACTGCCGCCCGAATCCAGTAGTCTCATTAGGATAATGAGAGCCCACACAGCACATCAAGAGCACTTTTTCAAGACTGGGGAATACCTGAGTTCATTACTAACCCAGACCTTTTAGGTCCTGCTGCCAGTGCCCAGATAAGGCCCCGATAACTGAAGGACCAATGCCCTTCAATTGTCCTCCTTGGCAAGTTATCATGCCCGACCCTCCAGATTTGAGCTAGAGTTTTATTTAACTGACGTAGACAATGCTCTGTTTTTTTACATTTTCGTTTAGCTTTCCACCAACAATGAGCGTGGCTTGAACACCTTCCCAACTGCCCTTGTGATAAACACTCACTCCAAAGTACAGTTCATTTGAAGCTTTTTGCTCTCTTTACCAGTTGGCTCAAACACGTTTTAATTCCAGTTTTTCGATCCTTCACTTTTTAAATAGTACAAAAAGGGTTCCCAGCATTTAGCAGACAATTGCTGTGCTGTTATTAGCTTCATTACCTGGCCATTATTAATTAGAAAAAGATATTCTTAACTTGTTCCTGCCTTGACTTTCTTATTAGAATTATGCATTTCCACCTTCCTATTCTAGTGATAAGTTCCTATGACGGTTCAAAGGGAATTTGATGTTCCCTAATATTGTAATAATGTGTCATTTTATGTTTTTTTATCTTAAGCTTTAATTGTGGTCTTTTCTATTTATTGATATTGGATTGACTGTATGGAACATTTTATGATGTACTTTTATGGCATTTTTGCCAAATAAAGTTTGTTTGTTTGATGATGATGATCATACAGTGCAAGGTAATCATGATAGTTTTACCACTGGTATACAGCTCTGAAATTTCAGTACACCCACAACACAATTCACAGACATGCTACATCATACCAACATCTCAGATCCTTCACTTACCTGTTCTTGCACCATTTGGATCCATCTGCAGAGATGGGAGCTGGTGAGCGTCATACCAACACTAAAGGAAGCCAGCAGGTGTGACCCATGCAGAAGGAACTGGAATCTCTTTTCGCAAGGAGACTGAAAAACAAAAGGAGGGATCTAAAGAATACGCTAACATATTTTACACCAATCACTCAAAAGGGCTCTTTAAGAATTCATAACCCATTAAAAAATGGTGCTTGATAGACTGCAGACGTAACACGTAATGATGAAATGCCACGTGGTGGGGCGTAAACTACTCCCAAATTCACTTAGTGAGTGAGTTTGGACCCCTCCAGAAAATGTTGAAAGAATGTGACCAAATAGTACATCACAATTGTTAAATAAATTTGCTCAAAGGTCATAGGTCTTAGAGGCAGTGCTGGAAGGGCACTGATTAAGGAGGTTCACCCCAGCAAACAGTACATTTTTAGCTGGTCAAAATTACATCAAAAGCTACATATTTTGGAGATGTACAGAAAGGCTGCCTTGCCATCATTGAAGTCCTGCTGACCAAATCGTACCTCAAGTGGAACCTCCCCAAGGCAGAGGGGGTGATTCTGATTCTGGCGGGCGGCGGAGGCCGCCCGCCAGAATTCCGCCCTCCAAAATACCGCGCTGCGGTCAAAATACCGCAGCGGGTATTTCAAGTTTTCCCCTGGGCTGGCGGGCGGCCGCCAAAAGGCCGCCCGCCAGCCCAGGGGAAAACGACCTTCCCACGAGGATGCCGGCTCGTAATCGAGCCGGCGGAGTGGGAAGGTGCGACGGGTGCATTTGCACCCGTCGCGTATTTCTCTGTCTGCCAAGCAGACAGTGAAATACTTGTAGGGGCCCTCTTACGGGGGCCCCTGCAGTGCCCATGCCAGTGGCATGGGCACTGCAGGGGCCCCCAGGGTCCCCGCGACCCCCCCTACCGCCATCCGGTTCCCGGCGGGCGGACCGCCGGGAACTGGATGGCGGTAGGGGGGGTCGGAATCCCCTCGGCGGCGCAGCTAGCTGCGCCGCCTTGGAGGATTCAACAGGGCAGCGGTACACTGGCGGGAGACCGCCAGTGTTGCCGGTCTGACCGCGGCTTTACCGCCGCGGTCAGAATGCCCTGCGGGCACCGCCGGCCTGTCGGCGGTGCTCCCGCCGACCCTGGCCCCGGCGGTCTAAGACCGCCGGGGTCAGAATCACCCCCAGAATGTTTTATACTTCGACAATGGCGGCAAACAGTGAGAGCTGTAGGAATGGCTCGTAAAGATGAATCTGAATGGTTACACTCCAGGTTGTTCAGGTCGAAAACAATGTGAACTTCAAGACCCACATAGCGCAGACAGCCTTCTGGCAAGGACTCACGCAGATCTGCAAGGTGAAGTATTTTCTACCAGAAACTGCTTTCACGATGCCTGTCTAGGTGCAATTATTGTCCCTGCTTGAAGAAATGACCTGCAAGTAGAGAAATATTTCACCTTTAACTATGCATTTTGCTTTTTCTGTTCTGCGAATAGAAGTTTTGATGTGTTTCTTTTTGGATGAGGAACTTGGAGGCTTACAAACACATAAAGTCAAAATGTGTTTGCTGTTTTCAGGAGGTGCACTGGACGGAAAATATCAGTGCCCACTCCCTTCTATAGCCTTCAGAAGAAGAGCAGAGTGAGATAGCAGGGCAAGGTACTTGACATAAATCAAATGATTGTTTTTATCAGAGAGAGTAGAGAGTAGAACCCACTTGCTTAATCTTCCCAGCTTTCAAATTATTATTTGGCAAACAGGTACACATCGTACCAACAAAAGAGATAAAATATATTTTTTGCTACAGCAGCAACGGTCCTGCACAGCCTCCTATGGCCTTCTAGTTGGCTGGAACTGGCAAGGATGTATCTATAAGAAAGAAAACAATTGTTCCCAATGATTGATTTTGGCAAGAAAATACACATTCTGTATTTACATCGTTTTCAGTATTTGGGTCATGCTTATTTCTCTATACACAATGCAGGTACATACCAGATGTTGCGGTGCTGAAGGCACACTGCACAGTTATAGTGAATGAAATATGTATGTACGGTGCAACAAAACCAATTCAAGGTGGACAAAAAGATTTTTAAAAACATAGCAGGAAATAGTCTCTAGTTAGTCAATCATTGTTTCCGTAATGCCACCCCATGACTAATGTTGGTTCTTTGACTTACTTGTAGCATAAGTCGTGTGGTCTGATCAGGACATGAAGAATATCTTCAAATTCATATATTTTTGACAAAGTGGTTCTTTGCATAAGAAAGGCTAAATTACCAAAGATAAACTCAGAGTACTTTCCCTTTTGCAATCAATTCACTGACAGTGGAAAATGATAAAGCCCTTCTTTCATTCTACTTTATTGATTTAATCTATCAGCTTTTTCCCTGATACATGTATCTTCACTGGTGTCTAAGGAAAGCGGTTGATGCATGCCTGTGCAGGTGCATGGAATCACCTTGTTTAGGCAGTGCTCAACCCTGGCTGTCCAGTGAATAGTCTGTCAAGTGTCTGTGTGTGCAGTTGTAAACTGTCATGTCAACCTGGAAAGGTAAATCGCCTGGCAGACCCAAACCTTCTTTTTTAATATATAAATCACCCCTAAGGCAGGTTTTGGATAGCCCCAAGTGCAAGGTGCAGTGTATTTGAAAAGTTGGACATGTACTTTGAAGGTTTACATGTCCAGGTAGTGAAAAACTCTTAAATTCATTTTTCACTGCTACAAGAAGACCTATCGCTCTGATAGGTTAACACTGATATTTCCTTATTACATTTTATAAGTGTAATTACCAATTGGGAGGAGATGGGACTCCCAAGTTTGATGTCTATGGGCTCACAATTTAAAATCACAATTTATGCCAAAATCAGATTTTAAACTGTAATTCTGAAAATGCCACTTTTAGAAAGTTGGCATTTTCTTACCTAATTCATTTAGTGCCTTCTGCCTGTCTCTGAATACATGTCTGGGGTGGGTGAGAGCTGGACTTTGCACATTCCCTCTAGACAACCACACACAAATGGAGGCTGGGTGTACCTGATGGGTCATCCTAGGCAGGATGGAAGGGAGGAACTAACACTTGCGTCTGAATGGGCTGTGCCTGTCCCCACACAAAGAGCTGCATAACCCCACCTGTAGTGTGTCTTGAGCCAGGACACGAAGAGCAGGGACTTGTGCACTTCAAAGGCCTCTCTTTGAAGTCTCTTCCACCTCAAAAGCACCACTGGGTATATGAACTGGACTTCTGACCCTACCAAATAAGTACACTTCCCGACCTGAGGAAATTCTGCCAGGGAGAAGGAATGTTGTGCTGCTGAAGGGACTGCCAATACGCTGGAACTTAGCTGGACTTTGCTGGACTCCTTCTTTGCTGTGCCTGCCCTTCTGCCTGATGCCCTCCTTGTCTGAGGAGTGAGAAGGCTAGACCTAAGTGCTTACATCCCCAGAACCGAAGTGATTCCAGGGCTTGCTGGCTTGCCTCCTATTCTGAAGACTCAGGGACATCAAAGATTTCACTCAACTTTGCTGTAGCTTCTTGACTCTGCCAACTGTGAGTTCTGCCCTGCCAAGTGGTGCCAATTCAGTCCTTAAAAGTGGGCTCTTTAGCTGTTTCCACAAAAATCCATGCATTGTCATCACTGCTCCAATCAAAAGAGGCTCATCTATCCCTGTTGCTAACACATCGCTGCTGCCTCTGAGGATGAAGGACACCGTAATGTCATCTATGCGGCTTGGAATCAACACATCGCCCTCAGCCCCAACACATCACCTTCGCATCGCCGGCTGCGAGGCTCAAGGACAACCTATCGTCTGCATCACAAAGGGTTCAACGCCACACCGCTGCTTGAGGACATCGCATTGAGAAGTGTGTGATTCAACAATGATGCATCCCTGACTGCACGGATCAGAACTGACGCTTTGCCTTTGGCATCACCCTCTCTGGTCCTCTCATATGATTTTTGACCTCGACACAACTGTCCACACAAGGTACTTTTTTAGCGGGACAAAGTTGGTCCTTGTAGCCAGCCCGTGCTCCATCAAGATCAGCCTGAGCTCTTGGATTTACCTTGGTTGGTGCTTTAAGCTTCTAAGTACTTCATTTGCAGATATTCTTTAAAAATTCATATCTCGACTTTTACTTCTTGAATTTTTGTTGTTTTACTACTCAAAATATAATCTATTTTCCTATACTGGTGTGGAGTATTTTTGTTGTGTTTTTAATTTGTTACTGTTTTTAGTGTTGCACAAACACTTTACACATTGCCTCCTAAGGTAAGCCTGTTTGCTCTGTGCCAAGCTAAAAGAGGGTGAGCACACTGATGTGTATCTGAATTACCCTGATTAGGATTGTGGGTCCTGCTTGGACAGGATGCATACCTCTGCCAGCCAGTAACCCAATTTCTAACAGAGGGTCTCCAGTAGAACAGAGAAGGTTTTGCTCGCTGGTATTGGTCTTGGAATGGGCTTTGAAGCGGGCTTTAGCTATACTTCTTCACTAACTCTGTGTAATGTGAGGCTGTGATAGACCCATAAAATAAGAGGCTACTTTCAAAGTGATTAAGGTACATTGGGAGGCAGATCAGGTACAGTGAATGGTGGGTGAGGTTCATTGAAGACTGTGGTAAAGCGGAAGGGAAGAAGGTATCACAGTTTCCGACAGCTATCTCCTCCATCGCTGTGGCAGGGAAGGAGGGAGATGGGACCCAGTGACCGGATAGGTACTTAGCAGCTTACAGTGGTGTTGCCTCCAAAGCATCATTGGCACTTGAATAGAGTGGAAAAAATAATTTTCCAAGTACAAAAATGGAGTATTGCAGGAGGTAGAGTCATAAACTATTTCAATAATCCAGTTTGTTTGCTAATAAGGGCCTGATTTAGTAGTGTAGAAAGGAAGGCAGATGCAATTTTATCATTAGATGGAATGTAACATTTGAGGCAACTGAATAGATAACAGATTCAGGCCCTCATTACAACCCTGGCGATCAGTGATAAAGCAGCTGTGATACCACCAACAGGCTGGTGGTAAATACTGCCGAATTATGACCATGGCGGAAAGAGCCCAGACAGAAAGCCACTTTACCACACCAACCGCCTGGGTGGAATCAATAGGCACCACGGCGGTAGCCGCCAATAGCCAGGTGGAAGACAATGTTCCCCTCGCCGTATTATGACAGGCCATTCCGCCACCTTTTCCGGGGCAGTACCAACAACATCAAAAGCTTGGCAGAAACACTGCACAGAAGGGAAACGACTCAGCATTGGAGACCCAGGGAAGATCCACGCCTCCATGGAGCCTGAACTGCAGCTCCTGCCCATGATGTTCTATGTCCTACTCCACCATGAACACCAACGACGGCGAAGATGACCACCGTGAGTACAGCCGCCTAGCACACATGGGAGGGTGGAAGGAAAAAGAGTGTGACACACACACACACAACACCCCCACCCCCAACACCATATACACAAGCAGATGCAACCACATGCACCCCTCAGGAATAATGCAAGACCACAAGAATAGATGAAAGTGAGTGTAATAATATAAATACATCATAAATATGTACATCCCATCTAAAAATATATACATATATACAAATCAAGGGACACTGCCCAGTCCTCAATCTGCGTGGGCCACAGAGCCACATTACAAAGTCCAAGGCCCCACTTGGCTCCTGCAACAACAAGGAGAGAACACTGCAGGGGCATCAGTTGGAATATAGGCAGGCACCTCAGGGGCACGGGGAACGGGGGGCACCTCGTCTGGCAGATGGAACTGGCCCTGGAGGGGCAACATGCCCTGTGCTTGGTCCTGGGGAGTGCAAGGCCACAGTCTCTCAAGTGGGTGATTTGCACTCTGCTTTGTCCCGGGGAGTACAAGGCCACAGTTTCTCAGGTGGGTGACTTGCCCACTGGTTCTGGAGGGGGCAACATGCCCTGTGCTTGGTCCTCAGGAGTGCAAGGTCACAGTCTCTCAAGTGGGTGACTTGCCCACTGGCTCTGGAGGGGGCATTGTGCCCTGTGATCTTCATCCTGGGGAGGATGAGGTGAGTGGGTATCTCTACCACTGGTTCTGGAGGGGGCATTGTGCCCTGTGATCTTTATCCTGGGGAGGATGCAGTGAGTGGGTGCCATACCCACTGGTTCCGGAGGGGGCATCGTGCCCTGTGATCTTCAACCTGGGGAGGATGGGGTGAGTGGGTGTCTTTACCACTGGTTATGGAGGGGGCATCGTGCCTTGTGATCTTCATCCTGAGGAGGATGGGGTGAGTGGGTGCATACCCACTGGTTTTGGAGGGGGCTTCGTGCCCTGTGATCTTCATCTTGGGGAGGATGGGGTGAGTGGGTGCCATACCCACTGGTTATGGAGGGGCCATCGATCTCCGGGATGCAGATATTGGGGAGTGCAAGGTCACAGTCTCTCAGGTGGGTGTCATATCCACAGGATGTGCATGGGACAGGCTGCACAACAGCCCATGGACGCAGTACTACAGACTGTCTGCCGGTGGTGATGCATGCTCAGTGGTGGTGCTGCGGCTGTTGGTGGTGGTGGGGGGAGGCTCCAGCCCATCCCCTGCAGCCTCGGATGGCTGCCCACTGGTGGTGCTGCTGGTGGTGGTGGGGAGAGGCTCCGGCCTATCCCCTGCAGCCTCAGATGGCTGCCCACTGGTGGTGGTGGTGCAGCTGGTGGTGGTGGTGGGGGGAGGCTCCAGCCCATCCCCTGGAGCTTTGGATGGCTGCCCACTGTTGCAGCTACTGCTGCTGGTGGTGGGGGGAGGCTCCAGCCCATCCCCTGCAGCCTCGGATGGTTGCCTACTGGTGGTGGTATTGCTGCTGCTGCTGGTGGTGGTGGGGGGAGGATCTTGTAGATGCAACTGGGAGGGAGGTGAAGGACGAGGAGGAGGGGGCCACAGTGGAGGCAGTGGATGTTGGTATGTCTGGATCTGGATGGTGTTTGTGTGAGTGTCTGTGGGATGATGTGTGGTGCTTGTGTTTGCCATGTCCACTCTTGTGTGTTGTCCTGTGTGCATGCTCGTCTGCCTGTGTGTTTGGGATAAGTTGGGGTTAAGAGGAATGGGAATGGGATTGGGTAGAGGAAGTTGGAGGGGGGAGGGTGGAAACAGGGACAATGGCTACCATCAGAGAGGAGGCCAGAGCCTGGATTGATCTCTGTTGGGCCTCCAAGCCTGTGTGAATGCCCTCCAGAAATGCATTTGTCTTTGAATTTGGGCTGCCAGCCCCTGGATGGCATTCACAATGGTTGACTGCCCAACAGAGATGGATCTCAGGAGGTCAATAGCTCCATCACTCCAGGCAGCAGGGCTCACTGGGGCAGGGCCTGAGGTGCCTGGGGCGAAGGAGATGCCCACCCTCCTGGGTGAGTGGGCACGGGCGTGGGCAAATCGATAAGGGTCTGCTGTGACGGCGGTGCTGGTACGGGGGTTGTGGCTGTACCTCTACCTGGGGTGGGCACAGAGGTGTCCGCCTCTACCAGGGAGCTTCCATCGGATGAGGTATCCATGTCTGAACTTTCCCCTCCAGTTGCCGTGGTGCTCCCCTCGCCCTCCGTCCCACTGGTGCTCTCAGCGTCAGTGAACTCTGCCTCCTGGGTCCTGTGGGATGCAGCTCCCTCCGGTGCCTCTGCTCCTCCGCCAGATGATGCTAATGCACATAAGGACAGGGTGACAAAACAAAAAGGGTGGGAAGAGACAAAGATACACTGGGTCAATGGCTGCACCAACACCACCGTTGGCGTACATACCACCCTCACACACAGGGAACAACCCTACGCACTATGCAATGCACTGTCAGTAACAATGCTAGTCACTAGGGCATGGGGAGGGACACATAACGCCAACTGCAGCATATCTGGGACCCACACAGCCCTGCCCAGTAGTGGATGTCTACTAGCTAGGTTGGAGGAATTTCACATCAGATCCCTGTCCAACATGGGACCTACTCTGCAATGTCAGGCCTGGTCTAGGTGCACCCACAGACACACATCCCCCACCCGGATACCACCCCACCAGGCGTAAGTTGTAATGATGGGCACTGTACTCACCCCTTGTGGCTGCTGTGATGCCCTCAAGCACCCACACAGCTCCGGATAGGCCACTGCCAGTATGCGGGCCATCAGGGGGGGTCAAGGTTCGACGGGCACCCCTTCCTCTTTGGGCTATCCCCAGCTGGGCATCTGCTGGCTTCCGTGCCAAGCGTCTCAGGTCCTCCCACCGTTTCCGACAGTGGGTGCTCCGCCTGCCGTAGACCCCCAGGGTCCTTACGTCCTTGGCGATGGCACGCCATATACCCTTCTTTTGATGGACGCTGACCTGCAGAGGAAATATACACAGGGAAAGGTATTAGTTAGACCGTCCTGGCTGTTACACTCATGGACCACCATTGCCCCATCCCCTTTCGGCATAGACATGGCCCAGCATACATGCTGCATGCTGCCCACGGCCCATCCACCAATCCCCCCTTACATGAGGCCTTCACACACAGCACTCCATGCATTCATGCCCCATGCATCGTGCTCACAGTGTACTCAACTGTTGGTCTGGAGGCCCATACAGCAGACCGTACTGGGGTAGGACCTCACCCACTAGTCTGTCCAACTCTGCTGAGGTGAAGGCAGGGTCCCTTTCCCCAGTCACACGGCCCATGCTAGGTTCCAGACACAGGTCACAGCAGCACATGCAGTGTAGGTCCTCTCCTGTTGAAGGTCAGGTAGCAAGTGAGTGAACAGATAGAAAATGGTGGTGACGTCCACAGCGGTGCATACAGTCACCACAGGCGTACATCACCATTGACCACTGTACCCCATAGGGGACAATATTATCTAATGAGGTGTTGCACTGAGATTCCCACCTCCTGCAATGGCGTACAACATCAGGGGAATTACATCACTTCCACCTGCCACTCCATACAGGACAGGCGGACGCCATTTCAGGGGGGGGGCAGTGCATGGAGCATAACTGCGTCACAGATCACACTTGTTCATACAGGATATATGCCACTAATACATGTAAAATTCACATCATGCATTGAACTGTAGTGGCTACAATATACATTTTATGACCGGTTCCTCACTGTTTTGACCCATAGATTGCAACCGCTTCGGATGAATAGGAGATGAGACATTCTCCCGTGTACAGACCGCTGGTGGACTTGGCAACAATTGAGGACCGGCACATTATCCTCACCTACAGACTTGACAGGGCCACGATCATGGAGCCGTGTGCCCAATTGGAGCCTGTCCTGATAACTGCTATTCGTCACCGCACTGGGATCCCCTCTCTTGTGGAAGTCCTATCTGTGCTCCATTTCTTGGCAACTGGTTCTTTCCAAGTGACAGTGGGCTTGGCAGCAGGAATCTCACAGCCAACGTTCTCAATTGTGCTGACAAGAGTGTTGGGTGCCCTGATTAAACACATGTGCAGCTACATTGTTTTCCCCCAAGTGGAGGATTTGCCCTCAGTGAAGGATGACTTCTATGCAATGGGACATATCCCCAACATAATTGGAGCGATTGATGGAACACATATTGAATTTGTCCCCCCCCCGGGGAAACGAACAGGTCTACAGAAATCAAAAACATTTTCACTCGATGAACGTGCAGATGGTGTGTTTGGCGAGCCAGTACATCTCCCATGTCAGTGTTAAGTGTCCTGCGTCGGTGCATGATGCCTTTATCCTGAGGAATAGCAGCATCCCAAATGTGATGGCCCAACTACAGAGGCACCATGTGTGGCTAATAGGTGAGCCCTGGTTCCCACCCAGTGGATGTTGGTATATGGGTATGGTGTGGGCCATAAGGGATAGTGTGTGGCTAACAGTTGTCCAACGATATTTGAAGGTGACTCCCAACCTATCATGGGTACTGACCCCTGTGAGGAATGCCAGGACAAGGGCAGAGGAACGTTACAATGAGGCACATGGGCAAACAGGAAGGATTATAGAATGTACATTTGGCCTCCTGAAGGTCAGGTTTCAGTGCCTCCATCTGACTGGTGGATTCCTGTGCTACTCACCCAAGAAGGTCTGCCAGATAATCATGGCATGCTGCATGTTGCTTAACCTTGCCTTGAGACGCCATGTGCCTTTTCTGCAAGAGGAAGAGGCTGGAGACGGCCATGTGGCAGCAGTGGACCCTGTGGACAGTGAAGATGAGGAGGCACAGGATGAGGATGAGGACAACAGATCTGCAGGGATTAGACAATACTTCCAATGACACACAGGTAAGACAGTGTTACTTCACATTTCATTGTCAGTTTTTTGTTTCACGTTGTCACTGGCAGGCTGTGATTTCCCACTTCTATGGCCACTCACTGTACCCTTTGGCAACTCTTTTTGCAGATGTTGGTGCCGCACTATCGCTCCTGCTGTTCTCACTGAAGCCAACTACAGGTCTTTCCTATGTTAACCTTACTGTACATTTGAATTCCAATGTTTAAACCTTGTTAAACAGATACATACTTCAATCATTTGACATACTCCATACTTGTATTTTTTCAAGATGTGTTTATTGCAGTGCTATGAAGAAAAGGTAGAGTGCAATGGGCTGGGATGATGATGGAGGAAAGCCCAGGGTATAGTTCCAGTCTATTTGTAGCACAGGTGCATTGCCCAAGGGGGCATAGGAAGGGGAGCAATGGCAGTTTGAGGTGAACAGGGTGACAGAGTAGGACACAAGGGTCACAATCAGGAGAGTCTCATTTCCTGGTGGGGGTCTTGACAATAGTCTCTGGCTTCTGCCTGGATTGCAGGAAACGTTTGTAGGGTGGTTCTCCTTCTGAAGGGGGAGGGGTGCTTTTAGACTGTTGGTCCTGTCCACTAGCGGCAGTGGAGGTGGAGGGCTGTTCAGTAGTCTGGCTAGTGGCAGAGGCCCGCTGGTGTGACACTGCCTCTCTCATTATATTGGCCATGTCTGCCAGCACCCCTGCTGTGGTGACCAGGGTGGTGTTCATGGCCTTCAAGTCCTCCCTGATCCCCTGGTACTGTTCCTCCTTCAGCCGCCGGTTCTCCTGCACGTTGTCCAGGATGTGGCCCAGTGTATCCTGGGAATATTGGTATGCTCCCAGGATCTCAGTGAGTGCCTCCTGGAGAGTTGGTTCCCTGGGCCTCTCCTCCCCCTGGTGCACAGCAGTCCTCCAAGCTTCCCTGTTGTCCTGTAACTCTGTCCTCTGAACGGTGTGCCCACTGCCACTTACCCCAGGTCCTGACTGTCTTGGGTCTGTGGTGTTCCCTGGGGTCCCTGTAGTGGTGGACACACTGCTGATTGACATGTCCTGGGGACAGAGGTATGGGCACTGTGGTGGTGTTTCCTGAGGGGGGAGGCTCTGTGGTGGTGTGTGACTGTGGCTAGGTAACCAACTGTCTGGAGGTCCCCGATGGCCCAGGTTGGACATCCAGATCCAGGCAAGCAGAGTCACTGTCATCACTGTGGGCCTCTTCTGTGGGGGGACTGGATGTTGCTGGCACCTCTTCTCCGGTGACATTGGGTGGCATACCTGTGGGGATGTAAATGCAGTGTTATTGTTAAGGTGTGTGACATATTGTGTATGGGTGGGTTGCCCTCTGTGGTTGCTTTTGTCTTGGCAGCTTTCACTTGTGTACGTTGGTGTATGGTGGGATGATTAGTTCTCTATAGTGTGCATGCTTTAGTGATGAGTGTCCATGCAGGTCTGTGAGTGGTGTCCATGCAGGGCTTGGCTTTGGGATGAGTGAGACGTGTTGGTGGGGTGTGTGGGAAGTGATGGAGTGATGGGAATGAGGATGAGGGTGGGGGTATGTGATGGCATGGAGGTAGGGGGGTGATAGTAGTATGGGGTTGACTTACCAGAGTCCAGTCCTTCTGCTACTCCTGCCAGGCCCTCAGGATGCATGATTGCCAAGACTTGCTCCTCCCATGCTCTTCCTGATGTCATCCTTAGTTCTTGGATACTGTCCCACGGCATGGACCCTGTCCACGATTCTCCGCCATAGCTCCATCTTCCTAGCAATTGATATCTGCTGCACCTGTGCTCCAAATAGCTGTGGCTCTACCCGGATGATTTCCTCCACCATGACCCTTAGCTCCTCCTCTGGGAATCGGGAGTGTCCTTGTGGTGCCATGGGTGTTGTGTGAGGTGTGTAGGTGAGGGTGTGTCGGGTGATGTGTTGGGGTGTTTGATGTGGGGTTTGTGGGTGGTGTATAGGTGTGTACAGTGTGTGGGTCTGGTTTTGTCTGTGGTCTTGGTGTCTGTCTTGTGCCAATGGTTTGTAATCGTAAAGGGTTGTGAGTAATGTGGGTGTGTGTTTTATAGTGGTGTGGGTGTGTAGGTGTGGTGTGTGTATGGGTTTTAGGTGGGTGTTATTTAATTTGACCAATGTCATGTTGTTTTGTTTGTGTGTGTGTATTTTGAGTGCGGCGGTGTGTACCGCCAATGGTTTACCACAGTTGAATGTCCTCTGTGGTGATTTGTGGGTCATAATGTGGTGGGCGTTGTTCTGTTGGCATTACTGTGTGTGTTTTGATACTGACAGTTTATCACTGTCCTTTGGTGTGGCAGAATTGTGTCTGTGGCTGGATAGTGACGGATTGGTGTATTTGTGTCATAATATGGTGAGTGGATATCCGCCGCGGCTGCAGTAAGTTGGCGGCAGTCAGCGTGGCGGTAAGTGGGATTTACCGCCAATGTCATAATGAGGGCCTCTATCCTTAACTCTCACATACCCAGAGTAAACTGGATTTAATCCCACCAGAAATGTTAGTATTGCTGAATGCATTACAGGTTTGTGTGAGCCAGAAAGATAGGAAAAGGTCAATTGGAGAGCACAGTAGTCTCTTAAGTACTCAATGGACTTCTTAGTCCTTAGCTACTCCAACTCTATGACTCTGGATTCCAGCCCACCCCTATCCCTTCAATCCCTTTTCAATAAAGACAGCATTTTCTCAACTTTATAGCTCTATATTTTACATAAGCAACCCAGCCTTACCAACTGATCCCCTACCGGTCTCACCCAGCTTAGTTCACTAGTACACATTTCTTTGGCACATAGTGTCAACACTTTTATTTTATTTGCTAATATTAGCTTATACCAAAACAGTTGGCAGAGAATCATAGTAGTAATATTCCAGGAATTCAACTCAATTTCCAGTCTGATGTTTTTAAGGCAGTTTTTCCCAATCATGCCCACGGATCAAGGCACAGAATCACAGGTTCATAAGGTTATCAGGGGTGTACCATTGCCTTTTAAACTGGCAAGGGTCCTCCAAATTCTCTTTTAAATTCTTTAACCCACCTCCGTAGCTAATAGCTTGGTTATCAGTGATTTAAGATTTATTTCCCATTGTAATTTACTATTAATAATGAGGATTCCTTCCACTACGACAATGTACGTTTGCTCTTCTGGCAATATTTTTTTGAAAGTGTCTAATTTTCTTTGTAAGCCCACTCAGGTTACTTCGACAATAACCAAATCATCAGCATATACTAGGCAAAGTGTATGTCACCCACCCATACAGGGGGGAAATGAGCGAGTTGATTGTAAAACTTTTGGCAAATCAGCGAGGAATGGGACAAACAAAGTTGTACGAGAATGCACCCCTGATGAAGACCATTGTTAATGGAAATTTTACAAGAAAGTAAGCCATTCACATCTAAAACAACCCTAGCCCAGTTCTCCATATGCACTGCTTTCAATACTGCCAGCAGGGAGCTAGGGACATTCATCATACTCAATTTTTCCCAAAGAGTAGCACATTCGACTAGATAAAACACAGTCCAAAAATCCACAAAATAGCAGAAAAGATTACCTCATCTCAATTACTTTCTGAGCCATGGCCCAAAGGCTGAAATAAAGATCCATTGTCGAGAGCCCTTCTACAAAACCCCCTTGTTCAGTGGTTACTAAGGCATGTTCTTCAATTCAGCCATTCAAATAAACCAATTTTGCCTTTGAGAAAACTTTAATACCATCATCAAGTAGGCTTATAAGGTGGACATTTTTTAGTTGGACGGTTTGTTTCTTTTAAAGATAGGCCATATAACAGTGCCTCTCTAACTTACCAATCACTCTATATTATTATTATATTTAATTACAATTGAAGGTAGATTATCTGGGCCGGCTGCCCGTGTCAAATTAACTGTTGAAGTTAATTGCTTTATTGACTTCACTGTTAAATGAGACAGCATTTCTTTGTGGGGTGGGGCTACCTAAATGTCTGGGTTCCCCAAACCAACACGGTATACTGCAATCAAATAGTTGATCCAGTCCTCCTTGGTGACTGAGGATGTACTTCTGTATAAGTAGTCGAAATCTTTTCACATCTTTCAGGACCAGCATTTGATATAATTTCTTCCCAGGTCCCCTTATACCAGAGGCTCTTATTCCTTCTAATTAGGGCAGTATATTCTGCCTTGGTTTTGCGAAACTTGGAGGTCCACTCTGCATTCTGTTTTTCATTTTTGCTTTGCCTTAACTTCCTCAATTGCCTCTTCAATTGCGCTAGAAGGGCAGTTGTTTTTTGTCTATAAGTGTAGCCCTTTGTTTAGGGAAACAAATGCCCAGTGGTAGAGTATGTTTTCTTACCATCCTGCTCATACACAACTCCACAGGTATGGACCAGTGGGCACTACCATTCCAATCTTACACCTGGAAGGTATTACATTTCTCAAAATTCCAGAGTTGGTTGAAAATGTAATCAATTAGCCCTTTAGATTACCATGTTGGAAGGTGTTTTTTGTGTGCCTATCCAGGGCCACACTACCACTGAGACAAATAAATACGCCTTCCACTCTGGCTGTTTTGCATTTCTTGTGCTATTTTCGTGTTACTACATTTTGGAAAATCAGCTAATATGATACTAGAAACAGTTACCATATCTCCTAGTGCCGCAATGTCCCAACAGGGCGACAAGTGCATGTTTAAGTCTCCCATTATTATAAATGGAGTATGACCATACAAGTTCCTAGATTTTCTAGGTCCGTATTAAACTGATGTACTCGGTCTATATCAAATAACTTTCCCTCCAGTTCCACTTAGACGTTCACAACCACAATTCTTCCAATAAGTGTATAATTCTTGTGAGATTTTATAACTCATGCTTGAATTCAGATTCCGTTCAATATCTTTTGCAATTCTAGTTGAGACCAGATTCAACAGCCCACCAGAAACTCGTCTGGTACCTAGTTTTTGTGCATTTTGACTGATCTGAACAAAATCAACAGTAACTATACTTTCCCCAGACATCCAGGTGCTCTGAAAACAAATTATTACCTAATCAGCTAACAAGACTTTAAAGCACTCTAAAGTTATTATTCTTCTGAAACCATGTGCATTCCAAGCGAAGACTGCAAGGCCATCTAGGGTATACTCATCCTAGTCTAAAACACTAAGATTAGACCACCCTTCATTCTGCAAGTTACTAAGAGGGTTAAAATGGTTGTGAACACATATATGATGATTTTGTTTATCCACTCTGCTTTGTGGGACAGAGATTATAAAGTAACTACTTTGGAATCCGACTGTACATTTCGCCAGCATGAAGAGCCCTTCTACTGGAGAGAGATTTACTTGTCTATCATTTATTCCAGGGTGATTATTAAGAAAATATTTTCTACCCGCATCTCTAATTCGCCTTGCTGCACTAACCCCAGGCCCTTCTCATTTAAGTCTTTTTTAGCATTTACGATTACCTTGTATACCAACGATGAATAAAAGCTCTCTTTCGTAACTTTGGCTACCTATCTACCATCCTTCTTATTCATGAAGACTCCTTGTTTTAAATCCTCTGAGGATAAGGAATGCAAGGAGCAGCAGCTGTGAAATACAGATAAAAGCTATGATCTGTTTAGGGAAAAACAATTTAAGAGTTTTTTCACTTTACCTAACACACCAAAACATAAAAACCTGCTGGGAACCTTCATCACAGCATTATGGGGCATATTTACAAGAAAGTGGCGCATTGGTCCTGATAGGCCACTTTTCTTGCGTCCCCCATGCCCCACCTAACAACACCATGGTTGTGCTGCATTTACAATATGGTGTGCCATGGCGACATTAGGACAATAGTGTCAAAATTGGTGCTTTGCTGCACTAGGTCAAGAAATGTTGACTCTAGTGCAGCAAAGTACATGGAGGCCCATTAATTAAAAAGTCTGGTTCATTTTAACGCAGAACAGTTGTTAAAAATGATTAAACAAAATGGCATGGTTAAAAGTTTTTTTTTTGTCCTCATACACCCCTGATTCAACCAACTCCATATCGTCCAGACGAACAGAAGGCCTCACTCATATGTGGAGATGCATAACGCCAGGGGGCCCGGGTCTCTGTCACTTAACCTCGATACAACAATATGTGTTGAGGATAAAGTTGACCTGGCCTCTAATCATCTGACAATATTTAAATTATATATTGGTTCCCCATCAAGCAGTGCTCTCATGTAGACCATTGTTCCATAGTCGTGACCATATTTCCACCTTTCTTCCCCTATTTAGGTCATTAGTTACCACCTCCCGCCTAGAGATCCCATTGAGTGCATCAAGCCAATCTGTATATGAAGGGGGGGAAGGGGATGTCCACTTGCAACATATTTCCCTCCAAGCCAAAATGAATGCATAACATATTAGCCTCTTCTTCACCCTACTCTTAACTTCCCCTTCTTCCGGAACACTGACAATTACTAAGGGGAGACTCTGAAAAATCTGTTGCTCCACAGCACTTGTAATAGCCTTACAAAGGTTTACCCAAAAACTATGTACCAATGGCCAATTCCAAAACGTATGAATGTCTGATGCTCTTGATAGTCCACACTTTGCACAATTAACTGGATCCCCTCCTCTCATCTTTGAGAGCTTCCCCGGAGTAACAAAGACCTAATGCAGAGTAAAGAGATGGTTCCTCAATAATGATGCTAATTTGACTCCCTTGTATACGATACACATTGAAATTTCCCACCATCTTTGTATTTGAACCGTGGACACAACTTCCCCCCAAAGGGAGTGCGGCAAGTTAAAGACCCCATCCTGCACATCCACCAAACACCAATACCAACTAGAAACCTAGGCACAGTTCAATGCTGGCAATTTTACTGTGCCTTTTTTCCAGCCCTCTCTGTTTTGGAATGCCCCCCTTGCATACATTGTGCCTGATGCAGGCATAATGTGGCAGAAGGAGTTGCAGAGTGGTGCAATGTATGTATTGGGCCACTTTGTAAATACTGTGCAGGGGAAAAGCCATCTGAGCGCCGCCTTAGCATCAAAAAATATTATGCAATGCCAGCGCACGGTGGCGCTACAGGCTTGTAAATATGCCCTTAAATATTTTACCACCCCTATTGATTCCCTTAGACTTCCTTCCACATTCATGTAACAGGAAATACCCAGTCCCCTAGATTTTTTTTATTAACCTTTTGGGAGATTCACCGCCTCCATTGTTTCTACAGCAAGGGTGCTCCCTGATTTACTACTTTTCTTTCTCAAGCTGCGTGTTAAATTCTCTGCAATAGACTTCGCTTCTGCCGCTTGTCTCATGTGAGAGTGAACACTTTTTTTATTCCAACTGAAAAGTAACATTAACAGGTACAATAAGTACAACATTTGGGCAGGCTTCCATGAGTGTAAAAATAAGGATATCCGACTGCTACCGATGCGCTACCTCTTTTATGTATCATTCACGCTTATAAACATCTTTTCCATATACAGAAAACAAAATGTTTAGCCCCTTCAATGGTGCAGACATATATAAGTTTGTTGCATGTCAGTGGTAGTTGTATAGCGGAAGCTTAGCCGAAAGGCGGTGGAGGGTAGTATGGGGTCAAAGACAGAAATACAGTCGGGGGGCGTGGCCTGATGCGGATGGCAGAGGAAGCCTCTCCGTGAGGCTCCTGCCAGCGATTCCCACTCCGGTCCAGCCTGAAAGGCAGTGGACCCCCAAACCGCTCCATTGCCCGGCTGAATATGCGCAGGGGTCCCGAGGCTCATTTTGAGGGGTCCGGTCCCGGAGTGAAGAGAGTTTCGGGGCTGAATTGGCGGCCGACGGAGTGCCGCGGGAAAAAAAAAGATGGCGGCCGCGATCTGAACGGCGTCCCCGGTGGCAGAAGAGCCACTAAAGCAATTCCATGCTCCTTTCCCGCTCACCCCTCTGGGAGACAGGAAGTACAAGGGGTCCTGGTGGTTCCCTCTGGGGTCCCACGCCGACGAACAAAGGGGCCCAGCGCGGCGTCTGTGCTCGGATAAGGACCGCGGAGCACACACAACATGGCGACCGACACCCGAGGGAAGGACCGAGTGGATCAAGGTGAGAGGCGATAATTCCGGGGTTCCCCCAGAGCTCCTTTGGCAGCTCCCCTCTGAGGACATCTGATCGCAGTCTACACGACAGCGCCGGGGGGTACTTCTGGGAGGCTTGACCCCATGGACCGCCTCAGGTGAACTGGAACGAGGAGGGCGAAGTCGGCGACTTGATGGGGCGAACCTGGCCTGCACTGGGACACGGTGCATGCGGTCCCCCTCTACGGGGGTCCCCCTAGATGCGCAGTGCTACATACAGGAGAGTGCAGGGGGCCCCCAGACACTGGATGGGAGTCATGCATGCTTGAAGGCACCCTCCACGAACGGCAAGGCTTTTTGGCTCGACGGGTCCACACCCTGACTGGGAGGAGAGAGAGTGTCCTATCTACCTGGTGTGTGGAGTACCTCAGGGGTTCTTAGCGGCCTAGAGTGCGGAGTGCGGCTGGCACTGGAAGGCGATAATCCTCTTACACGTGTACCGAGCGCCAGAAACAGCAAGTCTCTAATAAAAAGTTCGGCGATCCCTCTGGCAGTGCAGTATACAGCGCGGTGGTGGGAGAGTAGGGGTCCAGAGCCCACCGATCAGACGGAGCTGGAGCCATACCCCAGAAAATGGGTAAAGTCGGTCGCCGGAGGGACATAGAACAAAAAGGTGGGTCCCCAGCTGAGGCACAGGCAGTCCCGCCTGAACCCAGGAATGACGCTTCAGGAGAGGGCCGTGCCGACCCCACACTTCAAGATGTCCTACAAGCTATAACGGCTTCCCGTGTAGCACTGGAGGGGAAAATCGACGCTTTGGCCACAGATCTCACAGTACTGCGAGATGATCACCGCCGCCTAGCCGAAAAGGTGTCCACCACCGACAGACAACTTAAAGAGCTCCTTCCAGAGGTCAAAGATGCCACTAAGTCTACACAGCAGCTGGAGACCAGGATCAAGGCCCTGGAATTAAGGGCCGAAGACGCGGAAAATAGATCGCGTCGCAATAACATACGGGTGATTGGTATGCCTGAAAGTGTTCCACAAACTGGCCTGGCGGAGTTCCTCGAGCGGTGGCTCCGAGAGGACTTAGCGGGCGACGGTCTTTCTCCTTTTTTTGCGATCGAGAGGGCACATAGAGTTCCGTCGCGTCCTCCCCCTCCGGGAGCCCCCCCGCGACCTATAATAGCCAGGCTTCTTCATTACCGGGATAGGGATTACCTGTTGCATCAAAGCAGGGCCAAAGGGGACCGCACAATGGACAATCACACGGTTCGTATCTTCCCAGACTTCTCCCGGGAAGTACAGAAACAACGGGCCACCTTCAGAGCTGCAAAACAGAAACTGCGTCAATTGGGTCTACAATATGGCATGCTATTCCCGGCGAAGCTTAGGGTAGTGACCAAAGACAGTACACAGTTTTTCACTACGGCGGAGGAGGTATGGCAATGGATTGATCTGCTTCCACATGAGGGGAATGGTCCTCCGGCACAGGGCCCTGAGCATGGACGGAGGAGAGGGGCTAAACGCAACACGGCCCGTATAGTAAATAGTCCCTCACCTGTGGAGATGCAAACTGAGAGACGAAAAGCCATGGAGGCAGCAGCTTCATTGAGCGGCTCTGATCGCGGATCCCAAGTACAGACTGCTGCGGACTGTGAACCATCTGATTCGGACCATGAATCCGAGACTTCCCAAGTATCCGACAGATCGGGCCCGGCCATAACACCGGGCACTTCTGACTGTATCATATGAAAGTCTTCCCATCGAACTACACTTGAGCCAGTTGTCCTGGTAATGAGAGCCTCCCCTGGCAGGCACCATGGTGGCCGGTGAGGAGGGTGTACTAGCTGTCACTATGGCGGTCGTACCCACCAGATGGATGAGACCGGGGTCCACAAGTACTACTATATCTTGCAATCCGGTAGTGGGGATTAGGGCGATGGCCCACTCCTTTTGTGATCTAGGAGTTACCCCACTTTCGATAATCTAGTTGACATTTCGCGAAGTTTGGATGAGAGTAGTTCAAACTTTTGTCCCGGGGAAGGGGAGTTGGGATGTTAAATGTTGGGGATTGTTTAGGGGGAGTGATGAGTGGTGGATGTTTAACACTGGTCTGCTGATGTTATATAATGTGAGAGTAGGGATCTTCGTGGTATATGCTAGCCCTGCATGGGGTATGTCACAGATGGGGATTGAAACACAGTTATGGCGTCGTTAGGCACTTATAAATTTCTCTCATGGAATGTACGGGGCATGCACACAATGTCTAAGAGATATAAGGTATTCTCACATTTACAGCGGAGGGGGATTCAGATTGCGTTGCTCCAAGAAACACATTTAACCCAGGCTGAAGGGCTAGCACTACAGAAAAGGTGGAGGGGCCAGGTATACTATACCTCTTATTCCGCATTTGCCAGGGGTGCCTTGATATGGATCAGAGCCGGGGTTCCATTCCAGTTATTAGACACGCTCATAGACCCAGAGGGACGTTTTGTAGCAATCCGGGGTCGATTGGAGGGAAGAGATCTAGCGTTGATCAATGTCTATGCCCCGAACTGGGACCAGGGTGAGTTCTTTACACGCTTATCGGGCCTCCTAGCCACCTATTTGCAGTTCCCCCTAGTGATGGGGGGCGACTTTAATTGTGTGGCCGATCCCTCCAGGGATCGCTCCCACCCTCCGTTACATGATTCCCCTCTGATGAGAGTAGCAGGGCTATTCTCCTCCTGGCAGGCGAGTTGGGGGCTGGTGGATATCTGGAGACGAGTACACCCAGAGACCAGAGACTATTCCTTCTTCTCCCCCCGGCATGAGCTCCATGTCCGCTTGGATGTGTTTTTCTGCTCCCCAGACATTTTCCCTCAGGTGCATAATGTTGAATACCTGACCCGCACAATTTCTGATCATAACCCTCTATTACTAGAGTCACGCTGGGGTTCGCCCCCCTCTCGCATCCCCACCTGGCGGCTGAAGACTGAGTCCCTAGAAGACGCACCCTTTCGGGAGGAGCTAAGACAACATATTACCCACTACTTTGTAGATAACGAGGCTTCGACCAATAACCCCTTGATTGAATGGGACGCTTTTAAAGTGGTGGTGCGTGGGCGCTGTATTGCGGGAGCGGTAGGGGTCCGAAGGACTCTACTTAGGGACACTGAACAAGCGGAGAGTGAGCTGCGAGAGATGGAGAAAAAAAGACCTGAAAGTCCGCTCCTTCAACCTACTATCTTAGAGCTTAGAGCAACGGTCGCTGACTGTGTGGAGCGTCTTCGATGCTTTGACTACCAAAACTATATTACACGAGCACACGGGGAGAGAGACAAAGCGGGTCGGATGTTAGCTTGGGTAATATCGCAAACGCATAAAACATCCCCTATCCTGGAAATGATATCGGAGAGTGGAAATCCCCTTCACGGGCAGGAGCAAATTAACTCTCACCTCGTGTCCTTTTACGAACGATTATATAAAACCACTCTTCGTCCTGTCGGTAACTCCACCGATAGTTATGTATCTAGTCTGCAGTTGCAGACACTACCACCAGATGTTGCGACACAACTTGAGGGAGCCATTACACAACCAGAGATTCGGAGGGCCATTAGAGAACTATCGAGGGGAAAGACTCCGGGGACAGATGGTCTCCCTATCGAATTCTATGCCACGTATATAGATTTGTTAGCTCCTAGGCTTGAGATTCTATATCAATCCGCCAGAGACCGAGGAATTTTACCGGCAACAGCGAGGGAGGCGGTAATAGTGCCCTTGCTTAAACCTGGGAAAAATCCTGCGGAAGCTGGGGCATACAGACCTTTATCCATGCTGAACCTGGATTACAAGATCCTCAGCAAGATTCTGGCCTCTAGGCTTCTCCCCCACATGGCAACACTAATACATACTGACCAGGCAGGGTTCATCCCGGGGCGCAACACAGCGGATAACATACGCAGATTTATAGCGGTCATGAACGATCGAAAATCGTCTAGCCCAGCCCCTGGAGTGCTTGCAGTCGATATAGAAAAGGCCTTTGATAGCTTGGAGTGGGCCTTCCTTTATACAGTGATGTCCCGGCTTCGTTTCGGACCTGAATACATTGCCTGGGTCAGATTGTTGTATACTGAGCCCACTGCTAGGGTACGGACAGGATGGATAATATCCAGACCTTATGTCGTTGAGCGGGGTACCAGACAGGGGTGTCCCCTATCGCCGCTGCTATTTGCACTGGCTATGGAGCCATTAGCGGCCGCAGCGCACGGTGGTGGGGGGGGTCCCGGCATAGTGGCAGGGGGCAAGAGACATCAAATAGCGTTGTATGCGGATGATCTATTGATCTTCTTAGACGATGTACACAGAGACCTTTCCCGGACCCAGCAGTTACTTTCGCAGTTTGGTGAGCTTTCTGGTCTTCGGGTGAATTGGGGCAAGACCGGCCTGTTTCCGTTGAACGCTACTGTAGCCCCACCATTAGAGTTGGGAAATGTCCAGTGGGTTCCAAGATGCCTCTCATACTTGGGGGTCAAGATTTTCCATGACCCAAAGGATATAATAGACAGCAATATTGGAGGCTCATTGCGTTCCCTCCGTTCCAACATGGCTTTCTGGCAAACCTTACCTCTATCTGTAGCGGGGAGGGTAGCCATCCTTAAAATGGTGGTGTTGCCTCGCCTTCTGTATCACTTCACGGTCCTGCCGGTATGGATTCCTAAGGCCATATTTGCAGAACTAGAATCCATGGTCATGGCCTTTATCTGGGGGGGTGGACGGAAGCGAGTGGCTCTGGCCAAACTTCAGAGGCGGTCCACAGACGGAGGCCTAGCAGTCCCGGACTTTGAGGCTTACTACTTGGCAGCGCAATTCCAATGGTTGGCGCAATGGATTGCCAACAGATCAGCAACAGGGTTGGGGGTAAAGGCATTTACTCCCCCAGAGACTAGATTATACGAACTATTGTTGGGGTGTCCGGGTACTGGGACGCATGATTCCCTTGAATTTAAAGTCCTTGCGCGCTGTTGGAGGAGCTTTTTGCGTAAACTTAAAGTAAAGGCCCCTTACTCCCCCGACCTACCCCTCTTGTCCCTAAGAGCTTTGCCCCATCGGGGTGACTGGGGAGGACTCCAGTCCTGGGTGGAGTCCGGGATACAGACGGTAGGAGCACTATTTAAGGAGGGGGCACTGATGCCGTTTGAAGTCCTTCGGACACAATTCGGTCTACAGGGAGGACACTTCTTATTGTATGGCTCAGTAGTGGCTAGTATCAGGAAACACTGGCTGACACGGACAGGAGAGCTCACTACACAAACAACCTGTACATATTTGGCGACTTCTTCTGGCACCTTTAAGGCAGTTTCTAATCTCTACAGCAGGGTTCAAGCGGATAGGAACATACCTTTGACTCAACTCAAATCGTCATGGGAAGTAGACCTGGGCACAACTATATCCGATGTGGACTGGGAGCGTATTCTGGGGGGCTTCCCCAAAATGACTCGCAATGCCAGATTTAAGCTGATTAATTTTTATGTACTTCATAGGGCATATCTCACCCCTGAGCGGATCAGCAGGTACTTTGAAGTGGAAGGAGTAAATTGCCCGAGGTGCGGACTAGAGAAGGCAGAATTTAGGCATATGTTCTGGAGCTGCCCTACGGCGGAGGTGTATTGGGCGGAGGTGAGCCGTCTGGTGGCTGGAGCGATAGGAAGAGAAGTCCCTTGCACAATAGGGCATTGTCTGCTTGGCTGGTTTCCACGCACGGCTAAGTACAAAATAACCAACAGGTTCCGGGACTTGGCCTACGTACTGGCCAAGAGGGAAATAGCGATGTCCTGGAAGAATCCAGTTGGGCCGAGACTGTCCCTATGGACCAGAGAATTAACTAGGTGGGCTGGGTGTGAGAGCGCTGTTTTACATAGCGAGGCCAGAAGGGGTTGGCGGCCCCTGGAGGTGGCGCAAGGTTGGGACGCGATATTAGACTCCTTTAAGGAGGAATGCCGATTAGGTCCAGTCCCCTGATTGAATGATGTTTGGATGTTTTGAGAAGTTACCAATAGTCCCAATCCATTGGTGCCAGTACAGATGACCCCGGGGCAGGATCCTACGGTTGGACTAGACGGGGTAAACACTCTCACACTGTGAGCGGAGGATTGACTCCTTCATAGCACACCTACATACAATACAACTGTCCAGATAAGCTACCAGTACCATCACTGGGGGGTGGGGCACTGTTGGGGAGGTTGAGGGATGGGGGGGTAGGGTAGTTGTTGCAACATCAGATTGCTGTTAGTGCAGAGATGTGTAGATTGAAAAAGCTCTTGATCTCAGAGTCTATGTAGGTCACTGTATATTCTCTTATACTATGTTTACCTAATCATTGGTTGATCGAAATTGCAATAAACTTTGTTTACAAAAAAAAAAGACAGAAATACAGTCAGTGTGTGATGGGAGGGGCAGCTGGTTTGCAGGCACGAGCATAGACTGTTACTGCATCGTTCATGAAAAAGTGTCATGTATGTATACCTATGTTCCTTATTCTTTCAGTGGCAGGCGGAGTTATACCTCTATCATAGCCGAGGCCTTGCATTATGAACGCAGCACATATACCCTGCATGTAAATGGTTTTATCAGGGATCAACTGTTAGACAGAGTAGCAACCATGTTTTATTACTGAATTGTGCTATGTGAATTCATCAGCAATGCACGCATCTTGTGCATCATCATTGTATTACTAAGAAAGGATGGGGTATCTGTTTGCTGGGTTGCGCAATCCGCGTACCGCACTAGCGTTCCTGACTTTGAAAACAAAGGGCCCACACTCCAAAGGGGGGCTTCCTGAGCTTGTTCTTGTGTGATGTGTAAGAAAGTTATTTATTGTTGCTCGTTGAGTTTAATCCTCGCCACTCACCTATGCAGTGATCTTCAGGTTAAAACTTTGAATTTAGACAATACAGAATCACCTTCTGAAACTGCTAAATTGAACACCAAAAATGTGTTTCTAGTGATAGCCTTTGTTTACAGTGCTGAAAAACAGAAAAAATGCAGTATGAAACATTATGTAAAAACTATTGATAATCATTAATGCCTTGATCACACCATGCTTAATTGGTTATAATACAGTATTCTTGGGTGTGCACCCTCCAGGAGATCTGCTGGGCATATTCCCCACCCAGTTGGTTGCAGGTACTCACAAATTAAATGGCAGCACTACTGTCCTATCCTCTCCAAATTAACGTACCGTGAACACCATAGCCCTTTGCAACATATATTGTGAGGCCTATAAATCCATTCACGTGGGTACACTATTGGTTGTAGTTTTTTTAGCTTATATATTCCTATGGTACTAGAGCTGCGAGAAATTAAGAACATGCTAATACTATTCCCGAATGGGTAATATACACACCTAAAATTCGTTGGTAAAGTTGCACATTTTACATATGCTATTGCATCCCCATGTCTTGGTCTTGCTCACGCTTAATAACATTTTTAGTACATAGAAAAGAAAATATAACCAGTTAAAAAAGTATTGATTGATTGTAAAGTCTGCTATATTGGACCCATTTTTTTCTAAAACCAACTTCAAACAAGTAAATTTGTGAAGTAAACTTCTTATTCCTACCTTCTGCACTGTAATTGAAATTGATAAGAATACTGTCACATCTTTTTAGAGGGTGGTAATAGGTCTGCCATACTCACGCAGTACCCTGTGGCTCAATATTCAAAAATATGCCATTGATATTTTTGTTACTATACCCAGCACCATTGCAAATATGGGGTAACTAATTGAGAAGGCATAGTTGACTGAATTATGTGGCAAAAAAAGTCAAAATATGTTGCAATTATGTGACACATGTTTCCATCACACAAATGAAATGCAGAGCAGTAACATGCATCTCATCTGAAGTCTTTGTGCCCTATTAAAATCAGTGGTGTAGCAACAATATAAGGTAGACTACTCAGAGCAAAAAACTATTTCTCCAAGTTTCCCCCAAGGGGGTGCAGAGCGTCCCAAACACCCTTGGTTATTGCACCTTCTACACTATATGTATATATATAGCCACACCCCTGGTTGGAATATCTGCAGCTTTGAAACCGTGTATGTTATGTGAAGATTAGTTTGTGTTGATGGTGAAATAAAAAAAAAAGAAAAATAATCATTCTCTTCCCTCTACATGAATTCCATTTAAGCATTTAAGATTTGTGCTTCCTGTTGCTCCCTAATGCCCTTCCCTTGGTCTATGAAATTGGGGTGGTTTATACTATTTAGGCAACATTGTCACCTCTTTATTTGGTTAATTAATTACAGCAGTCAACACCTGACGGTGAGTAGTTCATTTTTGTCAAGCACGTGCCAAGCATGGCAGTGCCTCCCACGCACAGTAATTTTAATTACATTTTAATCTGAGCAAGTGACAAACCGTTTTTGGTTAAAATCTGGAAATCATGCAGAACATGGCCAATTATGTGGAGTCTGTGGAAAATTCAAATGTTTTCAGAAAAGCATGGGATGCACTGTCAGCTTATAAAAACATGCTGTAGAATACTCAAGTGCACATCACATTTCTGTTCCTTTCAATGGGATATTACTATTAGTAAGTGAAAATATATTTAGGTTAATCTACAGACAGTCCGATTGTATTGCTAAACTCTGAAGATGTTGCGGTTTTACACACTACAAAATGGCTGGTCATAGTCCATAACGTTAACCATTGCTCATGTCTCACATTCAAGAACAATAGATGAGAGGAAAGTGAACCTCGGCCTGGCAGAAATTGCGAACAGCCTAACCTTGAGAACCGACAAAGACAGAGGAGCTGCGAGGGTCGTCCCTGAGGGATAACTAGGGCTTTCTGCTAAACCAAGGTGAGCATTTTGCAAAGCAGCGATTGATGAGGAGACACGTTGCGGGCTGCCCAAGAGGTTCAGGCCGCGGATCCGAACTCCTCCTGTGCTGGCGTTGTCAGCTAGAGGTGGCCTCGTGGTTAATCAGAACTGGCAGCACTTACCTTTCTGAATTAGCCCAGGCAAAGAGGACGGAGTAAAGTAGAACAGAAGCGTGCTGGTGCACGGCTCCCGTCTACAACAATAAAATCCACTGGTGCAGGTAAAGGGATTGAGCAATACTCCCCAGAGAGTTGGGGGAGAAATGTAACACGGAAATGTAAAGCTCTGATAAAAAGTTTCTTCTATACGGCACGATAATATTGCATCTAGAATTATGTACGAAAATTTATTGCAGAAACCTTCCATCTTCCGCAGGGGAGGAAACGCGACAATCGTACTCGAGTGTAACATTTCCCGCTTTGCCTCGCGGACGCACCAACACTTCTGATGTCCCTGGATGTCTCAGGGCGGGCTGCTGTGGATAGAGCGAACAGGCCCTCTGACTTTTATAACACAGGTTCAGGAATAATGATACTGGTTATTTGTATTCCTTACGCCTCACACTGAGTGGGCCGTAGGCTCTTGAATAATGTATAGCGTCCTGTCACTCCTGAGATGCAATGATGTCCCATAGTTTCAACCGCCGTTGCAGAATACAAGGGGTGGAAGGCAGAAAATAAATCACTAATAAGGTTCTAGAGACAATCCTGAAGCGGGGCTTTTGACCTAATACAAAGAATAAGGAAGAGCACATCTCGGGAAATGCATTCATGTAAGCATCAGAGATATTAGATTTTGAAAATATAGCTTATCAACAGCATATTGCTCTCTCCCACATCAGTTTTCAGTGAGCTATTGACACGACAGTGATAAAAAACAATAAGAGCGGGAGAGAGAGCTGTATGTGTACACAATACGCGTCTCAAATGTCGCCCTGCCAAGCAATGAGTGATGTGCAGTCACTGACCCCACCCAGAGGACTTTCTCAATTTGCAATCAGGCCTTGTCTGTCCTGCACATGTAGGACCCGTATGTGATATAATCCAGCCCTACATTAACAACAGAAACATGTTAGCTTTAGTGAGTAAGTGAACGTTGCGGCTGACTCCTTTCACGTTTGGAATTCTTTAAACCCTGGGTCGAATGCCACCAGTAGCTTGCTACCCTTGCCACCTCCACAAAGAAGACATAGGGCCTCATTCTGAGGCCGGCGGGCGGCAGTCGCCGCCCGCCGCCCGCCTGGCGGGAACCGCCATATGGCCGCTCCGCGGTCAAGAGACCGCGGAGGCCATTCTGGCTTTCCCGCTGGGCTGGCGGGCGACCGCCAGAAGGCCGCCCGCCAGCCCAGCGGGAAACCCCTTCCCACGAGGAAGCCGGCTCCGAATGGAGCCGGCGGAGTGGGAAGGGTGCGACGGGTGCAGTAGCACCCGTCGCGAATTTCAGTGTCTGCTAAGCAGACACTGAAATTCAAAGTGGGGCCCTCTTACGGGGGCTCCTGCAGTGCCCATGCCATTGGCATGGGCACTGCAGGGGCCCCCAGGAGCCCCACGACACCCCTCACCGCCATCCTGTTCCTGGCGGTCGGAACCGCCAGGAACAGGATGGCGGTGAGGGGGTCGGAATCCCCCATGGCGGCGCAGCAAGCTGCGCCGCCATGGGGGATTCCTCAGGGCAGCGGAAAACCGGCGGGACATCGCCGGTTTTCCTGTTCTGACCGCGGCCATACCGCCGCGGTCAGAATGCCCTGCGGAGCACCGCCAGCCTGTTGGCGGTGCTCCCGCCGACCCCGGCCCCGGCGGTCCTTGACCGCCGGGGTCGGAATGACCCCCATAATAGGCTTTCGTAAATCCCTTCCGAACATCCCAGCTCCCCCCTCTGTCCGATCCCTCTGTCCTTAGAAAACAATGAAATTATATACTTACGAAGGGTGCATTTTAAGTGTAAGTTATATTGTATTTAGTTTTTTTTTAAACCGTTAAAATACCCAGTACATCAATACATCAATCTGTCCTGAACTCATTGGGAACTGGATGAGCACTAACTCCCTCAAGCTACACACCAATAAAACTGAGCTGGTTATTCTCAGAGGACAGATTGTTGTATTCTGTTGTCTCACGCCGGACATTCTAGAATGCTTCTCTGGTGTGGGACAAGAGGATTCTAGAGTGAAGAGTGAGAGCCCACAGTTGGGGAGAAGATTTCTGTTTGACGAGGCAGCCCATTTGTTAGCTGTTGCCCTTTTATATAACTCTCGTGAAATACAATGAAATGCTTACCCATGCACCTTTCATGATCTTTTGGCAGACCATTAAACTGGAGACGAGTGGGTTTGGACTTATGATGAATATGGTAGCCGTGTAAATCACAGTGCTGCTGTTGTGGGGGCAACAGTCAAAGAAGTTCTTTATTGGGCTGGAGTGTGAGCATTTACATATTGTCACTCGGTTAATTATTTACTCATACAAGTGTTGCATGATAAGGGAAACTGCTACTTACAATGACCACAGAAACAGAATGTTTTATGTCAGCTGACATTTTGGATTGGGGAAAGGCCCAATACTACTTCTGTCTACTGTAGAAACAAGACATTTTGGTAGGAGTGAACATTTTGGATTGGGGAAGATTTTCTGCAAGATTTAAAGACTCAGGCCCTCATTACGAAGCTCACGGTCATCAGACCGCCAGCCTCGCTGTGGCAGTCTTACTGCCACGGACCCGGCAGTAAAGACCGCCGCATTACAAGTTGTGGGTTTTGGCAGAAGCCAAACCGCCACAATGCTGCTCGGCCTGCCGGTGCAGTCACACCGATGCCACCAGCGGTAAGCACCACCAGCCTGACGGTAGGCCTCAGCCTGCTGTCCGGATTACATAGCTGCAGACCGCCAGGCTTTACATGGCAGTCACCCCAACCTGAAAACCCTGGCGTTTACACACCCGGTGACAGGAATCCTCACTCCTGTCGCCGGCACACACATGTACACATGTCCCCACACCTCTTTGCAATCCCCACCTGTCCACACACTTCAAAACATCCCCCACCCATCCACACACTTCCAAACACCCCCCAACCGTACACATCCATCCAAACACCCCCACCCCCTCTCACACTGACATACACACACCCTGGCTACACATATGCACCCCCACTCTGCAAACATTTACACCCCTACCCCTTCTACCCCCTGCACCTCATACATACTCACCCGCTCTCTCTGTTCACTCACACAAACACATGCACATGCACACATGTACCCCCTCAGGTCCCCCATCCACAAACACTCAAACACCCCACCTCCATTTACAATCGCTCACACACGCACCCCCAACCACATTCATTCACACCCCTGCCCCCTCCGTATTAATGCACACTCCTACCCCTCCACGCATGCATACATTAACACACTCCCCCTCCGCATACGCACACTTGCATACACACCCCTCATCCTCACACTTGCATACATGCACCCCCACTCACTCGCTCACAAACAGGCACTCATACACCCCCATTCGCATACCTACATGCACTAAGACACCCCCATTTGAACACACATACACGCACACACCACACACATACACCCAACACTCCTCAACTACCCCCTTTTGGACGATCATCTTACATTTTCCAGCGAGCTGGTTGTCCGGGAGGGGATGGGTCCTGGCAGTTTTCCAACGCCAGCACCACCACACCAGCAAGACTACAGCAAGCCGTATTATGGCTCGTAATACGGCGGGTGGAGTCTTGCTGGTGTAGCAGTGCTGCCGATGCACCCGCCGCCTCAATTTCGTTGACCAGGTTGACGGAGTCAGAGTTCCACCCATAAATGGGCGAAAGTCCTCCAAGGACTCCTAATATGGCGGCCAGCAGACCACCAGCACTGGCGGTCTGTTGGCTGCAGCGGCTTCAGCGGTCTTTGAGAAAGACTGCCGAAGTCGTAATGAAGGCTTCAGTGCTGACTCTGTGCTATAATAATACAAGTCTGTCGGTCGGTGACAGGCACATTATTGTTTCTCCATAATAAAAAGACTCATGGAAGTATTTTTGTTCTCAGTATGAAACAATACAATTTCTTTGAATTTCCAAGTGTGCTTCAGGTTTTTTGGGTGGTTATTTGTCTTTTTGTGGTAATTCAGCATTCAGGTTGCAGCATATTTAATGTTAAGATGCAGCCCATCAATCCACATTCCCCTTTTCCAGAGTCTCCAGGGGAACCTCATATTCACTGGTTGGTTGGTTACAAATTCAAACCTGACTGGAAACGCTGGCTTTTGGAACATTCTGATTCCAATAATAATTCATTGGGGGCCCGTGTTCCAGACTTGATGAAGTAGGGTTCCACAGAAGTCAAATGGTTGGGAACCACTGGATTAGAGGATCGAGAGATTTTTGAACATCTTCCTGTTTTTATGTCTGATGATGCAGGTGATCAATTAAATGAATACATAGAAGCAGTTAAAAGCCCCCAAATACATTTTTCCAAACCATCTAGCCTTGATGTTAGAAGACATCATTTTTTTTCTTGTGAACAACATACTAGTGATTCAGTTGACATGTATGTACCTTTCTTCAGAGTTTTGACAGCTAAATCTGAACTCTTTAATTTTACAGAGCAGCGTATCAGGGTCCAGTTATGTAGTAAGTGCTATCGTAAGAAAATTCAAAAGAACATTTTATCCTGCAAAAGTCTGTCATTGGAAGAACCAATTGAAATAGTAACAGTGTTCAGGAATCTAAACACTCTGCGAAAGCTCTGAATATTCCGCATGAAGGGCTAAATTCACAAAAGGGCCCGCAATCGTGGTGGGGGCCCAAGCAGTTGCAGCGGTAGTCCTGCACTTTTGGCAGGACCTCTGACAGCGGTTTTCCATTGCAGAGGTCCCACTATGAGTGCGGGAACACCTCCGTGACTGAGGAGACTCCACTGCAACTGCGGGGCCCTTTTGTGAATTAGACCAAATAATGCTGACAAGAACATAACTTTTACGAAAATAAGTAGAGCATTTGAAAATATTTGTTTTAGATGCAGTTCAAAAGAGCACATTGATTCACTCAAATTTTATCCAGCCTAGAACGAAAAGCATACGAAATGTGGCACAATTGGGCATTTTGCAATTTGCAAAAGAATGTTGCACTTTGAAATCTTCTTCAAGGGTTAATGTTGTGAACACCACAGAATACACCAGAATACACAAAATGTGTCTGACAATATGAACAATCTTGTTTTTTGTGTAAATTTTCATGAAAATGACATACCCATTTCAAAGGACCCTATTGAAGATTTCAGTATTGAGGGAGTGCTTGTTCCATTGATGAGAAATTCTGGATGTAAAATACTATCATTTCACATAGTACTATTGATTGCAGAGGGCTAATTCACACCCTTTATCCACCTGATATTTGTCCTGGAGGGTACAATGGTTCAAAAATTGATTTAGAAGGTCATTTTGAAACCACAATGGACTTCAAGAGATGAACAGTATTTGGTAAGGTGTACGTCACAGTAGAAGGGCCTAATATTCTCAGGTGTCATCATCAAGGATGTTTAGACATCATTTTGAAACCAGGCTGCTCTCAACAAGTTTTGTGGCTAAGTGATGTGGTAGAAACTCTCCAAGTAGCAAACGGAGCTATTAACACTATGTTGAATACTTATGCTGGAAATTTTCAGGTGGGATTGGGGAGTTAAGGGGATTTGAAGAAAGGTTATGAACCAGTAAAGCACAAGTTGATGTGTGTCCCATTAAGGGTTACGGAGGAGCTATCCAGTCTCCTGGAATGGATGGATAAGGGTGAAGTTATAGAACCTGTTGAATCATCTTTGTGGTTTTCACCATACGTAGTGACTCGAATAAAAAGCAAACAATTGAGAATGTGTATTGATTTGGGAAGTCTTACGAAGAATGCATAGGTGGATGGATATTGCTGCCCAAAATGGATGACAAGGTAACAACACTGTCTGGTGTGAATGTTTTTTCAAAGTTAGATTTGCGATCAGCTTATCATCAAGTTGTGTTTGCAGAGGATTCCAGACATTTGACTGCATTTGTAACTCGTGATTGTTGTTTCGCAGGATGCCATTTGGGTTGGCATCAGTAGCAGCTGTATTTCAACAACTCATGGGCTAAGTATTGCAAGGGTAGAGTGGAGTTTTTGCTTTTTAGAGTGATGTTATGATTTTTGGTAGGGATGAGAAAGAACATCTGGACAGATTTGGAAGTGTTCTAGATGCTTTTAAATACTGGGATGTAAGACTTAGAAAGGACAAATGTGTTTGTGGTGTAAAATCAGTTGAATATCTTTGGCATGTGATTACTGGTTCTAGAAACAAACTCAGACCTGGTTTGCTAGATGCGATTAAGAATGTAGTGGTACCAATGGATTGAGGACAACTGTTGGTGTTTATGTGTATGTGTGAGATTTATACCAACTTTATAGACAATTTTGCAACCAACACTGAATCCATGGGCCATCTGTAAAAAAAAAATTCTGTTTTTATGGAATGATTGACAGCAATTTGCTTTTTCATTCATTAAGTCTTAACTTGCATATGCTCCCATTTTGAGTTCCTATATCCCAGGGAAAGGACATTGTATCATTGTTGATGCCAGTAATATGGGCTTGGAGGCTGTGTTGTCCTAAGGGAAAGATAGCAATGATCATGTCATTGTTTTTGCTTCATGCACACTTAAGCAATATGAATGCCAATATTCTGTGATCGCGAAAGAAATGATGGCCTGCATGTGGGCTGTTGGAAAATTCAAGCTGTATGTTTCGGCACAAAATGTCTTTTGCCTACAGACTACAAACTCTGGTACCTATACTTTGCGTCAGTAATGTTAGTTATTCAAAAGCGACTGCCAGAATGACATGATTAACTTCAAAATTGTTGGAATGTAATTTTTATGTTGAACACATGACAGGAGGTGGGAACAGAGAAGCTGATTGTTTTTCATGCCTTACCATTCATGAGAATACTAAAGATAATCAAGATAATGATGATGAAGACACTGACAGGCATATTTATCATGGTTTTGCAATACCCTTGTGCTACGCAAAATGTAGGTCAGATTTACCAAGCCACACAAAGCCACCTTGCGTAGCCCAGAGTGACTTAATAAATGTGGAGTAACGCAAGGCAACGCAAATTGCTGCCTCGCATTACTCTGCCCCAAGGAGGCATTCCATGGGTGGAGCGTGGGTATTCCCACGCATCCATCCACAAACTTTGGTGCAATCTCAGATTTACCAGCACTGGTAAACCTGTGAATGTGTAAAAAATGCTACTCCGTCCCAGGGGAGGCACAACGAGGAGAAATATATTTATTTCTCCTCATTGTTGCCTCTTTCTAAGTGTGTTGCATTTTGAAGCACACTTAGAAAGAGAATAATGCAGCTGAGGATTGTTTTGTGCAGGAAGCTGCTGATCCTGCACAAAAACAAACCTGCCTGCAATGCAGGGACCCTTGAACCGTGGTGCGAGGGTGACTACGTTGGCTCAAGGCAGCACATTATGCACCAGCACAAGCGAATGACAGGAATACACCATATTGTGTTAAATATGGTTCATTCCAAACCTTTCCCTTTCAGACAGCACAGCAAGGTGGCTTGCTGAGCTGTGTGAAATAATGATAAATGTGCCCTGAGTGTTTAGTTGCGGATCTCTAACAAGCATCTAAGTGAATCTCAGTGGAATGATGAATTGTCTAGTGATCCAGAACTTATGAAAGTCATGAGCTATATAATGGAGGGATGGTCATGTGAGAACTCACTAGCTCCACACGTTCAAGCCTACAGCAACATCAAACAAGAATTTTCTTTGGAAAAGGGGTTGTTATTTCATAATGAAAAGTTAGGCCCCCATGGTAAGGTCAGAAAATATTTATTGGAGTTAACTCATGAGAGACATCTGGGAATGAAGGCTAACGAAACAAGACTTAGAGAAAGATACTGGTGGCTGGCTATGGACAGAAATGTAGAGAGTTAGGTTGAAAAGCATGTAGTGTCTAAAACCAATGACAAGGGCTTGCAATGCAGGAATCCTGTCTTGTGAAATGTTAAGTGCCCTACTGATGTGTGGGAGAAATTGAGCACTGATTTTCTAGGTCCATTTCAAGTATTACTTCCACAGCAGAGATTTGAAATAGCTGTTGTGGACTATGGGGGTCATTACGACCCTGGCGGTCGGCGGTAACATGGTGGTAAGTACTGCCAACAGGCTGGTTGTACCTTCCGCCGTATTATGACATTGGCGGGTTGGCTGAAGCCAACCCTCCAATGTACCACCCTGACAGCCACAGCGGTAGCAGCCGCTGTGTTGGAGATATACATCCCCAGCCCGGCGGCTGTCACTGCACCACCAGCGAGAAAACCATGGCGGTAGGCACTATCAGTGACAGGGAATTCCTTCCCTGTCACTGATAGGGGTCTTCCCCCTTCCCTCTCCAGTTACACCCCACCCCCTATCCTCTCCAAGGCTTGTCCGCCCCACCCCCTACATTCATGCCCCCCTTAACACACTCACACATACACACACCCTTTTCCCACAAACATCCACGCATGCATACAGCCACTCACACACCCGCACACACTTTCAGACATGCACGCACACACACATTCACAAAACACAACATACACACACTCACACCTCCAAACATGCACACTCGCATCCAACACACAATACACACCCGCATCCACGCACATACAAACATGCACACACACCTCAACACACACACAACACCACCCACCCCCCTCCCCTGTCAGAGACCCGACTTACCTGTATGCAGGGGGTCCTCCAGCAGGAGACAGGACAGGGCACTGCTGCCACCAGCAGCGTCCGCCAGCAGAACACCAGCAGGCCGTATTATGGGTCATAATACGGCTGGCGGAGGTCTACTGGCATGGCGCTACTGGTGGCAGCAGCTCCACCTTACCGCCATCCGCCGTCATGGCCACAGCCTGATTTCCACCATCCTTCTGGCAGAAATCCGGCTGTGGTTATAATATGGCAGACAGCTGGTAGCCATGGCGACGGTCTTTTATTGACCGTCGCTGTGGTTTTAGGTGGTTTTTACCACCAGTATCAAAATGAGGCCTATGTGTCTAAATGGTTAGAGGTGAGATTTACAAGGGGAATTGACACCAAAGGGGTGATCAATTTAATTTGTTTATGGATATTTTCTCAAGGGAAGGTTTTCACTCAGAAACACTATCTGAAATATGGGGTACAATTTATTTCCCACCAAATGAAAGAGTTTCTTGATGATGCTTGAAACAAAGGAAGGAAGGCTAGATAGTATCATCCCCAGAGTAATGGCCATGTGGAGAGGATAAATAGGAAAGTGAATGAATACATCAAATCTTAATGTTGAAGATTCTGTGAGAGCTATGTTATGGTCCTATTACAATACACCTCACAGTGTCATGGGAATAAAGCCATTCATGGCGTTGAGAAGAAGGAAAGTTTATGACATGTTATTTCCCATATGGTTGTTGAGGATTAAAAATGAGGTTAATGGGTTGGTGGAAAGACAGTCTGAAACTATGCTCGCAGAAGCCTAAAACAAAATTGATATGAGTCACCAGAAAAACAAAAACAGACATGCTGCTGTCAAAAGAACCAAGGTGCAGGGGGGCATGGCTACCTGGTATTCTGTGTGGGTTAAGTTACCTAAAATGCTATTAAAAAAGGGACATCTTAAATTTGGTCCTGTTCACAGAGTTATTGAAGTCAGTAGTGATGGTTGAACAATAAAAGTACAGAATTGACAGTGGTGGAGTTCTGAACAAGTTGTCAGAGGGAAGGATGTGTGTGATGATGATATAATGAGTGATTTAGTTGGTACACCTGAGAGTGCATCAGATATGTCTTTGCAGCATTACAAAGGGAAAGGTACCTCTTAAGTACAAATATTGTTATGCCTTGAAATATAGGGCCTGATTACAACTTTGGCGGAGAGGGTTAATCCATCCCAAATGTGACGAATATCCCACCCGCCGTATTACAAGTCCATTATATCCTATGGAACTCGTAATACGGTGGGCGGGATATCCGTCACATTTGGGACGGATTAACCCCCTCCGCCAAAGTTGTAATCCGGCCCTTAGTATGTAAATTAGAAATGATTAGTTTTGACCATTCTGTATATGAATCTTTTGGAATCTTGTATTGCTAATGTTATTTATTCCATCTATATAGTTCTGTTTTTTTTTTTTTTTTTTGCATTTTTAGTTGCGGGAAAAGGGAGATGTGTTGTGTCATAATCGCTCATGCTGATAATTCTAGAATGCTTGTCTGGTGTGGGACAAGAGGATTCTAGAGTGAAGAGTGACAGCCAACAGTTGGGGAGAAGGTTGTTGTTTAAAGAGGCATCACATTTGTTAGATGTTGCCCTTTAAAAAACTATCCTGTGAAATAAATTAAAGTGCTTACCAAGGCACCTATCATGACCTGTTCGCCGACCATTAGACAGATCTCTGGGCCAACACCTACTGAACCTCTGAGCTTGGTGCCCCGCCTGTTCCAGCGGCCTCGGCCAAAATCCTGGGCACAGTGGTAGGCAATCAACTGTCCATGATCCCCCAGATCAAGGCAGTCACTCCAAAATGCTTTGACTGATTGAAATCCATTAGGAAGGTCGAGCCTCTGCTGTCACTTGAGGCTTTAAAAGCAGCTATTGCAGCAGTAATTGTGTACTGCTTGGACTATGCAAACTAACTGTATTTGGGTCTCCCTGCAACTTCTTTCTACAAATTACAAATCATTCAAATTCAGCAGCAAGGATAATCTGTAAATTTTATAGATTTGAGCATATCTCTCCTGCCTTAATGAAGCATCACTGGCTCCCTGTTAAACAGAGAAGCTATTTAAATTGGCTTGCATTATTTACAAATTGAGACATGACCAGGCTCCAGCCTTTGTAGCAAACAGAATAAGGCATATGTCCCTCTTTGACCTCTTAGATCCTCTATTTCCAACCAGTTGAGAATCCCTCAGTTCACACAAAAGAAAGCTGGGACACAAGTTTCTTTGTCTTGGCCCCATCTTATGAAAATCTCTCTTTTCCTCGAGCAGGCTTGCACCTAACTTCTAGAAGTTCAGGAAGATTTTGAAGGACTGACCGTTTAAGCAAGCTTTTGATTAGCCTGAGCCCTCTCACCGCCCCTTTCCGGTTTTCACAGCACCAAGAAGCCCTTGAGTGTTCATGTGCTGTATAAGTCTTCCTAACATAACATAACATCAAAAATAAAACAAGAGCAGTCTATTCACTAGACCTAACTAGAATTCATCAGTTCATCACAACAGGATTCCTTACAAACAAAATTAGTTCTAAGATACATAAACATATAATAAAACAAATTATCACAATTTTGAACACGTCTGGTTCACTTGAAACAATATTTCAAAGATCCTACCTCTGGTAGTTCAAAAATGTAATAATCTAAGAACCCAACAAGTGCAGGCACCTAGTAAATGAGTAAAATCTTCTAATACTTGTTCAAATATATGACAAATTGAAAGATCCTAATAAAATAATGATCATAACTTGATATTTCATACTGTGTTTCAGCTGCACTGTAAATAATAGGCATTACAAACCCTTCCTTTCTGTGCTCTTCGCCCAGCAAAGGTGTGTGTGTACTCCCTCTCTCGCTTGGTATCTCAAAGCTAATTCACCCTAACTTCTTGCAGATCCTGTGCCAGAGCCTGTTCAGGGGGACCCTGGGCAAGCAGGGACTACTGAGCCTCAGCCGTTGGGCTATGGTCATGTGCCTCTAATGTCCTGGGGTCTGTTCTACTATTGCTGTGTAATAGTAGACAAAGTACTACCCCCAAAACACTTGACTCTCATTGGCAGGCTTCTCAGGGAGGTAGTGCAGTGGTGCTTGAGATCAGAATTCAACAATCAGCCAGCAGCACAATAAATGATTGTCTAACCCAGTGCCTCAATGTAGTGAAGAAACAAAATTTAATCTATACACTTAAAGCATAATACTCTACAAAATAGATCAGAAGTACAGTTAACAGACTGACGCTGGGGCTACTGCACCTTGGATTCTGCCCCCACTTCGCCCCTTCTCCCTTATGCACCCCTTTTGGTAACTCCATGCAACATCTTTCCCTGGGATTTAGTGTATGTCTGGGGCATTTATCAAGGCTGAGGTGTAGATTGTCCCTTAGTTGTGTTGTAGCATTCAGTTATGCAACAAGTCCTCTTTTCAAGACTGCCTCACAACAGCCCTCGTGTCAGAGTCCTTTTTCTGGTAACCTCTGGGGAACTACAGCATGCATTTCTCCTCACTACTCCTTTTGGGAAGAGATGCACCGGCTGGAGAGATGACCTGTACTCTAGCTGAGGGCCACAGCAGACAACAAAAGATGCTGCAGCCCAGTGTCCTCACAGACATGCAGTTTCTCCAGTTGATGATGAACATCTCCAGTGGATATTGGACCTGCTGGTGAGGTGTGGTGGTTGGGACGCCAAGGGTCAAAGATCATGGCAGCATGTGGGCAGCCACAGCTGAGTCGTCGGCTTCAACAGTAAGTTATCTTGGGTGCAGCTCCTGATACAATGACATCGGCCGTCGTCATGACATTGGTGGTGAGTGATAAAGTGGTGGAAATACCGCCAAATTATGACCATGGTGGTGAGAACTCCCGTAGACGGCCAATGTACCACACCATCTGCCAGGGCATTAACACCACGTACGCCGGCAGTCACCATCAACAGGTAGGCAGGAGACAAAGGGGGTCATTCTGAGTCTGGCGGGCGGCGGAGGCCGCCCGCCAGACTTCCCCTCTTTAAAATACCGCTCCGCGGTCGAAAGACCGCTGAGGGTATTTTGGCTTTTGCACTGGGCTGGCGGGCGACCACCAAAAGGCCGCCTGCCAGCCCAGTGCAAAAGACCCTTCCCACGAGGACGCCGGCTCAGAATTGAGCCGGCGGAGTGGGAAGGTGCGACGGGTGCAGTGGCACCCGTCGCGTATTTCAGTGTCTGCAATGCAGACACTGAAATACAAAGTGGGGCCCTCTTACGGGGGCCCCTGCAGTGCCCATGCCGTTGGCATGGGCACTGCAGGGGCCCCCAGGGGCCCCACGACAACCCATACCGCCATCCTGTTCCTGGCGGGAGAACCGCCAGGAACAGGATGGCGGTATGGGCTGTCAGAATCCCCATGGCGGCGCAGCGAGCTGCGCCGCCATGGAGGATTCTTAAGGGCAGCGGAAAACCGGCGGGAGACCGCCGGTTTTCCGCATCTGACCGCGGCCAAACCGCCGCGGTCAGAATGCCCTGCCGGGCACCGCCAGCCTGTTGGCGGTGCTCCCGCCGACCCTGGCCCCGGCGGTCCGTGACCGCCGGGGTCAGAATCACCCCCAAAGTACTGCCCACCCTATCACAACACAGTACACCACCACGATTTCCGGGGCAGAACCAATGCCATCAAAAGCCTGGGGGAAACAGAACACAGAAGAAGAAAGACTCACTTACACAGACACAGAGAAGACCAACGCCGCCATGGAACCTGAACTGCAAGTCTTCCCAATGCTCTTCTATGCAATGCTCCACCTGGAACACCAATGCCGATGAAGACAACGACAGTGAGTACAGCCGCCTAGCGCACAAGGGAGAGAGGGAGGAAAAGGAGAGTGACACACACACCCACAACACAAACCATACACACACACGCCATACATACAACCAGCTGCAGGCAAAAAACAATGGTACACGGCATAATAATGCAAGGACAACAAGAAGGCAGTAATGATAATGCATTGAATGGGAAGAGTCACCAAATGAACCAATTGGATACAAAAGAGATATGTACAAATGTCCACAAAGGGCCAATGTCCAGTACAAACGGCCCACATGGCCACAGTCCAAGGCACAACTTGTTTCCTGACATCATCCGCACAGAACTCTGCAGGGGCATCATTTTGCAAGTGGGCAGGCACCTCAGGGGGATATGGGTTGGGGGGCACCCCAGCCGAAGTCAGGAACTTGCCCACTGGTTCTGGAGGGGACTCCTGGCCCACGTCTCTGTGCTGGGGAGTGCAAGGTCACAGTCTCTCAGGTGGGTGACTTGCCCACCGGTTCTGGAGGGGGCTCCTAGCCCATTTCTCTGTGCTGGGGAGTGCAAGGTCACAGTCTCTAAGGTGGGTGACTTCCCCACTGGTTCTGGAGGGGGCTCCATGCCCATTTCTATGTGCTGGGGAGTGCAAGGTCACAGTCTCTCAGGTGGGTGACTTTCCCACTGGTTCCGGAGGGGGGTCCTTGTACAGCAGTCCAATGAGGGTGGCATACATGCCCTCTGCTGGAGGTGAGGGCTGCACTGTCTCATCTGGAGGTGAGGGCTGCACTGTGTCAGCAGGCGAAGGTGCATCCTTTGCTGGAGGTGAGGGCTGCACTGTCTCAGCAGGTGAAGGTGCAGCCTCTGCAGGAGGAGTGGGCTGCACTGCCTCAGCTGGAGGTGAGCGCTCTGTGACCACTGGTGGTGGTGTCACCAATGCCAGACTCTGCTGGAGTCGAGGGTTTCTTCCCCTTCATGGCAGGAGGTGCGGCCTCCTTCCTCTTCATGGCAGGAGTCGAGGGCTTCTTCCCCTTTATGGCAGGAGTCGAGGGCTTCTTCCCCTTCATGGCAGAAGTTGAGGGCTTCTTCTCCTTCATGGCAGGTGGTGTGGGATCCTTACCCTTCTTGGCTGGTAGAGTGGGATCCATCACTGTCCTGCCTCCACGAATAGGTGGTGCCTCCACTGTCCGCGTGGGCTGTTTGGCTGAGGTGCTGGGCTGGGTCATTCGAACACTGCTCTTATGAGCAGGACGGGGGAAGGGGAGGGAAGAGGTCAAGTTGGGCAAGGAAAAGCTTCTTAGTGATGGTGGGGCTGGAAGAGGGAGGAGGGATGGGTGTGGAGTTTGAGGGAGTTGTTGTTGGAGGTATATGTCTGCTGGACTTGGGTGCTGGTGCAGAAGCAGTGTGCATGTGTGAAGTGGATGGCTGTTGGGTGTCTGAGTGCTTGCGTTTGTGCCCTTTAGGAGGGGAGACAGACAGGGTGGGACATGACACAGGGGACGCGTGCATGGATGTTGTGGAGGTGTCTGCTAGTGAGATGTGTGTGCTGCTTGGTGTGGTGATGTTGGTGGTGGATGTTGATGCAGTGCATGCAGGTGTGAGTGTGGACGTGACTGCGAGGGAGGTGGAGGAGGAGAGGGAGACAGTGGAGGCAGTAGATGTGGTTGTGTGTGCTACTGTCTGTTTTTTGCGTGAGTGCTTGAGGGCTGAAGTATGGTGCCTGTGTTTGACTGTGCTACTCTTGTGTGATGTCTTGTGTGCATGCTCGCCTGTATGTGTGCATGGGATGGGATGGGAGGAGACTGGGACTGGGAAGTGGTAGTTGGAGGGGGGACGGTAGGAACAGAGAAAATGGCCACCATCAGAGAGGAGGCCAGAGCCTGAGTCGATCTCTGTTGGGCCGCCAATCCACCATGGATACCCTCCAGGAATGCATTGCCTTGCTGCATCTGGGATGCCAGCCCCTGGATGGCATTCACAATGGTTGACTGCCCTACAGAGATGGATCTCAGAAGGTCAATAGCCTCCTTACTCAGGGCAGCAGGGTTCACTAGGGCAGGGCTTGAGGTGCCTGGGGCGAAGGAGATGCCCACCCTCCTGGTTGAACGAGCACAGGCAACTCGCTGAGGGGCTACTGGGAGGGCAGTGCTGATGCGGGGTGGCAGCTCTACCTGCAGCTGGGGTGGTCACAGAGGTGTCCGCCACCACCAGGGAGCTTCCATCAGATTAGGTTTCTGAGTCAGTGTTATCCCCTGTCTCCGCCGTGGTGCTCCCCTCGCCCTCCGTCCCACTGGTTTCCTTGGCGTCGGTGAACTCTGCCTCCTGGGTCCTGTGGGATGCAGCTCCCTCTGTTGCCGGTGTCCCTGCTCCTCTGCTGGATGATGCTAATGCACACATGGACAGGGTGACAGAAGAAAAAAGGGAGGAGAGAGAAAGGGAGCACTAGGTCAATTACTGCACCAACACCACACAAGGCATACACAGTATCGTCACACACAGGGATCAGGATTTAGCACTATGCATTGCACTGCCAAACAAGTGGCTATATGCCAAAGCAAGATGAGGGCTAACCACCGCCAAATGCACCCCTCCTGGGCCCCACTAAGCCCTGTCTGACATGGAATGCAACCTAGCTAGGTTATATCGTTTTCCCTTCCAACCTTTATCCTTGAGCTTAATCACGCTGCAATGTCTGGCCTGGCATTAAGGGGCACCCACTAACTGACACCCACCCCCCAGATCCCATGCCACCTACAATTTATTGTTGTAATGGCCACTGTACTCACCCTCTAGTGGCTGCTATGATGCCCTCAAGTGCCCATCCAACTATGGGTAGGCCACCGCCAGTATGCGGGCCATCAAGGGGGTCAGGTTTTGACGGGCATCATCCTCTTTGGGAGGCCATGCACAGCATCTCAGGTCCTCCCACCGTTTCCGACAGTGGGTGCTCCGCCTGCCGTAGACCCCCAGGGTCCGCATGTCCTTGGCGATGGCACGCCATAATCCCTTCTTTTGAATGGCGCTGACCTGCAGAGGCGATACAGAGGGGAGGACACCATTACACATACAATCCAGACTGTCACACACATGGCCCACCAATCCCGTTTCCGTCATCATTGGCTCACTCATCACCCGGCGCACACCATGTACACCACCACTTGACATTCACCCCCCCGATAACACGATGCTTGCACACATCTCATCTGCCCAAGGTGTACTCACCTGTTGGTCTGGAGGCCCATACAGCAGTCCAAACTGGGGTAGGACCCCATTCACCAATCAGTCCAACTCCTCTGCAGTGAAGGCAGGGGCCCTTTCCCCGGTCAAACAGGCCATGGTACGTTCCAGACACAGGTCACAGCAGCACACACAGTGTAGGTGTTCTCCTGTTGAAGGTCAGGAAGCAAGTGTAGGAATCAGAAAATGGCACACATCCATGGCAGTGTACACCGTCACCACCGGCGCAGATCCCCATTGGCCACTGTACTCCATAGAGACCCATATTATCCAATGAGGAATTGCACAGCAGTGCAAGACCGCCTTCCGCCATGACGCCCAACATCAGCGGAGTTACCTCACTTCCACCTGTCCCTACATACAGGACAGGCGGTCAACATTTCATGGTGGTGGACAATGATCAGATTAACCTTGACTGCGTCACTGTCTAGATTTGCACATACTTTGCCATTCCCACTGTCCCATCACATAAATGCACTATGTACACTGAGGTGGTGGTTCCATTGTTCAAATTGTGACAGCCTACTCATTCTTGTGTCCCTTAGATATCTACCGCTGCAGATGAATGGGAGGAGAAGATGAACCCCCTTGTACAGACCCCTTGTGGACTTGGCTACACTGGAGGACAGGCACATTATACTGACTTATAGACTGGACAGGGCCACAATCACAGAGATGTGTGCCCATTTGGAGCCTGACCTGATATCAGCTATCCGTCATCCCACTGGGATCCCCCCTCTTGTGCAAGTGCTATCAGTGCTCCATTTCCTGGCAACTGGTTCTTTCCAAGTGACAGTGGGCTTGGCAGCTGGAATGACACAGCCAAAGCTGTCAATCGTGCTGGCAAGGGTTTTGTCTGCCCTGGTGAAACACATGTGCAGCTACATTGCTTTCCCCCAGGTGGAAGATTTGGCCACTGTGAAGGCAGGATTCTATGCAATGGGTCATTACCCAAATATTATTGGGGCGATTGACTGTACTCATGTTGCGTTTGTCCCCCCTGCCAGAATGAACAGGTGTTCAGGAATCATAAGTTTCAACTCACTGAATGTGCAAATGGAGTGCCTGGAGGACCAGTACATCTCCAGCATCACTGCCAAGTGTCCTGGGTTGGTGCATGATACCTTTGTCCATAGGAATAGCAGCATCCCAAATGTGATGGCCCAAAAACAACCACTGGGTGTGGCTAATAGGTGAGCCAGAGTCCCCACCCATTGTATGTCAGTGTATGCCTTCAGGTGTTATCCCCATAGGATTGTGTAAGGCTAAATATTGTCCCTCAATACTTGCAGGTGACTCTGGCTACCCAAGTACAAGGAAGGGAAAAATGAGCTACACTAAATATTCAACAAAATCCGAATAATATACAGAACAAAAAAAGGCAATACAATAATTTCAAAGATAATGTTTATAAAGTGTGTATGTACATAAGAACAAACACAAATATCTTCACTTTAGAAATATACAAATATTATACAGGGAAGTGGACAAAACAAAACTAGAGTCATATCTACAGAAATGAAAAACAGTTCAATACAAAAAATACAAATAATCTACAAATATAAAAACATATAACAACATTTACTCACAAGGACAAAGTGCCACACAAGACAAGACAATATAGTTGTGATATCCCAACAGTTAACAAACATAAAACTTTAAGCCTCACAAATACATTTAAATCGAATTAAATACAATTGATATAAATAGTTATTTTTCGGCTACAGCCGTAATACATCCCAAACTGATATAATCCTATTGTTTTGATGACAATTGTCATTTAATCTTGTCCAATAGTGACCTAAAAACATTCATGTGTCGTCCACACAACAAAAGTAGGAACCGAGCCTACGCGCGTTTCGGCAGAGATCCTCTCATTTAGGAGGCCGCCTTCATCAGGGCAGTTCCTTTAATAGTTCAATACAATATATCATAGGTTCTACCAATTCTTTGATACTTCCCAATGATGCATAACCTGACAAGAAAATACAACAAAGGATATAAAAGATAATTAGATAAATATAAACTCTTGAGATACGGTGAACCACCAGTGCCAAGCCTGTGTCAACGCCATCACCAAAACAGATAAAATTAAGAATTAAAATAAAAAAATATATAGGTGCTCATATAGACAGTGCATACAAACACCACGTGACAAAGATCCCAACTTCCAACTAGCTAGGAGTAAATACCTGGAGCCAAAGTAAAGATGTAAGTTAATTCCAACAAAAGGATGCAGACACATCAACTTTCTAATTCAAATGCAGATTCACAGATGCTCCTTATATAAAAAACACAAAAAACTAAAATTACCATTCCACATTAAAACACTTCACAATCACATTCAAACCATCACTATATTAACCAAAGATGAAAAAAAGAAGAAAAAAGTGTGTCATAAACATTCATACCTATATAGATAATGGCCTTCTAATTCACCACCAATGGTAACTTTTGCGGTAATAAAATATATCAGGGCATCTTTCCCATAACTTCTATTCATCGTAGCCCTTCCATCTCTAAGAGAGGGGGAGAGAAAAACACCACAGGGGGGCTAAGTCCAGAGAGACTTTCCAGCATTCATATTTCATCACAATGTCTAATAACCGACCTTCCTTTGGATCAATTAATTTAAACAAATTGCCCAAACATGGCCCTCCAAAACTTTATATATCCTATCAGGTAGAAATTAAAAAAATAGACTATAATACCAAAAGTTAGACCACTTAGTACGACACAGGCTGTCACAGAGTTCAAAGTAGTGAACCCAAAATGCGGCGATGTTACAGTTTCATAATGCTACATCACAAACACCAATTAAATCTATAGGCTGACATACACTTGAGAGTGCATTACTTACTATAAGCACATGTTCACTCCTGCATCCGACATCCCCACGTTCTCAAATGGTTTGCTAGGCATCTAAACTAGGTAAGGATGGTCTTCTAAACACAACATAGCGTGATCCCCTTTTTAAAAAAAAGATTTCCCTTATTTTATGAGGCACACTACCTTATGGATAACAGAGGTCATATATCCAGTAACAAGTGGAGGCCGTACCGATTTTTTTTGGGTAAAAGACCCTCCATTTTAAAGCCAGGCATCGCGTCCAGTTACCAAATCAAAAAACACGAGATCTCGCTAGTTACCGCAAGGTCTTGCCACATCGCAGGGGAAAGCTGTCGGCCATATTGGAACGGTCGGACTTCTCCAACCTACATATACAAAGAAGAAATCTATTTGACTTGTATTCAGAGATAAAAAAATCACAGGTCAGCCAGTTCGACAGCACCAGCCATGTATACATAAACATACTTTCTTCAAGTCATACTGGCTATTTCAGCCATGCATACAAACTCCAATACATACACATCCATTCATATTTCTAATAGAAGAAGGACTAGACCACCGAACTCCCTAAACAGAAGAAATAAAGCAAGAGTTTTATTAAAGGAAATACACCCTCTTGTTTTCAACACTGCCCATGCTAAAATCCAAACACTTAAGGCTAAACAGCACAATAGCGTTCAAACCAGGGCATTTTCCCACAGAATATATTCATTTAATCCACTACAGTGTATCTCTAAAGTAAAAATCCAAAAAACTTCTCGTTTTTTTCTAATTTTTACTCCTTCCTCTCCTTGGACGTCCTTAATTTTTTCCAAAATCATCCAAGAGAGGTCATCTAAACTATGTTTCTCTTTAAGCCAGTGTTGCACAAGGGGAGCTCCCTCCCTCTTATTCCGAATATTAGACAGATGTTCTGAGATCCTAACTCTGATCTCACGCCCAGTCTCACCTACATACCTAGCCGGGCAGGGACAGGTTATCAAATATATACAATTAGACGTTTTACAGTTTGTCATATCTAACAACTTGTATTTTTTTTTGTTTCCAGTCAAGCGAATCACTTACAATAGCTTTTGAACACGCTTTACATGTCCCACATTTATGATTACCTTTAAATGGGACTGAACCGGTAATCGACTTTTGACAAAAGTCTTTATCTCTCGGCAAAGCTGCCTTTACCAATTTGTTACAAATGTTTTGATTCTTCTTAAAGGCCAAAAGGGGTCTTTCTAGAGGGGCTGAGGTTTGATCACAATTCAGGATTTGCCAATTGTTGTTTATTATTTTCCTGATTTTGCCATTTATGTTGGAATGTTGAATGACACAAACTATCTGAGATTTTGATCCTTTCGTGCGTTATTGGAACATACTTTCTCTGTTAAAATACTTGGCCCTTTTGTACGAATCCCTAATCAATCTCTTGGGATAACCCATCAACAGCAGTTTTTTCTGAAGTACATCCGCATGTGCATCATATTCGCTTAGTTTAGTACAATTTCTACGGATCCATGAGAATTGGCTAAAAGGAACACCCTGCTTTTGGCTTCTTGGGTGGTAACTGTCAAAATGCAGGATGGTATTTGTTGGACTTTTGCTTTTGCAGGGTCATCCCCAGACTTTTTTGCCTCCTGCCTCCTATATTTTTCTGACATGTTGCTGTTGGCTTTTCAACTCTGAGCACTTTACCACTGCTAACCAGTGCTAAAGTGCATATGCTCTCCTGTTTAAATTGTATATAAGTGGTTTATCCATGATTGGCATATTTGATTTACTAGTAAGTCCCTAGTAAGGTGCACTAGAGGTGCCAGGGCCTGTAAATCAAATGCTACTAGTGGGCCTGCAGCACTGGTTGTGCCACCCACATAAGTAGCTCTGTAATCATGTCTCAGACCTGCCACTGCAGTGTCTGTATGTGTATTTTTACACTGTAAATTCGACTTGGCAAGTGTACCCACTTGCCAGGCCTAAACCTTCCCTTTCCTTACATGTAAGGCGCCCCTAAGGTAGGCCCTAGGTAGCCCCAAGGGCAGGGTGCAGTGTATGGATAAGGTAGGACATATAGTAATGTGGTTTATATGTCCTGACAGTGAAATACTGCCAATTTCGTTTTCACTGTTGCAAGGTCTGTCTCTCTCTCATAGGATAATATGGGGGCTACCTTTAAATATGATTAAAGTGTAGATTCCCCTAGAGAGTAGATGGACATGTGGAGTTTGGGATCCCTGAACTCACAATTTAGAAATACATCTTTTAGTAAAGTTGATTTTAAGATTGTGAGTTTGGAAATGCCACTTTTAGAAAGTGAGCATTTTCTTGCTTAAACCATTCTGTGACTCTGCCTTGTTTGTGGATTCCCTGTCTGGGTCAGTTTGACAGTTGGGTTGTTTTTCACCTCACACCAGACAGTGACACAAAGGGAGCTGGGGTGTGATCTGCATTCCTGATTAGCCATCTCTGCTAGGAGGGAGGGGTGGAGTGGTCACTCTCATCTGAAAGGACTGTGCCTGCCTCTGACAATGCTGTCTCCAGCCCCCTGGTGTGTGTCTGAGGCCTTGCCTGGGCAAGGCAGGATTTCACAAGAAGGTGTGAGTCCCCTTTGAAGGAAGGTGACTTCAAAGACTAAAATGGGTATAAGAAGGGCACCCAAACTTACAAACTTTAGAAACACTTCTGGAATCAAGAGGAACCTCTGCCTGGAGAAGAGCTGATCGCTGAGGAACAAGTGCTGCCCTGCCTGTGACTGTGCTTTGTGGAGCTTTCCTGCAGTGCTGCTTCTGCCAGAGTAAGAGGGCAAAGACTGGACTTTGTGTGCCTTCCATCTTGAAGAAGAAATCTCCAAGGGCTTGATGTAGAGCTTGCCTCCTGTTGTTGAAGTCTCAGGGATAGCAAAGACTTCTTCCTGCCAACACCTGGAGTCTCTGGAGAGACCCCTACTCTGCTCTGTGGTGCCCTTCCAGTTCCTGGGACCCTGAAAGGAGAGGCTGGCAGCCTAAGGACAAAAATACACGCACCGAGCGCCGTGCGGAGAAAAGATCGACGCGAAGCCGATCGCGGCTGAGAAAACGACGCGACGCCGGCTCCGCAGCTGAGAAACGACGCCGCAGGGAACGCGACCGAAGAATCGACGCCCGGAGCAGGAGAAACGACGCGCAGCATCGCTGACGAAGGCTGAGAGATCGCAACCTGCGCCGCGGGACTTTCGGACCGTCGCAGGGCTGGCTTTTTCGACGCGCATCGCCGTGCCGAGCTGTTTTCGACGCATATAACCGTGCAGGGTTATTTTCGACGCACACCGCCCGTGCGGGGTTATTTTTGACGCAAACCAGGTACATTTACACGCTAGCAGCGCTAGTGTGTTGTTACAACTACCTAAAGACTCTTTTTATTTTAAACCTTTTAAAAATCATCACTTGACTTGTGTATGTTGGATTTTTGTCGTTTTGGTCTTGTTTTGTCTAGATAAATATTTCCTATTTTTCTAAACTGGTGTTGTGTCATTTTGTAGTGTTTTCATTAAGTTACTGTGTGTGTTGGTACAAATACTTTACGCCCAGCACTCTGAGGTTAAGCCTACTGCTCTGCCAAGCTACCAAGGGGGTAAGCAGGGGTTAGCTGAGGGTGATTCTCTTTTATCCTAACTAGAGTGAGGGTCCTTGCTTGAACAGGGGGTAACCTGACTGTCAACCAAAGGCCCCATTTCTAACATTGGTGACCAGCGGTCGGGATTGGACTTGTGTTTGTACTTGACATACAGTAATTAAGTGTACACTACTGTTTTGATCTCAGACCACTACGTGACCACATACTACTTGTTTGGTGATCTTTTGATTTTTCTCTTAAGGACTCTTTTTGTTCTACTTCCATGATTTTGCTGATCCCTTGACTGATTCTTTTTACTTCATTGGGAAATTATTTTTTTTCTGCCTTTGGAACTTTGCACTTGTGACCATCATGTCTCAATCTGGAGATGCAACAGCTGGAGCTGTGTTTGAAATGGAGAAACTGAAGGAGTACTCAGTTGCTCAATTGAAACAGTTCCTTAAAGATCTTGACTGTCCCACTGAGAGCTCCACCAGGGAGGGAGAGCTGCAACAGGCACAGAGGGCCGAGGTGACAATCAAGAAGGGTGGAGGGCACACAGAGGAGGAGAATGTGGGTGGGGAAGTGCAGAGGATACACAGTGGTGTAGTGGAGGTACCTGTTACGCCTGGGGGGAGGGTCCCCAGGAGGGATGGCAGGGTGTCACCCAAGGGTCTGACTCCTGAAGAGTTACAGGACAGACAGGCAGAAAGGGTTCGCCGGTTGGAGGCAGAAAAGTTGAGGATGCAAAGGGAGTATGACAAGTGGGAAGAGTTGGAAGTAAGGAGGAGGAACTTAGAGATTAAAAAAATGATTTATGCTTACGAGCTTAAATTGAAAGAGCTGGAAGTCATGAGGGCTGAGTCCAGCTGGAATGGTGGCAGCAACAATTGTATATCCAGTGATGCTGCAGAAGTGCACATGCCCAGAGAGGTGGTGCCCTACTTGAAGGAGGGAGTTAACACACGCCAGGAGGTTCAGGGGTATGAGGTAGCTCCAGTGATGCACAGGGTCCCTGAGGTGGATTGGGGAACTGGCATGGGGAGTCATATTCCTACTGGTGGGATGGACACTCTACTGACTCTAGGTGAGAGTGACAGGGAGAGGGGTTCCCCCCAGGTAGAAGTCCTGGTTATGGAGTGTGAAGACATCCCAGAAGAGTGTGGGTTGAGTGTCAGGGACAGTCAGGTACTGTCTCACCAGTCTCAGGAGGGTGATGTGGGGTGCTTTTTCAAGGCAGAGTCACTGGATGGTTGGGTGAAGGGTACTTTGGTTAATTCATGTGAGGGGCTGAGTGATGTAATTGCTGGAGAGCATATGTCTAGTCCTTATTTTCCAGAGCTATGCCAACACCAGGTGGAGTGTGAGTTCTCTGACCCCAGGGAGCTTACAATGGAGGCAGACTTCTGGGTGAGTACCAGAGAGTCTGAAGAGGCATTTGGGGGTGCTCCTGAGAGGAGTGGTCTAGGTAGTTCCCAACCAGGTGAGGTAGGGAAGGATTGTAGTGTCCCAGGTAGGTCCCAGTGTAGTGGGATGGGTGAGGGACCCCATGTCCAGTCTCAGAGGAGAGGGAATGGGGATGGGTTGAGGCCCAAGGTGCCCGAGATCCGGTCCCAGGTCCTGGAGGGTTCCCTGCGGGAACACCAGGAGGGGAGCCTAGCCTGTACCATAGGGCCATCTGTTGAGGGAGACCCCACAGTGTCAGGAGAACTTGGGGGGGCGGCTGTAGCCAGCGTCCCACCAGTTCTGGTGTCTGGCAGTACCACTCCTAGTGAGGGGGTGCAGAAGTCCAGACAGAGGGTTGAGAGGGGGTTGCGGACCCCAGTGGAGAACCTGGAGGGTCAGGGGTCAGCTCTGAGAGCAGAGCCCCCCATGAATGACCTTGGTGAGACCATTTCTGGGCTGGGGGGAATCCAGACTCTGTCAGATGGGCAGAGGTCAGGAGACCTGCGCCAGCCAGACTCTTGTGTGGCCCTTCGGGACAGTGTGTCCCTTGAGGGGGGTAAGTGTGCCCCCCTGGAAGTCCTGGTGTGCCAGGCAATGGTTCAACCGCAGGGTGGTGACTCTGGGTTGAATGATCAGGTTCAGGGGGTAAACTCTGACCTGATGGGGGGTAAGTGTGCTCCCAAAGAAGTCCTGGTGTGCCAGGCAATGGTTCAACCGCAGGGTGGTGACTCTGGGTTGAATAATCAGGTTCAGGGGGTAAACTCTGACCTGATGGGGGGTAAGTGTGCTCCCAAGGAAGTCCTGGTGTGCCAGGCAGTGGTTCAACCGCAGGGTGGTGACCCTAGGTTGGATGACCAGGTTCAGAGGGTAAACTCTGACCTGGTAGGGGGTAGGTATGCCCCCCAGGAAGTCCTGGGTTGCCAGGCAGTGATCCAGTCTGTGGGTACAGACCCTGGATTGGGAGGCCAGGTTAAGGGTGTCTCCCCTGACCTGGAGGAAGGGGCTACTGCTAACAGTGCCCCTACCATGTTGTCTTCTGGGGGGGCCACTCCTAGTTGGGTGGTTCAGGACCCCAGAAGAGAGGGCAGGGGGAGGGAAGCCTCACCCCTGGCCCTGGTCCAACCTGAAGGTACAGACCCCAGGTTGGAGGATCAGTTGCAGGTTAACATCCCTGCACTGATGGAAGAATTGTGCAGGACTGCTTCTACAAGCACCCTGACAGTTTTTGACTCTGGGGGTGCCGCTTCTGCAGGGAGGGTACAGAGCCCCAGAGGGGAGGACCAGGGTCAGGTTAACATCCCTGACCTGGTGGAAGAGAGAGTGGTCAAAGGGTGCCAGGCACCTGGGGCTACCGCCCCCCACTCTCCACAGTCACAGTGGTTAGAGAGGCCTGAGGTCGGGCTCTCATCCCTGACAGTTGTCTGGGGCCACTGTGGCTTGCTGTCCTGGTGGACAGAGTTGCCCCTGGGGGGGGGAGGACGAGAGTCACACCCCGGGGGTGGAGTGGGCAACACCACTGTGTTGGCCCTGGTGGTACTATCTGCCCATTGCAATACATCTGTGAGCAAAGTAAAGTTAGGTGTTGCACAGATGGTGTCTGTAGATGTGGAGAAGGATTCCCCATGGGTTAGCTTAGTGGGTCCTGAGAGTATGGACAGAGGGATCCAACTGGAGTCAGGAAGGCGTAGAACTGGAACATGCCCCTGCTGTTGTGGGCCTGGGTCCCTGTTCTATCGCCCCAATCAGGGAAGTACATCTGTAAAGAAATGGTTCCCTGTTGCAGTTACCCCCCACTTTTTGCCTGATACTGATGCTGACTTGACTGAGAAGTGTGCTGGGACCCTGCTAACCAGGCCCCAGCACCAGTGTTCTTCCCTAACCTGTACTTTTGTATCCACAATTGGCAGACCCTGGCATCCAGATAAGTCCCTTGTAACTGGTACTTCTAGTACCAAGGGCCCTGATGCCAAGGAAGGTCTCTAAGGGCTGCAGCATGTCTTATGCCACCCTGGAGACCTCTCACTCAGCACAGACACACTGCTTGCCAGCTTGTGTGTGCTAGTGAGGACAAAACGAGTAAGTCGACATGGCACTCCCCTCAGGGTGCCATGCCAGCCTCTCACTGCCTATGCAGTGTAGGTAAGACACCCCTCTAGCAGGCCTTACAGCCCTAAGGCAGGGTGCACTATACCATAGGTGAGGGTACCAGTGCATGAGCATGGTACCCCTACAGTGTCTAAACAAAACCTTAGACATTGTAAGTGCAGGGTAGCCATAAGAGTATATGGTCTGGGAGTTTGTCAAACACGAACTCCACAGCACCATAATGGCTACACTGAAAACTGGGGAGTTTGGTATCAAACTTCTCAGCACAATAAATGCACACTGATGCCAGTGTACATTTTATTGTAAAATACACCACAGAGGGCACCTTAGAGGTGCCCCCTGAAACTTAACCGACTATCTGTGTAGGCTGACTAGTTTTAGCAGCCTGCCACAAACCGAGACATGTTGCTGGCCCCATGGGGAGAGTGCCTTTGTCACTCTGAGGCCAGTAACAAAGCCTGCACTGGGTGGAGATGCTAACACCTCTCCCAGGCAGGAATTGTCACACCTGGCGGTGAGCCTCAAAGGCTCACCTCCTTTGTGCCAACCCAGCAGGACACTCCAGCTAGTGGAGTTGCCCGCCCCCTCCGGCCAGGCCCCACTTTTGGCGGCAAGGCCGGAGAAAATAATGAGAAAAACAAGGAGGAGTCACTGGCCAGTCAGGACAGCCCCTAAGGTGTCCTGAGCTGAGGTGACTCTAACTTTTAGAAATCCTCCATCTTGCAGATGGAGGATTCCCCCAATAGGGTTAGGATTGTGACCCCCTCCCCTTGGGAGGAGGCACAAAGAGGGTGTACCCACCCTCAGGGCTAGTAGCCATTGGCTACTAACCCCCCAGACCTAAACACGCCCTTAAATTTAGTATTTAAGGGCTACCCTGAACCCTAGAAAATTAGATTCCTGCAACTACAAGAAGAAGGACTGCCCAGCTGAAAACCCCTGCAGCGGAAGACCAGAAGACGACAACTGCCTTGGCTCCAGACACTCACCGGCCTGTCTCCTGCCTTCCAAAGATCCTGCTCCAGCGACGCCTTCCGAAGGGACCAGCGACCTCGACATCCGCTGAGGACTGCCCCTGCTTCGAAAAGACAAGAAACTCCCGAGGACAGCGGACCTGCTCCAAGAAAAGCTGCAACTTTGTTTCCAGCAGCTTTAAAGAACCCTGCAAGCTCCCCGCAAGAAGCGTGAGACTTGCAACACTGCACCCGGCGACCCCGACTCGGCTGGTGGCGATCCAACACCTCAGGAGGGACCCCAGGACTACTCTGATACTGTGAGTACCAAAACCTGTCCCCCCTGAGCCCCCACAGCGCCGCCTGCAGAGGGAATCCCGAGGCTTCCCCTGACCGCGACTCTTTGAACCCAAAGTCCCGACGCCTGGGAGAGACCCTGCACCCGCAGCCCCCAGGACCTGAAGGACCGGACTTTCACTGGAGAAGTGACCCCCAGGAGTCCCTCTCCCTTGCCCAAGTGGAGGTTTCCCCGAGGAACCCCCCCCTTGCCTGCCTGCAGCGCTGAAGAGATCCCGAGATCTCTCATAGACTAACATTGCGAACCCGACGCTGGTTTCTACACTGCACCCGGCCGCCCCCACGCTGCTGAGGGTGAAATTTCTGTGTGGGCTTGTGTCCCCCCCGGTGCCCTACAAGACCCCTCTGGTCTGCCCTCCGAAGACGCGGGTACTTACCTGCAAGCAGACCGGAACCGGGGCACCCCCTTCTCTCCATTCTAGCCTATGTGTTTTGGGCACCACTTTGAACTCTGCACCTGACCGGCCCTGAGCTGCTGGTGTGGTGACTTTGGGGTTGCTCTGAACCCCCAACGGTGGGCTACCTTGGACCAAGAACTAAGCCCTGTAAGTGTCTTACTTACCTGGTTAACCTAACAAATACTTACCTCCCCTAGGAACTGTGAAAATTGCACTAAGTGTCCACTTTTAAAACAGCTATTTGTGAATAACTTGAAAAGTATACATGCAATTTTGATGATTTGAAGTTCCTAAAGTACTTACCTGCAATACCTTTCGAATGAGATATTACATGTAGAATTTGAACCTGTGGTTCTTAAAATAAACTAAGAAAAGATATTTTTCTATATAAAAACCTATTGGCTGGATTTGTCTCTGAGTGTGTGTACCTCATTTATTGGCTATGTGTATGTACAACAAATGCTTAACACTACTCCTTGGATAAGCCTACTGCTCGACCACACTACCACAAAATAGAGCATTAGTATTATCTATTTTTACCACTATTTTACCTCTAAGGGGAACCCTTGGACTCTGTGCATGCTATTCCTTACTTTGAAATAGCACATACAGAGCCAACTTCCTACATTGGTGGATCAGCGGTGGGGTACAAGACTTTGCATTTGCTGGACTACTCAGCCAATACCTGATCACACGACAAATTCCAAAATTGTCATTAGAAATTCATTTTTGCAATTTGAAATTTTTCTAAATTCTTAAAAGTCCTGCTAGGGCCTTGTGTGTTAAGTCCCTGTTTAGCATTGTCTTTTAGAGTTTAAAAGTTTGTTAAAGGTTTGAAATTAGATTCTAGAAACAGTTTTAGATTCTTTAAAAAGTCTTCCAACTTTTAGCAAAATAATGTCTGATACAGAGATGAATGTGGTGGAACTCGACACCACACCTTACCTCCATCTTAAGATGAGGGAGCTAAGGTCTCTCTGTAATATAAAGAAAATAACCATTGGCTCCAGACCTACCAAAATTCAGCTCCAGGAGCTGTTGGCAGAGTTTGAAAAAGCCAACCCCTCTGAGGATGACTTCACAGAGGAAGAAATTAGTGACTTGGAGGGCAATTCCCCCCTTCCAGTCCTAAATAGGGAGACCAGGGCCTCTCAAGCCCTGTCTCCAAAAATGATAGTCAGAAATGTTGCTTCCCTCACAGGAGGGTCCAGCATTTCTGAAATCACTGAGGATGCTCTCAGTGAGGATGACCCCCTGTTAGCCAGGATGGTCAAAAGATTGGCTTTGGAAAAGCAGCTCCTAGCCATAGAAAGGGAAAGAAAAGAGATGGGCCTAGGTCCCATCGATGGTGGCAGCAACTTAAATAGGGTCAGAGATTCTCCTGACATCCTAAAAATCCCCAAAGGGATTGTAACAAAATATGAAGATGGTGATGACATCACCAAATGGTTCACAGCTTTTGAGAGGGCTTGTGTAACCAGAAAAGTAAACAGATCTCACTGGGGTGCTCTCCTTTGGGAAATGTTCACTGGAAAGTGTAGGGATAGACTCCTCACACTCTCTGGAAAAGATGCAGAATCTTATGACCTCATGAAGGGTACCCTGATTGAGGGCTTTGGGTTCTCCACTGAGGAGTATAGAATTAGATTCAGGGGGGCTCAAAAATCCTCGAGCCAGACCTGGGTTGATTTTGTAGACTACTCAGTAAAAACACTAGATGGTTGGTTAACTGGAAATGAAGTGTGTGACTATGTTGGGCTTTATAATTTGTTTATGAAAGAACACATTTTAAGTAACTGCTTCAATGAAAAGTTGCATCAGTATCTGGTAGACCTAGGTCCAATTTCTCCCCAAGAATTGGGAAAGAAGGCAGACCACTGGGTCAAGACTAGGGTAACCAAAACTTCCACTGGGGGTGACCAAAAGAAAGGGGTTACAAAAACTCCCCAGGAGAAAGTGGGTGACACTAGAAACAAAGAAAAAGAGTCCTCTGTAGGCCCCCAAAAACCAGAACAGGTGGGTGGGCCCCCAGACACAACCCAAAACAAAGGTGGGTACCAGGGTAAGAACTGGGATGCCACTAAGGCATGGTGCCACAACTGTAAACAGTCTGGGCACCACACCAAGGACACTTCTTGTCCCAAAAACAAACCCCAGAACAAAATTCCAGGGGTAACCAGTGTAGCCATTGGAGATGACTCCTCAGATGAGGAGGTCTTCATAGCTTTCAACTGGAAAATGGGCCCAACAGGTGAGTTGGAGATTCCAGAGGGAAGTAGACACTTCCACCACCTACTGGTGAATGGAATCCCAACCACTGCCCTGAGAGACACTTGTGCCAGTCACACTATTGTGCATGACAGGCTGGTACTCTCAAACCAGTACATCCCAGGTGAGATGGCCAGAGTAAGAGTTAGCCCAGACAGGGTCACTAATAGGCCTGTGGCTCTTGTGCCCATAGAAGTGGGTGGAACTTTTAGCTGGAGAAGGGTGGTAGTCAGTACAGACCTCCCCCTTGATTGTCTCCTTGGAAATGACTACCCAGAGGTTAGTCAGAGCCTAAGAGAAGAACTGGTCCAGGGCCAGTCCTCTCCCAAGGATTCTGGAGTGCCTGCCTCTGCAGTAAATGCAAGTAGGCCCCAGAAGAAAAAGAAAAGGAAACAGAGTAGGAAAGGTGGACAACTTTTAGCCAAGGTTCCAGCAAGCCAAGGAGATTCTGCTCCAGTAGGGGAGAACTCCAAAAATGGCTCTGATAAAGTCCAACCTGACCCACAAGAAGTCCTGGCTAGTCAGGCAACTGTTAAGCCTGAGTGGGTGGCTCCTCAGCTAACAGAAGAAAGAGTGGAAGAAGGGTGTTTACTACAAGATGTGGTAACCCCCCACTCTAATACAGCAGACAGGCACCCTGAACCCAAAGAAGCCTGTAACTTAGCCCCTTCCCTTGTAGGTGAAGAGCTAAAGGTGTGGTTCTGGGCACTGACAGCTGTCAGTGGCCTCTGCTGGGTGTTAGCCTTTATGGCTGCACTATCCTTGGCATGGTGGTCTGACCCCATGCCAAATAACAAGTTAGGCCCCCTGACCCTGTTGGTCATGGTGGGGTTACTCCAGCTCTGGGTAACCTCTTTGGGTAAGCTAGGGGTGACCCTGGCTAAGATAAGATTAGCAGAGGTGGATACCTCTGACCTCAAAATAGAGAGAATGGGTAAAGACATAAAAAGCAGAGACAAGAGGCAGTTCAGACTAGGTCCTATCACTGTGGAAGTGGGTCAGTTCCCCAGAGGGAATGACCTGAACAGGAGGATGTAAGGCAGAGTAGACCCTGCAACAAACCAGCCATTTCCTCTACTCTTCCTCGCCTGACAGACTAGGAAGACTCTTCCAGCGTTGGCTGAGTCTCCTGGCCTGTGGGCTGGGGGGGGCTTGTGTAAAGAAATGGCTCCCTGTTGCAGTTACCCCCCACTTTTTGCCTGATACTGATGCTGACTTGACTGAGAAGTGTGCTGGGACCCTGCTAACCAGGCCCCAGCACCAGTGTTCTTCCCTAACCTGTACTTTTGTATCCACAATTGGCAGACCCTGGCATCCAGATAAGTCCCTTGTAACTGGTACTTCTAGTACCAAGGGCCCTGATGCCAAGGAAGGTCTCTAAGGGCTGCAGCATGTCTTATGCCACCCTGGAGACCTCTCACTCAGCACAGACACACTGCTTGCCAGCTTGTGTGTGCTAGTGAGGACAAAACGAGTAAGTCGACATGGCACTCCCCTCAGGGTGCCATGCCAGCCTCTCACTGCCTATGCAGTGTAGGTAAGACACCCCTCTAGCAGGCCTTACAGCCCTAAGGCAGGGTGCACTATACCATAGGTGAGGGTACCAGTGCATGAGCATGGTACCCCTACAGTGTCTAAACAAAACCTTAGACATTGTAAGTGCAGGGTAGCCATAAGAGTATATGGTCTGGGAGTTTGTCAAACACGAACTCCACAGCACCATAATGGCTACACTGAAAACTGGGGAGTTTGGTATCAAACTTCTCAGCACAATAAATGCACACTGATGCCAGTGTACATTTTATTGTAAAATACACCACAGAGGGCACCTTAGAGGTGCCCCCTGAAACTTAACCGACTATCTGTGTAGGCTGACTAGTTTTAGCAGCCTGCCACAAACCGAGACATGTTGCTGGCCCCATGGGGAGAGTGCCTTTGTCACTCTGAGGCCAGTAACAAAGCCTGCACTGGGTGGAGATGCTAACACCTCTCCCAGGCAGGAATTGTCACACCTGGCGGTGAGCCTCAAAGGCTCACCTCCTTTGTGCCAACCCAGCAGGACACTCCAGCTAGTGGAGTTGCCCGCCCCCTCCGGCCAGGCCCCACTTTTGGCGGCAAGGCCGGAGAAAATAATGAGAAAAACAAGGAGGAGTCACTGGCCAGTCAGGACAGCCCCTAAGGTGTCCTGAGCTGAGGTGACTCTAACTTTTAGAAATCCTCCATCTTGCAGATGGAGGATTCCCCCAATAGGGTTAGGATTGTGACCCCCTCCCCTTGGGAGGAGGCACAAAGAGGGTGTACCCACCCTCAGGGCTAGTAGCCATTGGCTACTAACCCCCCAGACCTAAACACGCCCTTAAATTTAGTATTTAAGGGCTACCCTGAACCCTAGAAAATTAGATTCCTGCAACTACAAGAAGAAGGACTGCCCAGCTGAAAACCCCTGCAGCGGAAGACCAGAAGACGACAACTGCCTTGGCTCCAGACACTCACCGGCCTGTCTCCTGCCTTCCAAAGATCCTGCTCCAGCGACGCCTTCCGAAGGGACCAGCGACCTCGACATCCGCTGAGGACTGCCCCTGCTTCGAAAAGACAAGAAACTCCCGAGGACAGCGGACCTGCTCCAAGAAAAGCTGCAACTTTGTTTCCAGCAGCTTTAAAGAACCCTGCAAGCTCCCCGCAAGAAGCGTGAGACTTGCAACACTGCACCCGGCGACCCCGACTCGGCTGGTGGCGATCCAACACCTCAGGAGGGACCCCAGGACTACTCTGATACTGTGAGTACCAAAACCTGTCCCCCCTGAGCCCCCACAGCGCCGCCTGCAGAGGGAATCCCGAGGCTTCCCCTGACCGCGACTCTTTGAACCCAAAGTCCCGACGCCTGGGAGAGACCCTGCACCCGCAGCCCCCAGGACCTGAAGGACCGGACTTTCACTGGAGAAGTGACCCCCAGGAGTCCCTCTCCCTTGCCCAAGTGGAGGTTTCCCCGAGGAACCCCCCCCTTGCCTGCCTGCAGCGCTGAAGAGATCCCGAGATCTCTCATAGACTAACATTGCGAACCCGACGCTGGTTTCTACACTGCACCCGGCCGCCCCCACGCTGCTGAGGGTGAAATTTCTGTGTGGGCTTGTGTCCCCCCCGGTGCCCTACAAGACCCCTCTGGTCTGCCCTCCGAAGACGCGGGTACTTACCTGCAAGCAGACCGGAACCGGGGCACCCCCTTCTCTCCATTCTAGCCTATGTGTTTTGGGCACCACTTTGAACTCTGCACCTGACCGGCCCTGAGCTGCTGGTGTGGTGACTTTGGGGTTGCTCTGAACCCCCAACGGTGGCTACCTTGGACCAAGAACTAAGCCCTGTAAGTGTCTTACTTACCTGGTTAACCTAACAAATACTTACCTCCCCTAGGAACTGTGAAAATTGCACTAAGTGTCCACTTTTAAAACAGCTATTTGTGAATAACTTGAAAAGTATACATGCAATTTTGATGATTTGAAGTTCCTAAAGTACTTACCTGCAATACCTTTCGAATGAGATATTACATGTAGAATTTGAACCTGTGGTTCTTAAAATAAACTAAGAAAAGATATTTTTCTATATAAAAACCTATTGGCTGGATTTGTCTCTGAGTGTGTGTACCTCATTTATTGGCTATGTGTATGTACAACAAATGCTTAACACTACTCCTTGGATAAGCCTACTGCTCGACCACACTACCACAAAATAGAGCATTAGTATTATCTATTTTTACCACTATTTTACCTCTAAGGGGAACCCTTGGACTCTGTGCATGCTATTCCTTACTTTGAAATAGCACATACAGAGCCAACTTCCTACAACATCAAGGTATTGATTGTTCTCCCCTGGCTTTAGGCTGGTAGGGGGTCGTGTTGGACTTTTGCTTTTGCAGGGTCATCCCCAGACTTTTTTGCCTCCTGCCTCCTATATTTTTCTGACATGTTGCTGTTGGCTTTTCAACTCTGAGCACTTTACCACTGCTAACCAGTGCTAAAGTGCATATGCTCTCCTGTTTAAATTGTATGTAAGTGGTTTATCCATGATTGGCATATTTGATTTACTAGTAAGTCCCTAGTAAGGTGCACTAGAGGTGCCAGGGCCTGTAAATCAAATGCTACTAGTGGGCCTGCAGCACTGGTTGTGCCACCCACATAAGTAGCTCTGTAATCATGTCTCAGACCTGCCACTGCAGTGTCTGTATGTGTATTTTTACACTGTAAATTCGACTTGGCAAGTGTACCCACTTGCCAGGCCTAAACCTTCCCTTTCCTTACATGTAAGGCGCCCCTAAGGTAGGCCCTAGGTAGCCCCAAGGGCAGGGTGCAGTGTATGGATAAGGTAGGACATATAGTAATGTGGTTTATATGTCCTGACAGTGAAATACTGCCAATTTCGTTTTCACTGTTGCAAGGTCTGTCTCTCTCTCATAGGATAATATGGGGGCTACCTTTAAATATGATTAAAGTGTAGATTCCCCTAGAGAGTAGATGGACATGTGGAGTTTGGGATCCCTGAACTCACAATTTAGAAATACATCTTTTAGTAAAGTTGATTTTAAGATTGTGAGTTTGGAAATGCCACTTTTAGAAAGTGAGCATTTTCTTGCTTAAACCATTCTGTGACTCTGCCTTGTTTGTGGATTCCCTGTCTGGGTCAGTTTGACAGTTGGGTTGTTTTTCACCTCACACCAGACAGTGACACAAAGGGAGCTGGGGTGTGATCTGCATTCCTGATTAGCCATCTCTGCTAGGAGGGAGGGGTGGAGTGGTCACTCTCATCTGAAAGGACTGTGCCTGCCTCTGACAATGCTGTCTCCAGCCCCCTGGTGTGTGTCTGAGGCCTTGCCTGGGCAAGGCAGGATTTCACAAGAAGGTGTGAGTCCCCTTTGAAGGAAGGTGACTTCAAAGACTAAAATGGGTATAAGAAGGGCACCCAAACTTACAAACTTTAGAAACACTTCTGGAATCAAGAGGAACCTCTGCCTGGAGAAGAGCTGATCGCTGAGGAACAAGTGCTGCCCTGCCTGTGACTGTGCTTTGTGGAGCTTTCCTGCAGTGCTGCTTCTGCCAGAGTAAGAGGGCAAAGACTGGACTTTGTGTGCCTTCCATCTTGAAGAAGAAATCTCCAAGGGCTTGATGTAGAGCTTGCCTCCTGTTGTTGAAGTCTCAGGGATAGCAAAGACTTCTTCCTGCCAACACCTGGAGTCTCTGGAGAGACCCCTACTCTGCTCTGTGGTGCCCTTCCAGTTCCTGGGACCCTGAAAGGAGAGGCTGGCAGCCTAAGGACAAAAATACACGCACCGAGCGCCGTGCGGAGAAAAGATCGACGCGAAGCCGATCGCGGCTGAGAAAACGACGCGACGCCGGCTCCGCAGCTGAGAAACGACGCCGCAGGGAACGCGACCGAAGAATCGACGCCCGGAGCAGGAGAAACGACGCGCAGCATCGCTGACGAAGGCTGAGAGATCGCAACCTGCGCCGCGGGACTTTCGGACCGTCGCAGGGCTGGCTTTTTCGACGCGCATCGCCGTGCCGAGCTGTTTTCGACGCATATAACCGTGCAGGGTTATTTTCGACGCACACCGCCCGTGCGGGGTTATTTTTGACGCAAACCAGGTACATTTACACGCTAGCAGCGCTAGTGTGTTGTTACAACTACCTAAAGACTCTTTTTATTTTAAACCTTTTAAAAATCATCACTTGACTTGTGTATGTTGGATTTTTGTCGTTTTGGTCTTGTTTTGTCTAGATAAATATTTCCTATTTTTCTAAACTGGTGTTGTGTCATTTTGTAGTGTTTTCATTAAGTTACTGTGTGTGTTGGTACAAATACTTTACGCCCAGCACTCTGAGGTTAAGCCTACTGCTCTGCCAAGCTACCAAGGGGGTAAGCAGGGGTTAGCTGAGGGTGATTCTCTTTTATCCTAACTAGAGTGAGGGTCCTTGCTTGAACAGGGGGTAACCTGACTGTCAACCAAAGACCCCATTTCTAACAGTATTCTTTGCCGTGGATTTGGTATATAAAGACACTTCTAGCTGGAGATTGTGAATCTTTATCCAGATATCGAGAAATTCAATTCTGTCCCTACTTCTGTGAATGGAAAACCTGAGATTACTATCACATAGATTAATCCATTCACAAAATTCATCTTTTTGCTCTTCTGGTCCTGACCAGATGAAAAAAATATCATCAATGTACCTGGACCATAGGCTGATGTTCTCATAGAAGGGGGCAATTTCATTGTAAATGTGGGTCTGTTCAAAAGCCCCCACATAGATATTTGCTACACTTGGGGCACAAGCTGCCCCCATACTTACTTCCTTCTTTTGCTGGTACATCTTGCCATCAAATCCAAAGAAATTACCTTCCAACACAATTCTTAAACAAACCTATTGTATCTCCTGACTCCTGTGAGGAATGCCAGGACAGGGGCTGAGGACTGTTATAATGAGGCACATGGGCGAACCAGAAGAATAATTGAGTGAACCTTCGGCCTCCTGAAGGCCAGGCTCAGGTGCCTCCATCTGACAGGTGCTACTCACCCGGAAAGGTCTGCCAGATAGTAGTGGCATGGTGCATGTTGCACAACCTGGCCCTCAGATGACATGTGCCTTTTCTACAGGAGGAGGGGACTGGAGATGACCCTGTGGCAGCAGTGGAGCCTGAGGACAGTGAGGATGAGGAGGCAGAGGATGAGGATGAGGACAGCAGAACATCTGTGATTCATCAATACACAGTCCATGCATTGGTATGGCATGCAGGTCTTGGCATTGGGGTTAGTCATCTGAGTTGGTGCAGTGTGTGGGATGGAGTGGAGTGATGGGAGTGAGGGTGAGGGTGTGAGATGGTATGCAGGTATGAGGGGTGATAAGTGGTAAATGTTGACTTACCAGTGTCCAGTCCTTTGGCTACTCCAGTGAGTCCCTCTGGATGCAATAATGCCAAGACTTGCTCCTCCCATGCTGTGAGCTGTGGGGGAGGAGTTGGGGTTCACTGCCAGTCCTCTGTATGGCGAGCTGGTGCCTTGCTGCAATGGAACGTACTTTCTCCCGTAGGTCGTTCCACCTCTTCCTGATGTCGTCCCTTGTTCTTGGATGTTGTCCCACGGCCTTCACCCTGTCCACGATTCTCCTCCATAACTCCATCTTCCTTGCAATGGATATCTGCTGCACCTGTGCTCCAAACAGCTGTGGTTCTACCCTGACTATTTCCTCCACCATGACCTGCAACTCCTCATCTGTGAAACAGGAGTGCCTTTGTGGGGCCATGGGTCTTGTGTGTGTAAGTGTGGGGGTGTTAGGTAGTATGATTGGGTGTGCGTAGTGGGGTGCATGAGGGGTGTCTGTGTAGTTGTCACAGTGGTCTTGATGTCTGTCTGGTGGCAATGCTTTGTATTCGTAAGGGGTTGTGGGTAATGTGGGTGTGTGTTTTATAGTGGTGTGAGTGGGTGTGTGTGGTATGTGTATGGGTGTTAGGTGTGTGTTGTTTGAATTAGCCAATGTTGTGCAGTTTAGTATTTGGTTGTCCATTCTGAGCACAGTGGTGTGTACCCCCGATGGTTTACCGTTGTTGAATGTCTGTCATGGTGATTCGTGGGTCATGATGTGGTGGGTGTTGTTTTGTTGGCGTAATGGTATGGGTGTTGGTACCAACAGTTTACCACTGACCTTTGGGCTGGCGGATTTGTGTATATGGCTGTATTCTGTCGGTTTGGTGTGTGTGTGTCATAATAAGGCAAATGGATATATGCCACTGTGTTGGTATGTTGGCAGCCGTCAGCGTGGCGGTAAGCAGGAATTACCGTCAATGTCATATTGAGGGCCATAATCCCTTAGTAGTAGTACAAAATGCTTTGGGTACTATTCATAGTTGTAGTGGCATAGTCTGCCTCAGCTACATCTTGTATTGTCATTGGAACAGTCCGCCTCTGGCACAGTTTATTGTTGCAGTGACACAGTCTGTTTCGGGCACAGTGTGTACCTGTAGTTGCATAGTCCATATAGGGCAAGATCCTTGCATAGACTAGCAAAAGCATCTGTCTATGATTCCTGCTCTGAACTGCTTAGCATGGAGTGACTATTCCCACACTCCTCAGTGCACGCAGGTTGCTCTCCACCGACTTCCTTCTTCTTGTGGACTCACACACCACTAGGGGTCAGATGCTTCTGGTGCTCTTGGGACAATCACACCTCCTGCAGAATTATCAGACTCCTTCTCTCTCTCAGCAGGAAAGTTGGCTAGGCACTACAGGTCAGAAGAACAGCTTCTTTCATCAAGGAAAGACTTCAGATGATGTTCCTTTATCCTTGGGAAGTTGGTTGTCAGATAGACACCATCTCTGGTTGCACAGCAGCCGTCTGAGTACTCCCTAGAGCACTCCCATCCCTGGTCATAGAGAATTTAGAACTGGAAATAGGTTAGTGACTCACACCTGAAGCACTCAAAACAGAGAAGAGAGGAGTGGATATCCAGTCTGCACTTTGAGAACCAGTTGTGTGTGGTCCTTCTTTCATGTGTGGTTCCCAGACTGCTATCCAGAAGCATTCTTTGCATAAAGTGATGCTCCTTACAGCAGTGCAATCTCCAGTCTGGAGTACCCTAAAAAAAATCAAAAGAAGTGTGAATTTTCAGCACCTGATTAACAATAGCCACACCGATCAGTGATCAGGGAAGAGACAAAACGCTGGCCTCACCTCAACTGGCGACCATTTTATCTTAACAATAGTAACTACAGTTCCATCCTTCACTTCCACAATCTACTAAAGAGCAGTACTACAGGAAAACTAACTGGTAGCTCCTCTCAGCAAAAGGCCTAAATTAATTTCTAAAGGAGCCTTGTCTCCACTGTTCCTAACCAAGCGTCTCAGTCTCCTCCTTTCAGCTTTAGGAATAAAGCAATAAAATTCTACTGTCTGAGAAAACAATTCACCTCCATCTTGTGCACAGGAACAGACAAGGTGCTTTCAAAATGGAACCCACATATCTCCATTACTCTGGCTCACCCAAACACACACTACATGTACCACATAGGCAGCATACACAAACACACAAAACATACATTTGGGATGCTAGTGGTGGGATCTAGGTTAGGTGAACTTCACATGAGTTGGCCAATGGGCCCGCACTCCAGATACACAGACGAAAAAGGTCTAGTTTCAAGTGTCAGGATCAGGGGTGATAGGTAGCATGAGACAGTCAGAGACAGGATTGGCACAGAAAGAGTAGGAAGCAGCAATATTGGAGGATTTAGAGGGCTGGTCAATGGCAACCTGCTGCTCAAGGCTTATCAGGTGGATGTACCAGGTAAAAAACCACTAAGAATCAGAATGAATCTTGAATAAAAGACAGGATCTTCCATGGGAATTTAAGAATTATCAGAAGCAGTGGTCAATTGCCTTGCAGCTGCTTAGTTGTATGATTCTCTCCTCATACTTGTGCCCACTGTTTGCTTCTTGACTGCACCTTTATTATTTTCTCCTCTTCCCTTCATTGTTTCCTCCCCTCTGCAATCCTCTGCTTTTTTTTCTATTTAACTCCTGCATCCACTGACTATCTGAACCAGTTATGCTCTGAATCTACCTGGCTGACATGTTCCTCTGGTGCCTCCTTCAACAATAGACCACTGGCTCTTATCTACCGCACCTTGATTCATCTGCCTCCCAGACCTCAGGCTCTCAAGGTAGCCCAAGGTTTACCACTAATATTGCCCATCCCTGGCACTTCCTAAGAATCTGGTAAGTTGCCTATGAGAGTTTGGACTGACAATAAGAATCTCAGGGCCTCATTAAAAGAAATTTACACATCGTCATTGATGCGTTAGATTTCTTGCGTTTGCCGCACATCCCATAATGATGCCATGGATACACTGTATTTACAATACAGAGATATATGGTGCATGTTGTCACAGATGCATCAGAAATTCTGATGAATCTGTTGCTGCTAAAGTGACACAATGCTGGAGTTTCATCGTTCACAACTCCAGCAATGTGATTGGCAAAAGCCCTGTGACAATTTTACGCCTGTACTGAGCAGGTGGTAAAAGTTTGGCGCAGTGAAGTCTTAGAGTGGTGCAGTGAAAAGTTGTAACCTGTGGAAACGCCTACCATGCATACATTATTCCTGGCACAGGTATAATGTGAACCAGGGCTTTCCAAACTGACGCATTGGGCCCAATGTGTCTGTCTGTAAATATAGAGTAGTGTAGTGCACTGCTAGGACCACCGCTGCGTAAAAAAAAATGATGCAGCAGCGGCACAAGGGGCTTGTAAATGAGGCTCTCAGTTTTCTCATGTTAAAGAAATGTGACAATGCTAGCCATTCTAGATGGGCCTTGTTTGTCTCACAATTCCACTATATCATCATCTACTGTCCAGGAAATAAACGAGCAAATCAAATGCTCTTTCTCAACATACAAAATCAAGTCCTGCATGACCAAAGTAAATTTGGTTACAAGAAGATCCCTCTGAAGGAGTAAACAGCAGCCTTATTTTTACCAGGATCAGATCTATATTTCTTGAAGTGCTTAGCAAGAAAAATGAATTATTTCTTGCCTCGTTTGTCTCTGTTCTGGGCATTTAGGAGGCACAAAAGTCAAAGAATTGTTTAGCAAGATGTTTTGGTTGCGTAATATGGATAAGACTGTACAGAAGTATATCAGTAATTGTGTCAGTAGTGGCCAAAATAAACAATCCCACCAGAAGACAGTGAGTTTCTTAGAATTAGCACTTCCTTAGAATCTGAGTTCTGGACTGGATTGAGATTTGTGGCTGGATGTGGTTCCACATTTTATTAACTACCTCCTCTGTACTTTACCTAGGCTGTACTAGAAGGATATATGCAAGTGGATGTGTGTCTAAAAAATTAACAATACACACAAAGCTGGTCACAAAAGGGGAAAGGGAACACGTAGCCTGGTATATCAGCACACAATTTACCCAGATGCATTGTGATAAATGGAGTGCATAATAACTCTCACTTTAGTTTAGATTCTTTACAAATTCACTAATGTTGGTGCAACCAGTGGTCCATGTCTCTAGATATGTGTTTCAAGATGCTTGTCCTTCTTCTTTAGAAAGTAACAACTTAAATTTGGGGGTCCTGTCAATGCTGCTCACAGTCTACCCAGATTTCTGTACCACTCCCAGAGCTCCTCAGCTCAACAGTTCAACAAGGAGCCCTAATTGATTCTGAAATACGGAAAGAAGTAACAGCACAAATGAGGAAAAGTGACATCTTTGTGTTCCAAGAAATATGGGCACTCCACTCATTTCCCTGGCAGGACTTCAATGCATATGAAGCTCCGGCAATTGTATCCCAGGCAGGGGGACATGCTGCAAGAGGATTTTCGATCTATGTGAAAAGTGAGCTAATGGTAAAAACAACAGTGCTCAGCATGGAGAAGGGGAACTTTAGTATCCTCTTGACATGTCTAGTCAACAACTTATGCGTGAATTCCATATCTTCCTTCATCAGAGGCAGTATCTATCGCAATACAGCCAAAGACAGAAGGGAGTCAACATTAACAACAATTCTCCCAATACTTAGAAAGCTAAAACTATCACACTCCCAATTCAGAAGCAATACCAAAGGCCTGATAAACACTGCAAAGCACTAGTGGATACTCTAAATCAACTAGGTCTTCATATATTAAATGGCAGTTTTGAATCAGATGCGCCGGTTGCCTACACTCACCTTTCATGCTTTAGGATGGCCACTCTAGATTACATGTGGGTGTCATTGGCCCACTTCTAGTGAAGCAACTTTGAAGTTGCCCCAACTTTGGCGAGTGATCACGCAATTCTGTGCAGTTTTGCCTCCAAGATCCTGACTATCAAAAGTAAACCACATTAGAAAGCAAGAAGAACTTAAACCCATTAATATAATAGAATGGAAGACGGATATCCAATCAGTGCAGGGTGCCCGAGTGGATCAGTTTTTAGAAGAGATTTTGAGAAAGGCAATTGATGAAATCTAAACTCAGATCTCTGGAGGTCCCTTGCCCCTTTCCTGACAGAGCTATTTTGAAGCAGGCCATCAGTGATTACCATGGACAGTGCAAGATCATGACTTGTAGAAGTCACATTAAGGCGGTAACAGCTCCCTTAAAAAGGAATTAAATATAGCAGTGAAAGCCCTGAGCTTTGATCAGGAGGGTAATAGGTGGCTGCAGAATCTGGTCTTAATGATAAGGGCAAGCTACAAGAAATATTATTTGGTGGAAAAAAGGAGGAGAAATCTAAAGAAGTGGGCAGAATCACATGAGATGGTGAAATCTAAAGATCAAAGGAAATCGAAGAGGACATAACACCAATAAGCCAGGATCAAGTGGGAAAAGTTATTAATGCAATGCACACAAACAGAGCGCCAGGCCCAAACAGCGTTCCAACTGCAATATTTGAATGGGCCCTAAAAAGCTTGCCCTCAGTATAGGCCCCCATATCTTAAGCACATCTGCTAGGGGCATCTATTACAGATTCATGGAAAGGTTCACTTCTGGTTCCACTATATAGGAAAGGGCCATGTTCTTGCCCAGGAAATTATCAGTTGATCGTACTGTTGTACACAGAAGGGACGTGCTAAGCAAGCATCCTTAATAAGAAACTACAAGCATGGGCAACAGAAAAAACGGATTCCCTCAAAGCAAACAGGATTCTAAAAGGGCTGTCACATTGAACCTGTATCTCTCATTTGAGCAAAGTAACAATGACGTCCATGAATAAGGGCCTATATGTTGGGTTTGAAGACTTTCAAACTGCATTTGGCAGCATCTCAAGGGCAAACCTTTGGTCAAAGTTGAATGCCTGGGGCATCCCACCCACTTTATTAGTGGCAATTATATCACTGTATTTCAAAACTTGGGTGAAGAAAAAGTAAGCTCCGTGTGGTCCACAACTGCAAAAATCATAACCAACAAAAGCCTAAAGCAAGGCTGTATACTGGCTCCATTATTATTAAACCTTTGTGTGGCAGATCATCGTGAAAAATAAAGAGCATTTCCCCCAAGGATGGCCGGCCTTAGAGCCTAGTCCCTCCAGTATGCATACAGCACGGTACGTCTTGATCAGACACCGATAGGCCTACAGAGGTTGTTCAACACACTCGCCTTTTATTGCAAAGCTAACAATTTGAAGATTAACGTAGCAAAATCAAAGGTGAATATGTTCACACACAGACTATAAAAAGGGGAGCCTGGCTTATTTAGGGGAGTGTGATTGAAACTGTGGACACGTACAAATGCTTGTCGGTATGGTTGGATAGTAAGGGTCATACCGCACCGCACATCCATGCCCAGCAGGCAGGAGCAAATTCTCAGACATGGGCATTTCATACATTACAGAAATCAATAGTGAATCGAGATGTACAGCCCCTCCTAAAGGTGATGGGCTGCAAGCTTTTACCCACCATTGCTTATAGAGCAGCGATATTCAGAGACAAGGTGGCAAATTGGCTGTATGGTCACAATCCACTTGTTATAGAACAGTTTTCTCCCTACCAGACTACATCTCATACATCCACATTCAGCTAGAATTTTTTCTGTCTTTCCAGCACTTGATACTGAAGGCTACATTTGTAGCCTATTGTTTTAAAGCCAAGCAAGCAAAGAATGATATGCTAAAACATGCAATCATGGGGAGTAATAAACAACCTCCTTATGAGCTCCCATAGCTACTTAAACACTGCCCTAGATATCATGGAGGCTCGAGAGATCTAGTGAAATGACCTCCCTATGCTTCTAGTATCGAAGCCTTTGGTTAAGCAACCAAAACTAAGTGAGGGCGAAGAATGTGCAGGCCCTGAAGAAACAGGTGCATGAAACTTGGGCAGTAACACTTCATGATCCAGGGGCTCCCTCGATCTATCTCTCACTACCCCTTGGCAAGGATATGAAAAATGTAAAAACAGCTGTTGAGATTAAGATTCGGTTAAATCCCCTTACAAGCCTACTGGTATTGTTGTGTAGCCATTTTAGTTATAGCTTCATGCATGTTATTTTAGCAAAACCAGACCTGCCGCTGTGTACTTTCACCTAGATATATTTTATTCAGCTTTGTTTAATATTTTAACAATAGCCACATTTGCGTTCTTGTTTTATTTCTCTCGATCTAGCTGATCTTTGCCTAGGCCAGCACTGTGTTCTTAAACAAGATATTTTTGTTCACTCTGTGCTTCTCTCAAGGCTGCAGTAAGATAGGTTGCTGGTAAAGGTGGTAACGCTTTATCTCTGGTATTCATAGAAATATACACATCCTTGCATAGGGACATTTTCACAGAACATCAGCTGTTTTATAATAAAAACACTTCTGTGTCCTATACACGTTAGAGGGAGATTCCAGCCAGATGACCATGACTGTATGCTGACTGCTGAATGCTTCGCTACAGCTGCTTATGTAGACTTCAGGCGTTTGCTCAGGTATGGGGGATGATGTCTTCCCAGGGGAACCTGAAGGGCAGAACTAGAGCTTAACATGCTGTGCTCTAATATAGCCTAGGTAGGAAGTAGTCCATGGACTCTAGTGACAATATTGTAGCATTACTTTTATTCTTTACTCTCCTAGTCACAATTGTAATCCTGTCATGCTTTATCGTCCTGGTTATTGCAGTACATGCTTTATTATCTAAGATGCAGTTGCTTCATTAAAACCTTATTGAAACATATACTGTCTCTGCTTGTCCTTGTATATGTGAGACTAATGTAACTGAGAGAAACGGAGGAGATCTGAGTGACCACAATTTCCCTGGGAGTTAATTCTGTTATGTGCTCGGCTGCCCAATCATCCCCGCTTTTGGGTGGAGATGAAGCCCTGTTAGTTAGCCGGTGCAAAAAACCTGGATTTACATTTACGGGCAAATGTAGGAACCATGTTGCATGGCGCAAACTGCGAAATTCGCAGTTTGCGCCATGCAAAATGGGCCTCACGATGCACATTCCCATTTTGCGAGTCGGTACCGACTCGCAAAATGGGAATGTGACTCGCAAATAGGAAGGGGTGCGAACGCGGTCGCAAAGCAATTCGCAGTTAGCACCCATATGAAGTGGGTGCTAACTCATTCGCAAAAGGGAAGGGGTCCCCATGGGACCCCTTCCCCTTTGTGAATGGCGCCAAAAATATTTTTTCAGAGCAGGCAGTGGTCCAATGGACCACTGCCTACTCTGAAAAAATGAAACCAAATGGTTTCATTTTCCCGAGTGTATTGCAACTCGTTTTCCTTTAAGGAAAACGGGCTGCAATACAAAAAAAAAAACAGCTTTATTAAAAAAGCAGTTGCAGACATGGAGGTCTGCTGTCTCCAACAGACCACCATCCCTGTGAGTGCAGGGAATCGCAAGGGGGTCGCAAATTGCGACCCACCTCATTAATATTAATAAGGTGGGTCTTTGCGACCCCCTTGAGATTCGCAGATGGTGTCAGGGACACCATTCTGCATATGGTTTTGTGACTCACAAATTGCCAGTCGCTTCGACTCGCAATTTGCGAGTCGCAAAACCATTACTACCTACATCTGGCCCTTAATCATTATACACCTGCAAACGTACCTGCACAATTCAGAGCATATGCATATTTAGAGATACCTCTATCTTATCAAGAACATAATAATTGGCTTGAAGGCACCCCACCCCACAGAATTTTACACGTCTCTATTGGCCACTTATATACCTCACTCTGCTGCAGAGAACCTAATGGTAGCTGAAGTCCGTTGCTTATATGATGATCTGACGGCAAAATACAGACATTTAGTATAGTTTGTAATGCAAACATTAAACACAAACCCAGCATGTGCTGCACCAGCGCAACCACATGCAGTAACGCCAGGTATTAACCCTGCAACTGTACATTCGATCATGGGTAAAGTACCTGCCAAACGAGAAGAAATTCCATTTTGGTTAGCTCAAAAAATGAATGCGCTGGAAGCAGTATTTCCCCATACGGGACCTCAGGATAAATACAGAATACTAAATATGTTCTTGCCATTCAGAATGGTTCCCACTATAGATATCTGCAATATATGGGGCACGGTATTTGCCATGCTCTATACTACCTCACATAGTACACCAACACTTGCCAATTTACCGGAAGTGTTGAAACAAATTCAAGATGAATACAGGGCTGCCCCAGCCCTGGACTTGGGGATGCACCTAATGGGCAACTTTGCCCCAGTACCCTCAACTATATTAAGTAACCTTAAAGGGGAAGCGGTTGCACTACCGGTGCGCATGCAGCTCTGGGAGGTACCGCCACAGGATCAAGAACATGAGCTGCCAAAGATTATTGCGGAGACCTATTTTAGCATTGGTCTAGATAGTCTGGGATCCAGACCAACATAACCACAATTTCAAGGTAAATCTAATAAAGATTCTACCAAGTAAGCTCCTGAGGGTTCTTACGAAACACTGGGATAAAAAAACAACAAACACCTAAAAAAGAAAGGGGAGAATCTCTACATACGGAGACTCCACAGAATAGATTTAATCTCAGAAATAGAGATAATATAAAAATGCCTGACAGATATCAATATATTGATATACATCAATCTCGTTCCTTTCAGGACTCATCGGAAAAACACAGTGAGAGAGGTGGGTGGTCAGAGCAAAGAACTGGGTACGTGAAACCGAAACAGGAATCACAATGCTCAGCAGAAGTTTTTGTTAAAAAAGAAGAGAAACTTCCCTAGCTAATACCCCAATTTAAAAACAAAAAGGTGGCAGCAATTGCAGTCCAACAAGCCACTCAAGAAGAGGGCTCTCTTGAAAACTAAGAAGTGGGCACTAGAGCTATTAGACAGCGCAGCAGAGGTCATAATAGTTCACTGGAATCTTCTAGAGCATCTGGACGTGAAATCAACTGATGATTTCTTACAAGTAGAAACTGCAGACATGCGTGTCTCCACGCCTGATAGGGTGTACAAAGTAACGCTACAGTTAGAAGGAGACATTGAGCGCACAAATGACACAATCTTTTGGGTTCATGTCGTAAACATATAGGATATTCTATTGGCCGAAAGGGATTGGCCACCTGAATTTGTCTGTACTTGCCCATATGGGGAAGATGTTATTAAACCTTTCTCGCCCCTTGTTCCTCAGGAGCTCTCAGAATCCTACGCCATCGATTGGGCATTGGCCCAGCCACCTGCATTATATCGCAACCATGTAGGGTGGGATAAAGACTCCCCCTATCATGTAATCCCTATTAAAAATCAACCCCAACCTCAACCCCAATATCCAATAAAACATGATACTGAAGCACCCGTGAGGGAAATCCTCACACAACTAGAGTAGCAGGGTGTAATCGAACCCTGTGTCTCACCCATGAATAATCCCTTTTTCCCAGTAGCTAAACTGGACCATTTGTAGAGAATAGTCTTAGACTACAGACACTTAAACAGTCATACATGCACATGTGCAATACAAAACTCACATAGCATAGCACTCATGAAGTACATAGTGCGTAAAAAATACAAAACAACACTGGACATTTCCAATGGTTTCTTCTGCCAAAATATAGTGCCTGAGAGAAGAGACTTAGCACGTTTCAGCGCACTAGGCTCCCAGAATTTATTTTTGTCGTTTACCCCAGGGGTACAAGAACAGTCCAGGACTGTTTACGGCTCGTGTGCCTTCAATACTGCACATCATTGACCCTGAAGCATTGTCCTATGTAGATGATATCTATCTCATTGATGGTGAATTGCTGCAACATTTAAGGCGGGTAGTCCGCATTGTTGTGGGATTTGCCGAGTTTGGATACAAATTCAATTTGAAGAAAACAAAAAACACCTTCCTTTGGGTCCTGTTTCTGGGATATGAGCACACAGTTACAACCTCCAAATACCATTAAAAAACTCCAGTCCCTATTGGGTTTTCTAAATTTTGACAGAACTTACATTCCTGATTATGCATCACACATATAACTGTTATACGACTTAATACGTCCTTACTTTTCAAGTACATTTTGGACAGTCGAACACACACGCATTCTTAGAGCTTTGCAAACAGACATCCTTGCAGCACTACACCTACATACAAGGGACAACAAAACACATTTGGTCATCAGAGTAATTTCTGGTGCCATTGGTTTCACCTATGTAACTTTCAATGAGGGTGAGACAGTCCCGATAGAATACAAATCACATTTGTATTCAGCAGCAGAATAACGCTTTACTCCCACTGAGAAAATTCTCACTGCTGTTCAGATGGCTGTCATTAAGGACAGACCACTAGCCCAGGGGAAACACATTACTGTTGTATCTCCAAGTCCAGCCCTTGAGGCTCTTACCAAAGCCAGCGTTCCAAACGCAAAAGCATTACATCCATGTTGGATTCAATGGCCAACGTCTTTGACAGCCACTGATGTAGACTACATTTTTTACTCAAAATAACAAACTGATGAATTTTTGCAGTATGAACTAGAATACCCAGTTTCAGCAAATACACTGCCTATTGATCAATATCAAAGAGTCGTGTATACAGATGGCTCAGCATAACCTTCAATTGACACAAAATATCAATATGCTGCTTGCACAGTCGTAAGTGGCTATATGGAGGATAATACATTTTGTCCTCAGCATACATACACGCAAACCCTAGGGGATTGCACAGCACAATTAGCAGAGCTAAAGGCTCTGGTGATGGCACTGGAACATACAGATCCTCCACAGTTAACACTGATTGTTTGTGATTCGTACTACTGTGTCCAGTCCTTCAATTAATACCTGCATTACTGGCCCCAGAATGGGTTCAGAGATTCCAAAGGCAACACCATTGAACATAGACTTCTGTGGGAGAAAGTAACAGATCTAAAGGAAATGCTACCAAATGTCCATGTTGTACATACACTTGGACACCAGCGCGTTGGAATACACGTTGCTGGAAATACACTAGCTAATGAAGCTGCGAAATCAGCAGTAGCTACGGCTGCTGTTGCTGCAGTAAACCGCTCAGCAGTGAAACCGGGCAATGACAGATAGGCTGCTGTGAAGGCCACGGCTGAAGGCACGCCCTATACAAAACCATTTCCTGCTAAATATTCCTACCGAACAGGAGGCTGTCTAGACTCCGAAGTAAAAATACCAGGCCTGGGGGTTAGAGTGATTCCCAACAAAGACATATGATCAGAGTTGATTAAAGCAGCGCATGAGGGAGTAGCATCTGCCCATGCTGGTGTGGCGGCTACAATATCATTGTTGCAAGCACGTTATTGGTGGCCAGGTCGATACAAACAGGACAAGCAGTATGTCGTTTGTTGTGACATCTGCCAGCAAATTAAGGGTTCCACTGTCAAACGCTCACTGCAGACACCCCTCCTAATTTCTAACAAACCATTGCAATGTGTGTCCTTGGACCATTGTGGTCCCCTAACACCGGATAGTGCATACAAATACATTTTAGTCGCTGTTGACTCTTGCTCCAGATTTCTATGGGCTTGGCCACAACGCTCGTCTGACGCTCGGATTGTTGTAAAAGATTTGCAAGTTTTCATCAGTACATATGCAGTTGCGGCTTTCCACTCTGACCAGGGCCCTGCTTTCGCCTCCAGGGCAATCAGGGAAGCCATGGCTTTGTTAGGGATCTAACTCCATTACTCGTTTCCATTTCATCCTGAGGGAAATAGTCTCGTAGAGCGATGAAACCATGATTTAAAGCAGTCCTTAACAGCCAGAGTCTTAGGTACGGGTCGTAGTTGGCGTAACCACCTGTATGGAGTCCAGAAAGCACTTAACAATCTGCCTAGAATGTCCCTGGGGGGTCGTAGTTCCTACGAGTGCCTATTCAGAACTCAAATGTATGTTCCAGATCCTGATGGTCCTGGCGTGGAGGCGGCAGAAACACCTTTTGAGATAAATAAATGTGTCACTGTCTTGCAGGAATTGCAACAGTTCTGTGATGACAACGCTTCTGCCTGTGCTGCCTCTACAGGAATTAAGGATGTACCAATAACACCTACCGGCTGGATTCCTAAAGTAGGGGATCTAGTATGTGGAAATGTTGCTGTGAAAAAGGAGTTTGGTCCTTCCTATCGTGCACCGGTCTCAGTCTTGGGAATACACGGTTCCAGAACTGTCATTCTACCACCGTTGGCTGTTGCTAAAGAAAACCGCTTTGTATCTATATGTGAAGTTACACCTTGTGGCCGATCCTGCACAGCAGCCCAAGAGGAGCAGCCAATAGTTCCTGAATCCCTCTAGCTACTGGTCAAGACGTCCCTCTACAAGTTGTGAGCAGCAACGCTGGCACCTCTCCGAGCTTGGGGAGGGTGGAAAATGATCTTGCATTGGTTCTACTAACATCTGCTACAACAAACAATACAGAAAAAACTGATCGATTTGACACAACTTCAACACAGATGGATGGCATCATTTACTATGAACCACCACGGGAGACCCCTACCAGTTCTCCTACCACAAATACGGCTCCAGCTTTTGCATCAACTGCTGCTCGATACTTCACCGACATCAACAACATCTTCGCGGACTCATTTGTCTCTTCTACATCTGAACTGTCAAAAACACGTAAGCGGATAAACTGGCTTAAAACAAATTACTTTATCTTCCCATGGAACGATCTATGGCTTTCTTTGACTGCACTAGCTTTCCTCCCATGGATTGGCTTTGTTACATCATTCTTTCTATTAATACATGGTCATTTTCTTCCTGAACAATCAACAGTTAAGCTGGTGGATGAGGTCCTAAAACCCAATTTTCCTTCTCACAAGGTCCGCAGAGACTTGCCTTTTGTGAACATTTCCGCTATACCAATTCCTGATGGGATTGTTTGGGATAAAGTAACATTTGATATATACGGCCCGACAAATGTCATTCAAATACCATATGTGTTTAAACTTTCAATGAACGATGTAATAATACCCGGAGTTGTTTCTGATGACTGGGATGTGCAAACAGTTGACTCTATGATGACTGAATTGCAGTATTATAATGTATTTGAAAGTGAAGATGTTTATCAATCTAAGGAGAATTATGGTGATATGTTTTTCTATAATTATTATGGGTACCATTTCATTCACAGACAAAGTACCCCAAAGACTATTCTTAATTACACACAATGGGAACATTGTCCAACTCCGCCACAAGGGAGTTCTAAAACGTATTCTGAAAGGTTTGCATATTTCTCTGGGCCCAATGTTAAAAATGCTGAGTCATATTATTTTAAATTGCCATCAATGCAAAATGTACACATATTATTGACAGATACGAAATGTATTTTTTTAGATTCCTTTGTTTCCCGTTTGGCCATAGAAGGCTGTGAAAATTGTCTGAAGTCGATTGACTTAAAAAGTGTGGGGAACAAGAAATTGGCAAATAAGGGAGAAGGAAGCTTTATTTAGAGCACGCCTGATACCTGTTCAAATTATATATTTAAATGGAACTGTACAACAAACACGCTGTTTAGGCTTAGCAAAGATTAAGGAATTGAATGCGCCCAGTTTTCCTGCCCCTGCAAAATTTCACAAATGGCAAAATTATGTAAATGTAACAGAAGATCAGCTCGATGAATGGGTCCAGAATGGCACGTTTAATGCTTTACTGTCACGTCCTGGCTGGTGGTTATTGTGGCCAATATATACCAATGGGTGTCATAAATGTTTTATAAACTCCACAGGGGTTTTAGAACTAGTAGGCCGGACCCTCGCTAGGTATCATCCGAACATGCGGGTATAGTAACAACATACAGTGTAGGGAAACTATGCCAGCAATGGTTGAAGAGTTCCTCACTAGATACTGTTAGAGAACACCTCAGTCTCCTGTCTAATAACACTGATTTACAGGACTTCTTGCTAGGCCCCAGAAAAGAACGCAGAAAGCGATTCTTATACGCAGTATATAATAAAATCTGGAAGATTTCCCGACAAGAAGCCGCTGCCCGGGTAAGGCAAATAGACCAGGAAAACTTACAGAAGGCATTAGCTGTTGTAGATAATGGGATTAATACCCTGTCCGACAGGATATACACCCTAAATAACATTGGGGGTGATTCCAAGCTTGGCGGGCGGCGGGCGGCGGGAGCCGCCCGCCAAGCGGGAACCGCCAGAAGACCGTACCGCAGTCAAAAGACCGCGGCGGTCATTCTGGGTTTCCCACTGGGCTGGCGGGCGACCGCCAAAAGGCCGCCCGCCAGCCCAGCGGGAAACACCCTTCCACGAGGAAGCCGGCTCCGAATGGAGCCGGCGGAGTGGAAGGAGTGCGACGGGTGCAGTAGCACCCATCGCGAATTTCAGTGTCTGCTAAGCAGACACTGAAATTCTAAGTGGGGCCCTCTTAAGGGGGCCCCTGCAGTGCCCATGCCATTGGCATGGGCACTGCAGGGGCCCCCAGGGGCCCCACGACACCCCATACCGCCATCCTGTTCCTGGCTGCCGAAACCGCCAGGAACAGGATGGCGGTATGGGGGTCGGAATCCCCATGGCGGCGCAGCAAGCTGCGCCGCCATGGAGGATTCCCCTGGGCAGCGGAAAGCCGGCGGTACACCGCAGCCTTTCCGTTTCTGGCCGCGGCTGTACCGCCGCGGTCAGAATGCCCAAAGGAGCACCGCCAGCCTGTTGGCGGTGCTCCCGCGGACCACGGCCCTGGCGGTTTTTACCGCCAGGGTCGTAATCAGGCCCATTGTCTCTTGTGCAATAGATATAATACAAAGTGATATGTTCCCGTTACACCATGGACAAAGACAACTAAGGTCCATTATGCAGTTGGGTTGGACACTTCAAACACTGAAGGCAGGTCGTGTTCCTTGGCAACACGTTAGCGCAAGGGACATATTTTCCACATTTAATTTTACCCGACAACAACAACTAATGGCTAAGAAAGAAGTTACTTACATCATGTTAAATATCGAAAAGTTAGAAAAGTTGCCTTTTACTGTGGCTGAAATATCATCTGCTGAGTGGTTAATACACAGGGTCATTAATCTTCCTATTTCAACACTGCAATTCATTTCCTGTTTAAAACACATTTCAGTAGGCATATATGAAAGGCTGGGAGATAGTTACATCCATGATGTGTGGGAGCTGCACTTCTCCTACAAATGTCTCAGTGGCATGAAAGAGGTCTTTCTTAGCAGTAGTGAATGCGAGACTTCTGTCAGCCATTCGATGGTTTGTAAACAGCTGTCCTTGCATGAAGCGTGTAACAGCGAACATGGCTTGTTATCTGAAGGGAGATCCAGTCCCCTTGATTAGACCTGCATTCCAGGTACTTTCAAATGGCAGCTATGTTCTCCTCAATAGTGAAAACTGTTGTGGGGTTCAAGCCGGAATAGTTTATGTTGTTTCGGTCTCTAAGACTGTTACATGCTGCGGGATTGTACTTTTTCCTCCCATAAGACAAAGAGAGGTAACTGAGATTTGGCCCCATATTACCACTTCTAATGCTGAATTTTGACAAGTTGAGCAGACGGGTGCACTTTCAAATGTAATGTCAACATACCTATGTCACACAGCTCTAGTCCATGAGGAAACAAAGGAGATGTCACACAGTGGGACCCACATCTGTGAAATCGTAAGGGAAAGTGACAACTCAGTGACCATACACTGGGTGAAAAGGACAGACAGTAGAGAGGTAGTAGTGTTAAAGTACATGTAGTAGGCAGGTTTGTCTTCTTACCTGTGTCTCACAGGAAGTATTGCAGGTCACAGAGTTCCTGTTGTCGATGTCCTCTTCTTCTGCTTCCTCGTCTTCACTGTCCACAGGCTCCACAGCTACCACAACACCTCCATCTGGACCATCCTCCTGCAGAAAAGGCACCTGTCGTCACAAAGCTAAGTTGTGAAGCACACAGTAGGCCACGATGATCTGGCACACCTTCTTTGGTGAGTAGAATAGGGAACTACCTGTCATATGGAGGCACAGAACCTTGCCTTCAGGAGGCCGAAGGTCCGCTCTATAATCCTCCTAGTTCACCCATGGGCCTCATTGTAGCGTTCCTCTGCCCTTGTCCTGGGATTCCTCTTTGGGGTCAGTAGCCATGACAGGTTGGGGTAACCAGAGTCACCTGAAAATGGCGCAGGACAACTGTTAGACACACACTAACCTGTAGGGATATCCCCAGACCCAGACAACTATTCCCACTGACTTGCTTCCAGGTGCTCACCTAATAGCCACACACGGTGCCTCTGGAGTTGACCCATCACATAAGGGATGCTGCTATTCTGCAGGATGTAAGCGTCATGCACTGAGCCAGGGAATTTGGCATTAACATGGGAGATGTACTGGTCGGCCAAACACACCATCTGCACATTCATCGAATGATAACTCTTCCGGTTTCTGTACACCTGTCACTCCTGCGGGTGTGGGGGAACCAAGACAACATGTGTCCCATCAATGGCACCTATGATGTTGGGGATATGTCCCAGGGCATAGAAGTCACCTTTCACTGTAGGCAAATCCTCCACCTGACGGAAAACGATGTAGCTCCGCATGTGTTTCAGCAGGGCAGACAGCACTCTGGACAACACGTTGGAAAACATAGGCTGAGACATCCCTGATGCTATGGCCACTGTAGTTTGAAAAGGCCCACTTGCAAGGAAATGGAGTACTGACAGCACCTGCACTTGAGGGGGGATAGCTGACATCAGGTCTGGCTCCAACTGGGCACACAGTTCCAGGATTGTGGCACGATCAAGCCTATAGGTGATGATCACATGTCTTTCCTCCATTGCCGACAGGTCCACCAGCGGTCTGTAAACCGGAGGATGCCGTTATCGCCTCACATGTCCCAGCGGACGGTGCCTATGAAGGACAACAACGAACACAGAGTCAACCAACTCAGAGGTACATAAACACAGCGTACTCAGAAAACCATTTATAACCCAAATATTGCCTGTATGAGTGTTGAGGCAAGGCCTAGGTATGTGTGACGCAGTTAAAATAAAGCCATGTGGGCCCCTGAAATGGCAGCTGCCTTACCTGTAAAGTGGGACAATGGGATATGAGGTAACTGCACTGGCGTTGTACACCGTCGCGGTAGGCGGTCGAAGACCGTGGCGCAATTCTGCATTGGTTAGCATTGGGCCCTATGGGTCCCAGGAGCCATTGGCAATGTACGCCGGCGGTGACGGTACGCACTACCACAGACGTGACCGCCATTTTCCATCACTTCAATCACTTGATACCTGATCTTCGACAGGAGAGGACCTACACTGCAAGTGCTGCTGTGACCTCAGTCTGGAAGAGACAATGACTCGTGCGTCTGGGGAAAGGGCCCCTGCCTTCAGCACGGAGGAGTTGGAGAAACTCGTGGATGGGGTCCTCCCGCAGTACACGCTAATCTACGGTCCTCCAGACAAACAGGTAAGTACACTGGGAGCATGCTGTATGGGCAATGCCTGTGTGGAGTGGTGCGGATGAAAGATAGGGGTGGGGAGAATGATGCGTGCATGAAACGACAGAGAGTGCATGTGCCACATGGCAAGGATAGGGATGCGGGCCAATGACTGTGACGGTGCAGTTGGTAATAACTTCTCTTTTTCCCCTGTACAATTTATGTAGGTCAGCGCCCACCAGAAGAAGGAAATTTGGCGTGCCATCTTCAAGGACGTCTGGACCCTGGGGGTCTATCACAGACGGAGCACCCACTGCCGGAAGAGATGGGAGGACATTCGCCGCTGGAGCAAGAAGACGGCGGAGGCCCAGCTGGGGATGGCCTCCCAACGTGGGAGGGGTGCCCGTCGGACCATGACCCCCCTGATGTTCAGGATCCTGGTGGTGGTGTACCCGGAGTTGGATGGGCGCTTGAGGGCATCACAGCAGCAACAAGGGGGTGAGTACACACTCTGCTGATTCAGCGCGCACAACCTCTTCCTCCACTCCCAAACCCCCTCCAGCTACCCGTCCCAGTGTTCCTAAGAAATTTTTCCTGGCCACCCTTGACCTCTTTCCCTCACCTCCCCCACCCTGTCAGTCTCCTAGGGCCCGACTCTCCAGGTCCCAACCTAGCACCTCAGCCACAACAGCGGCGGGACCAGTGGTGCCAGTAGTCACCGGATTCTGGAGTGCACCAGGCAGCAGGGCAGCCACTGTGGCAAGGAGCCACAGCACGGACAGTCCCCCACCTGTCAAGCATCAAAAGTTGGCCAGTGCCCGGCGGGAGATGGGGAAGACAACAGTCAGCAAAGCCGCTCCCAGGGGTACAGATGGGAGTGTGGAGTCAGCTGCGACACCTTCCAAGGTGGGGAAGGGGCACAAGAAACCCGGCAAGTCTGGGAAGAGTAGCACGGCGGAGAAGACCGCAATCAGCCCCGCTGCCCAGGATCCGGCCAGCACCAGCCCCGCTGGCCCAGACAGGACCGCCAGCAGCAGCCCCGCTGGCCAGGAGGCGACCGCCAGCACCAGCCCCGCTGGCCCAGACAGGACCGCCTGCAGCATCCCCGCTGGCCCAGACAGGACCGCCAGCAGCAGCCCCGCAGGCCCAGACAGGGCCGCCAGCAGCAGCCCTGCAGGCCCAGACAGGACCGCCAGCAGCAGCCCCGCAGGCCCAGACAGGACCGCCAGCACCAGCCCCGCTGGCCCAGACAGGACCGCCAGCACCAGTCCCGCTGGCCAGGAGGCGACCGCCAGCACCAGCACCGCTGGCCCAGACAGAACCGCCAGCAGCTGAGTCGCTGCCAAGGACACCGCCGCAACAAGCACCGCTGCCAAGGACACCGCTGCCACAGGCACCGCTGAACAGGACACCGCCGCCACAAGCACCGCTGCCAAGGACACCTGCCGCCACCAGCACCGCTGAACAGGACACCGCCACCACCAGCACAACAGGACACCGCCGCCACAAGCACCGCTGCCAAGGACACCTGCCGCCACCAGCACCGCTGAGCAGGACACCACCGCCACCAGCACCGCTGAACAGGACCCCGCCACCACAAACACGGCTGAACAGGACACCGCCGCCACAAGCACCGCTGAACAGGACACCGCCGCAACAAGCACCGCTGAACAGGACACCGCCGCCACAAGCACCACTGAACAGGACACCGCCGCCACGAGCACCGCTGCCAAGGACACAGCCACCACCAGCACCGCTGAACAGGACACCGCCGCCACAAGCACTGCTGAACAGGACACCGCTGCAACAAGCACCGCTGAACAGGACACCGCCGCAACAAGCACCGCTGAACAGGACACCGCCGCCACAAGCACCGCTGAATAGGACACCGCCGCCACAAGCACCGCTGCCAAGGACATCTGCCGCCACCAGCACCGCTGAACAGGACACTGCCACCACCAGCACCGCTGAACAGGACACCGCCGCAACAAGCACCGCTGAACAGGACACCGCCGCCACCAGCACCGCTGAACAGGACACCGCCGCCAACAGCACCGCTGAACAGGACACCGCCACCACAAGCACCGCTGAACAGGACACCGCTGCAACAAGCACCGCTGAACATGACACCGCCGCAACAAGCACCGCTGAACAGGACACTGCCGCCACAAGCACCGCTGCCAAGGACACCTGCCACCACCAGCACCGCTGGCCCATGAGCGCCAAGAGCACTGACGCTACTGAGTCCGCCACGAGCAGGATGAAGCACTCTGGGCACCAAGCCCCCTCCAGAACCTGTGGAGATTTACATCCACTACCTCTGTCCTTGGCAGTATGAAGCACTCTGGTCACCAAGCCCCCTCCAGAACCAGTGGAGAAAGGCATTCACTACCTCTGTCCTTGGCAGGATGAAGCACTCTGGGCACCAAGCCCCCTCCAGAACCAGTGGAGATTTACATCCACTACCTCTGTCCTTGGCAGGATGAAGCACTCTGGGCACAAAGCCCCCTCCAGAACCAGTGGAGAAAGGCATCCACTACCTCTGTCCTTGGCAGGATGAAGCACTCTGGGCACCAAGCCCCCTCAAGAACCAGTGGAGAAAGGCATCCACTACCTCTGTCCTTGGCAGGATGAAGCACTCTGGGCACCAAGCCCCCTCCAGAACCAGTGGAGAAAGGCATCCACTACCTCTGTCCTTGGCAGGATGAAGCACTCTGGGCACCATGCCCCCTCCAGAACCAGTGGAGAAAGGCATCCACTACCTCTGCCCTTGGCAGGATGAAGCATTCTGGGCACAAAGCCCCCTCCAGAACCAGTGGAGATTTACATCCACTACCTCTGTCTTTGGCAGGATGAAGCACTCTGGGCACCAAGGCCCCTCCAGAACCAGTGGAGAAAGGCATCCACTACCTCTGTCCTTGGCAGGATGAAGCACTCTAGGCACAAAGCTTACTCCAGAACCAGTGGAGACTGTTATCCACTTGAGAGGCTGTGGCTTTGCACTCCCCAGGATTGTACAGTGGGCAAACCACCCCCTGTAGAGACTTGAGAGACTGCGGCTTTGCTCTCCCCAGGATTGTACAGTGGGCAAACCACCCACTGTATAGACTTGTGAGACTGTGGCTTTGCACTCCCCAGGATTGAACAGTGGGCAAACCACCCACTGTAGAGACTTGTGAGACTGTGGCTTTGCACTCCCCAGGATTGAACAGTGGACATGTGGCCCCCTCGTGGATTTGGCATTGTGCACTCAACCGGCTGAGATGCCCCCCTTTCCCTTCCCCCTGAGGTGCCTGTTTTATTTCTATCTGATGCCCCTGCAGTGTTCTCTCCGTCATGTTCGGGTATCTTGTGTGGGCCTCGCCCATGCAGTGTGGGCCCAGTGTTCCACGGACTTAAATGGTGCAATACCTGGACTTCTATTGTTGGTGTATATATTTGTTTATAGTGTATATATATTTTTGCGTACTGGATTTTAATAGATTACAATGGTTACACTAATTTTCTTTTGTCTTTGCATTCTTCCGGGGGGTTGCGGGGTGTAGCTGTAATGTATCATGCTGTAGTGGTGTGTGTATTGTCGTGGGTGAGGATGGGGGTGGGGGTGTTGCGTGGTCTTCGCCGCCGGCGTTCGTGCTCCTTGTAGAGGAGCAAGAAGATAAGGCTGGAAAAATGTGAAGCTCTGGTTCCATGGCGTCCTGGTTCCTCGTGGGGTGTATAGAGGTGAGAGTTTTCCCTTCGAAGTCCACTTTCCGCTGTGTTTTTGTTTGCGCTGAATCCGCCCCAGAAAAGGTGGCGGATTGGTAGGTTATGAGACTGTGGGCGGTACATTGTCTCCCGCCTGTCTGTTGGCGGTGACCGCCGCGCTGATTGTTTGCACCGGCGTGGCGGTCGGAGTGTTAAAGTGGCTGTCTTTGTTGGCGGTTTCGCCACTGTCGTTTTTCCATTTTTTTGTCCGCTGGCCTGTTGCCGGTCTTACCGCCGCTTTAACACCGACCGCCAGGGTCGTAATGACCACCTCTCTGTGCAAAAACTGGAATCAAAAACAAATTTTAAAAAAGGTGATCCAATCACAGCTCTTATTCGTAATAAGAATCAAAAGTCATTTTTGTCCAATCAATTGCGTATAAGTAATATAAGAACATGTTTTTTTCAGTTGGGGATTCTCTAAAGGCCATGGGAGATGGTATAAAAGTGTCTGAGAGGTCCAATAAACTGAGATCTACTTTGTCACTATTTGTAAAATATCAAGCGCAACTTGTTAATGACTGTCAACAAAACAGATAATGTACTGTGTAAAACTTGATTGTGCAAGATCTACAGCTATTTTCTGATGAGGATAGATGGAAATATGTATATTTGTTGTTCAGAACTTTTATTTGGAACTGAAAGTTGTGAAATTAGACGGCACTTGTTCAGCACGCTAGGATCGTGTCCTTTTTCAGCAGAAGTGTCATAGCAGCTTGTTTTCTCGCTGGTGATACAAAAGCCAAGGAGTGGCATTACGTAAGGAACTAAGGGCCAGATGTAGCAAAGGGTTTTTCCCATCCTGTAACAATGGGAAAATGTGTTCGTACATATGGCCCTAAGAGGCAGCCTATGTCTACTAATACCCATGTTGAATCTAGGCAGGAAAACTTTGCAGATAGGATCCTTGTTTAATAAATAGATTGAAGGTTTTCATCGTATCAACAGATAGCAAATGAAAGATTGTGAGTACAGAGATTGTTTCAATCTCTGGTTGTGCGAAGAAGAATTTTGTAACACCTTCTTTCACCCGAAAAATGGAACAGAATGGGATTGAAAATGTAGTCTACTACTTTAAATATTTATATTAAGGAGTTATGAGCTTCTGTAATTTGTTGTCCGCCAATACTACCGAAGCTCCTCTGAGTAACAGTTTATAATTATAGAGAGCTGCAAGATAGGTATTTATTGTTTTATACTTACCTTCCGATCTCCAGGTATGTTTAACTCTTTTTAAATCACTTGTTTCTTGTGTTAACTCAGGGGCATAACATGGTGTTGAAGGTCTGGATCCCTGAATAGAGTTTCTATTGTATTCAATAAATGCATTCAAGGAATACAACTAGTATTGGGTTTGCAGTATTCAACATATGCAACCTGCTTTTAGCTTTAAAAATAAACTTTGTGTGTTGGAAGAATATAGCTGTTTAAGAAACCAAGCATAAGGAAAAATACCCTTTCAAGTGTTCTATAATGCAGTGTATTTTGAAATGAGTTTCAGGAATCCAAGAAGAGGCTAGCTAGAGGTTTGCCCAGTCCAAACTTTGCAAACATGTATTTTTCCAGCTACTCGTAACAATACTTTTTAGGATTACAGCAATATTCTTATATACTGATGTATTTTTAGAGCTTAATCTTTTTTAATATAACTGAGAGATGTGCTTTGGCTTCACCATTCATATCTTTCTCTGCAGCTCATCAAACATATCTCTTTCTCACTTTGTAGTTCTCTTTATGTAGCAGGATAAATCTTCAGAAGAACTAGACTTCCTTGATATAGTTTAAGTGCAACTGTGAAATGTTCCTTCGGCATCTACCTGGCTGGCAGCATGAATAAATACAATTGAAGTATGGATCATTGATATGTTTGTGGCTTTCTGTCTCTGCCCATTGCAAACCATCTTGATTCTCAGTGTCTCCTTAGACTGAGCTGGTGCCGAGGAGTACGCAAGGCGAGGTGAGCCCAGCTGCAGCGGCAGCACCTGAGGAGCCGAAAGGCAGTGAGCGGAGCGTCCTGCCTGACGCGCCAGTCTTCCTGCCGGGCTCAGTCCTCGCTCCTGTATCTCCTGTGTCCCCATAGCTCGAGGGGGACCCACAGCCCCCCCGGACTCCTGCGGAAGCAGCCCGACCGGGTGTGGCTTGTGGGAGGGCGGGGCCCGCCCCCCTCGCCACCGTGTCCTGCTGCCTCCTGACCTCCTGTCTTCACACAGATGCTGGAGGAAGACTCAAGGGGGGTTCAGTGGCTCCAACCCTCCAACCCCAGCCCTCGGCCCACAGCAGCCAGCCAGCAGACAGCAGCCAGCAGCCAACCAGCCCTTTGGTAAGTGCTCCTGCCCCCGTGCTCATGGTCCCTGATCCAGAGCAGAACCGCAGCACAGTCAAGCACAGCCCTGCTCAGCCCAGCATACGGTGAGGTTGGGAGGTTGGGAGTAGGCCGCTGGGGGAGAGCAGAGGGGGCCCCCTCGCGGTCCTGCCAGTGCCGGAGGAAGGGTGTGAAGTGTTGAAGTGCTGGTGGTAGGGCGCTGGAGCAGCCAGGACAGCCCCGCCACCTGCTTCCCTCACCACCTTGCCATCGGCAACTCACCGACCCATCGCCGACCCATCGACCATCGCCTGGCCACAGCTCCAGGCAGCGTGCTTGTGCCCCACCATGGTCTTAAATACACACCAGTGCCTGGCCTCCGATGCCAGTGACATCTCACGGACCGACATGGAGGAGAGGCGGCGCTCAGCAAACGTTATCCAGTTCGATCAAAGCACAGCGAGACAGAGACAGAGATAGCGACTGCGACAGTGGGAACCAGCAGGAACCAGGGGTCAGGAGCTCGTTACGTGCGGGGCAGACCCCCGAGATCGCCCTACACACCAACCTCCGTAGAGACCTTCAAACCTCGAGGGCATGGCCCAAAAGGAAATACAACACTCGTCGACAAGGAATGGGGGATTGTTCGACCCCACAACCAAAACGTCCAGGAGGGTGTGCCACCAACCCATCGGCAGACAGGGAGCCCGAAGAGGCGGAGACGCTCCCGGAGCAGGCAGCCACTCAGGCCCAGGTCAGACAGGCCCAACTTGAAGGAAAGGGCTCCATAGTCCGATTCCTGCTCAGAACGGCAACAGGGAGTCCAGAGTTGGGAAGAGAGCATGCAAGGACGCGTGCAACAGAGGAGGAAGCTGACAGCCAGAACAGCACAGAAGAGCAAAGGCCATACAGGGCACAAGCTCGCCAGACATCTACAGACACAGTCAGTCCTATAGAAGGGATCAGAACCCAAAGATCCTTCTCATGTCCAGCTCTGCCTACAACTGGTCACCATGACTCATCACTCTATGATGCCTCCCTGTCACAAGCTGGAACCGCCCGCCACCACCCTCGACCAGTGTCTTTTCCACCACAGCAGACAGCACCATTCAGCGTCACAACTCCGCGGTGGAGTGCCCCCCGCCAGGGGTCTCACCGCAAACATCATGACACAGAGACCTATTTGCTACAGCAGACATGGTTAATCAGCACGCCTATAAACTTGAAGAACACAAACCGGTAAGGAACAATTTCACCACAATTGCACAGGTAATTGGCGAACTTGAGTGGTCCCCCGTGCAACCTTTCATCTCGTGGCAAACCAACAATTTTGCCAATCATTAAAGGGAGGTCCAGCCTCACAGATCAGGAGCTAGGGGCATTATCCGAGCAGTTTCTCAACAACTTAGCTGAGCAGATTAATAAAACTCTCTCTCTCACAACAACAATAACAGCAACAATAGCAACAAAACACTATGAAAAGGACGAGGCGGGAAGTGGCCCATCAGTTAGTACAACTCCCAAGTGTCTCACAAATGCACAAGAGTTGGCGGCCATCAGAGCCTCCCAGGACATCATGGCCAGGGCACTGATATGTCAGTCAAACAAGATGGAGCTCCAATTGGACCTATTTCAGACACTGGCCACTTATCTGCTTGATGTCAGACCACAGATAACAAACATCGAGAAGCTCCTTCCTGCTACAATGATGAGAGCTCAATGTCCGTCCTCTCCGATCCTTGAAAAGCTATGTGACTTGCCGATCATTCTGCACGAATTAGTGGAGGTTGTCAAGTCAACACCAAGCAACGACAAAGCTAGAATATCCACCTTGCCCCAAGGAGGTCACCTCCCCCAAACAGCCCGAAATATCGACATAGCAAGAGCGAATACAAGGAGCTCACCATGTCAAGACCCTGGGGCGGACGGCCTCCTCTTGGGCACCATACCCAGCCCAGGCAGAGACACAACCTCCAGCGCAGGTGGAAAATCGGCAATCATCACCGAGATTGTAACCCTCGACGAACCCATGATTTCACGTACCCTTCCCATTAAGTCCACCCAAGAGCCATCTACAGCCCTCACAAAGCGGGCAAGAAAGAAATAAGTAAAACAAGCTAGGAAACACAGGACCCAAGTCAGATCAGTCAAAGGGCACAAAACAAGCACCGTCTCTGAAGCAACAGAAACCAAGGGCAGTGTAAAGTACTTCCCAATGTTTAAGGCATGCACCTCACCTATAGCCCAGCAACACGAACACGGGGCGGAACTGGCGGTGGCCCAGCGACACGAGGAAAGGAAAGTTTTACCCTCCTCTCCGCGGTCTTCGCCCCAGACTCAACTACAAGATCAAATAGCAGCACAAACAACAGCAACCCCCGGGGGCCATGATGCAGGAGAAACAATCAAGTCGGGCGCAACCTCAGCTAACAGAAACAGCGGCCCATTCAACTTATCAACCAGCCCAGGGGCCCAACCCTTCTCCAAGGACCAAAAGATTCAACATGCCAGGCCCTCCCCGCAAACAATTCTGGCAAGGCCTGTAACAGATTGCACCTCCACGGAAGGGGCAAGGGAGAATACTATGTCACATAGCACACAGATTAATTACCAAGAGTGGCAAATGGCCACAAGGAGGGCACAACTATTCCAGCCCACAGAAATAGCTGAAATCACTGTCCCAGAGGTTAAAAGAGAGCCTGCTGTCCTCCCAGCGGTAAACTCAATTCATCACGTCACCCACTGGGCTAGCCCGAAAGCACTGTCAGTGGGTCAAGCCACATCAGACCCTGTGGAGCAGGATTCTTTGGACCTCGTGTTCATTCCATATTATACCTCAAAAGGACTAATAGACACTCTAAACAGAGGGAATTTATTGCACCTATTTACTCAAATTCCTTCTCTCAGGCATATTACCTCGGAAGATATGGAATGGTTAAGGTTTGTGCCCCCGGCACTGGATGGAAAAAATTAGATCACTAAAACATCGTGGAATGACAGCAGATGACAGCAGTCTGGGAAGCTAGGGAGCTGTTCGTAGACTGGGGCATTGAACTACACATTCCCCTGCCTGATAAATACCCATATATCTTCCTAAACACTGCTCCCTCACAAGAGTGGAAATCGGTTTTAAGAGGCTCAGGTGGGGGGCAGAATCATTCGATCAAGACAACTGTGGCTCCGCAGTCCATTACCATAGCTTGCGCACAAAACAGAAGAGAAGTACACACAGTTACACAAACATGCCTGCAAAGCAAGCGGAGGGATCAGGAAGAGCCAAGGTATCGGCCCTAGCACAATTGGGGGCCATAGAGCACCACCTTATACAAGCATGGAAAACCCTGTCAATTCTGTCATGGAACGTGGCAGGTCTGAGGAGCATCTGTAGATCTGTCGCGGCCACGTCTTATCTTAATTCTAATGACATCATTTGCATGCAAGAAACCTGGGAATGTGCTCCTTCTCTATTACAAGGCTATTGCGAAATCTTCCAGTCAGCCACACGTCCCAGCATCTTCGGCCGACCGTCGGGCGAATTATCCATTTTCATCAAGAATGCGGTTCGCCTGGTAACTACTGAGCTCACCATCGAGAGCAAAATGGCCCAAGTAAAAACAATCAGCGGTTTGACCATTGATCAGCAAAACGTGGATCTCATATTAATTAATTGCTACATAAATGCTCCAAGTAAATCCAAAGTAGAATTAATTCTTGATCTCCTGAAATCTTGGAAATGGTCATCTTCAGCCACCCCGGTCACGAAATAATTATGATGGGTGACTTTAACATACAGGGGCTTGATGCAAACACTGAGGACTCCCCTCTGGTCAGAGGCCGTCAGTTATTCCAAAACTTCTTCACAACCTTTAGACTATCATCAGCCCGACAGGAGCAAAGGGAGAATCGGATTAGGTGCCTACTCCCTCCATCATTTAAGGGTGGATCTACCATCAATTACATCTACCTATCGGAAAAGCTCAAGCAGAGCGTCAGCCATTTTGAAATTACCGAGAGGGTGGAGAGTGATCACAATCCACTGAAGTGTACTATTGATCTTCAAGCTCAAGTAGCCGAACAGCAGGTAATGGTAGGGGCTTCAAGGGGCACAGAGCAAGCTCAGCTGGTGAGAAGAATAAAATGGAGACCTGAAGATGCTTCCAAAATAAACGAATGGCTAACTACCCAGCCCCGGGCACCAACCTCATCCCTTGAATGTTGGACGAAGTCAGTGGACGATCTGCACAAGCTGTTGCTGCGCAACTCACCGCACACTCAAGCCACCCTCCCGGCCCAAAGAGGCACAACAACACACATGGACAACAACTTGCTTGGAAAAAGGCGGGCACTCTGCAGAGCCCTATGTAAACATAAACAAAAGCCCACACCAGGTATCAAACAGCAGAAGTCCCCTTAAGAAACTGGTATAAAAGCACAAGGGGGAAAAAGACAGGAAGGTGTGGGGCACCCTATTCCAGCTTCTTAAAGACCCCTATAATGCCCACTTCTGGGACTATGTAAACAAACTACGAAACAATCATAAGTCAAGAGAGAACGGGGTCTCAGAGTATGCATTGGTTTCGCATGTACCTACTCTATACACAAACACCAACCCATCTTTAAGTTTCGCCAGCAATAGCCAGGACAGCGTTCAGTACCCTCTGATCCCACAAAGCGATAATCTCTCGTCCACAACTTTAGCCTCTTATTCCATGAGTATGACAGAGAATTCATAAAAAGGATCAAGAAGGACTGGGCGCCAGGACCAAACGGTTTACCTGCTACACTGTTTAAATGTGCTCCATCGGACTGGGCAGAGAAGCTGATAGATCTTTTTAATGACGCGTAACACCTGACCACAGTCCCGGAGTCCTGGAGAGGTTCCATACTGTTCCCAATCCACAAAAAGGGGGACCGCTCTCTAGCAACAAACTATCGACTAATTGCCCTCCTGGATGTGGAGGCCAAAATGTATGCCCGACTACTGTTGGATCAGCTGGAAGACTTGGTAGAAGAGCGTCAAATCCAGCCTTTTTTTCAATCCGGCTTCAGAGCGGGGCCTCTACAGTGGACAACATAGTGGTATTTGCACACTTACAGCATCAGACAGTCAACTATCGTCGCCAGCCGTTATTTTGCTATTTTGTTGACTACAGCGCAGCCTTATACAGGGTTGATCGCGATACCCTGTGGAAAACGTTATCACTATGGGGCATTCCTGCTCACCTCCTAAAAGCCATCATCTCACTCTACTCTAGTACCTGGGTCCGGGTCTGTACCGGGGCCCAGTCACTATCGCGGAAAATAGAAACAAACAGAGGCCTAAAGCAGGGTTGTGTTCTGGCCCCGCTACCGTTTAACTCGTACACTGCAGACTTGGAAAAATACATGAAAGCTAGCTGTTTGATCTTACCGAAGTTGGGCCCCATAAGACTTGAAATCATTCAGTACGCAGGCGACATTGTGATAATGGACTTTACGAAAAGTGGGTTACAGTGAGCTTTAAATGCCCTGAATAAATTCAACAAGGACAATCAGTTGCAGGTCAACAGTGAAAAGACCAAAGTACTAATATTCGGAAGTTATAAGCACAAAAAACTCACAACGTGGCAATTGGGAAGTTTCATCATCAGCACAGCCAGGAAATACAACTACCTGGGGGTGTGGTTCACAGAAAATAACACGACAGAGGCACAGAAAAACACAATCAGACAAAAAGCTGCGCCATCGCACACAAGCTCGCCAAACTGAATAACCGACTCAGAAGCGCCTCGGCAGCACCAATACTGAGAGTACAAAGGCGATACTACTACCTGCTCTGCAATATGGTTACCTGGCATTTCCGGGGTCCTTGGAATCCACTATAGAACAGGCCCCTTGCAGGGCATGTTTAAAAATTCTACAACAACCAAAGTACACACGTCGTACCAGACTCATATTGGAAATGGGCCTAAAGTCACAACTTATAGACTGCCAAGCGGGAATCCTGAAATATTCAGTCTCAGGAAGGCCAAATCGCTCACACTAAAACCATACTTGACAGTGATATTTGAGACCCCCGGCAATACATGGCATGAGCAATTAAGTAAAGCGCAGAATACTTTCGAAATGGGTGATTCCATCCAGCTATCAGACTCATTGACTCACTCTGCCTGTAAAACAATAATTAACAAAAGAGCAAAGGAACTCTCCTGTGAGTCCGACTTATCGTTAGCCAAATCACCCACAACTGTGCCTGTGCTAACTGACACTTATTTGGTCGGAGCCCCTCAACCATACCTTCTAGCAGCAATAAATGCAGGCATTCGGCACCAAATTCTCTACATGCGAACATTGTCCCTCCCGATCAAGGACTTTAATCCTTCCTGGCCCACACACAGGCATAATAGCGCCTGTAGACTCTGCTCTTACCCCAGAGAAACCTGGCTACACCTGTTGTGCTGCTGTCCTGGCCTACCAGTCGAAAGAAGACAATTAATAAAACCACTGGCGTTGGCCCAGGGAGCTCGGTCCTGTATCGAACTATCTAACCTTTGCTTTTCACACTCTGCTCCCTGGGCTTTGGCAAGATGTGCAAAATATGTGACAGCACTCAGGGGGCGCTAGCCCAGATGGCAGAATAGACAGCCGGCCACGTAGTTCTTAGTCTTTTATTTCTTTCACCTATTTAACCCCTTAGCTGCTGGGCCTTTTCCCCCCAAGTGCTGAGCCCTTTTTTGGCTATTTGGGGTAGTTCGCGCTTAGGGCTTCATAACTTTTTGTCCACATAAGCTAACCACGCCAAATTTGCGTCCTTTTTTTCCAACATCCTAGGGATTGTAATGGTACCCAGAGTTGGTGGTTTCCCCTGGAGGAGACCAGGAAAATAGCCAAAATACAGTGAAATTTTGTTTTTTCCAAAAAAATGGGAAAAAAGGGCTGCTGAAGAAGGCTTGTGTTTTTTCCCCTGAAAATGCCATCAACAAAGGGTTTCTGGTTATGAAATCACCATCTTCCCACCTTTCTGGAACGGGCAGACTTGAATCAGAAAACCACTTTTTTCAACATAAATTTTGCATTTTACTGGGACATACCCCATTTTTACTATTTTTGGTGCTTTCAGCCTCCTTCCAGTTAGTGACAGGAATGGGTGTGAAACCAATGCTGGATCCCGGAAAGCTAAACATTTCTGAAAACTAGACAAAATTCTGAATTCAGCAAGGGGTCATTTGTGTAGATCCTACAAGGTTTTCCTACAGAAAATAACAGCTGAAATAAAGAAATATTGAAATTGAGCTGAAAACAACAGCCATTTTTCTTTATGTTTTACTCTGTAACTTTTTCCTGCGATGTCAGATTTCTGAAAGCAATATACCGTTTTGTCTGCTGGACTCTTCTGGTTGCGGGGATATAAAGGGCTTGTAGGTTCATCAAGAACCCTAGGTACCCAGAGCCAATAAATGAGCTGCACCCTGCAGTTGGTTTTCATTCTATACTGGGTATACAGCAATTCATTTGCTGAAATATGAAGAGTGAAAAAGAGGTATCAAGAAAACCTTTGCATTTCCAAAATGGGATCAAGATAAGGTTTTGAGGAGCAGTGGTTATTTGCACATCGCTGAATTCCGAGGTGCCCATACTAGCATGTGAATTGCAGGGCATTTCTCAAATAGACGTCTTTTTTACACACACTCTTATATTTGGAAGGAAAAAATGTAGAGAAAGATAAGGGGCAATAACACTTGTTTTGCTATTCTGTGTTTCCCCAAGTCTCCCGATAAAAATGATACCTCACTTGTGTGGGTAGGCCTAGTGCCCGCGACAGGAAATGCCCCAAAACACAACATGGACACATCCTATTTTTTTTATAGAAAACACAGCAGTTTTTTCCAAAGTGCCTACCTGTAGATTTTGGCCTCTAGCTCAGCCGGCACCTAGGGAAACCTACCAAACCTGTGCATTTCTGAAAACTAGTGACCTAGGGGAATCCAAGGAGGGGTGACTCGCGGGGCTCGGACCAGGTTCTGTTACCCAGAATCCTTTGCAAACCTCAAAAAGTGGCTAAAAAAACAAGTTTTCCTCACATTTCGGTGACAGAAAGTTCTGGAATCTGAGAGGAGCCACAAATTTCCTTCCACCCGGCGTTCCCCCAAGTCTCCCGATAAAAATGATACCTCACTTGTGTGGGTAGGCCTAGCGCCCGCGACAGGAAACGCCCCAAAGCGCAACGTGGACACATCCACATTTTTGGAAGAAAACAGAGGTGTTTTTTGAGAAGTGCCTACCTGTAGATTTTGGCCTCTAGCTCAGCCGGCACCTAGGGAAACCTACCAAACCTGTGCATTTCTGAAAACTAGAGACCTAGGGGAATCCAAGGAGGGGTGACTCGCGGGGCTCGGACCAGGTTCTGTTACCCAGAATCCTTTGCAAACCTCAAAAAGTGGCTAAAAAAACAAGTTTTCCTCACATTTCGGTGACAGAACGTTCTGGAATCTGAGAGGAGCCACAAATTTCCTTCCACCCGGCGTTCCCCCAAGTCTCCCGATAAAAATGATACCTCACTTGTGTGGGTAGGCCTAGCGCCCGCGACAGGAAACGCCCCAAAGCGCAACGTGGACACATCCACATTTTTGGAAGAAAACAGAGGTGTTTTTTGAGAAGTGCCTACCTGTAGATTTTGGCCTCTAGCTCAGCCGGCACCTAGGGAAACCTACCAAACCTGTGCATTTCTGAAAACTAGAGACCTAGGGGAATCCAAGGAGGGGTGACTCGCGGGGCTCGGACCAGGTTCTGTTACCCAGAATCCTTTGCAAACCTCAAAAAGTGGCTAAAAAAACAAGTTTTCCTCACATTTCGGTGACAGAAAGTTCTGGAATCTGAGAGGAGCCACAAATTTCCTTCCACCCAGCGTTCCCCCAAGTCTCCCGATAAATATGATACCTCACTTGTGTGGTTAGGCCTGGTGCCTGCGACAGGAATAGATCACACAACGGTCAATGTTGGTCCTTACGTGAGGCAGCTGTTGACCCTGGGGCGATCCATTCCTGACACAGGCACTAGGTGTAGGCACTCAAGTGGGGTAGTGTTTTTATCAGGACAGGTGAGGAGTCACTGGGTGGTAGGAATGTTGTGGATCCCAGCATGTTCCTGTAGTTTGTGTGACAGAAATGCGAGAAAAATAGAGTTTTTTTTCAACATTTCAGCTTTGCAGGGTATTCTGGGTAAGAAAACTTTGGGGAATCCACACAAGTCACACCTCTGTGGACTCCCCCGAATGTCTAGTTTCCAGAAATGTTTGGGTTTAGTGTGTTTCTCTATATGGCCGCCGAATCCAGGACCAAAAACACAGGTGCCTGCCTTACAAAACCAGTTTGTTTTGCCATAGACAATTTTGATGTCTCCACAATATGATTTGGGTGGTGGAATTTGGGGCTGAACTAAATTGGTGAGCTCCCAAGAGAGCACTCTCTCTCTGCTTGCCGCCGCATTCACCTGCTCTCTGGGTTGGCCTAACCCACTATTACCCAGTTGCACGAACAGCTTGCGAAGGGACAGCAGGACTGTCCTCATCACCTCCCTCATAATGTACTGGAAGAGGAGTTTTCAAATGGGACTCCTCTGACTGAAAAATCACTCCCAGAGTCTGCGCCATTGTCCTATCCCTCAGATGCTGTCTCAGTATCTGATGTCTCAGTCTCTGATCCTATGTCAGAGCGGTCCTCTATAACCCGAGTGCAGGCAGCAGTCATCCATCAAGATGCCATCTCTGCTATTGGCTAAACTGTTGCTCTAAAACACTAGCCTACGTAGACAGTCACAAAATCGATGGTGTTTGTGAGATACGTGCAACAGTAGAGGCCACCTTACCTGCGCTTCTTCCCTCAATCAGCACGTACTTTCAAGACACTCAAAAAACACCTTGTCACATACCATTCGTCACAGTCTTTAGCACCTCCTGCGCCCAGTCCAACAATCATTATTGGTGCTCCCACTCCCTCCTCCTCGGATTCCCTCATTACCACCCAGCAAAAGTGCCCTTCATCTCTCCATAGACTTTACTAATGTACTCAGCTATTTACATAAAATACAGATGTGCTCTTTGCAGTAGGCATATAAACCTTCTGCGCTTCTTTATGGCACTAAAACTGCCACTAGTCGGACCCTTTTCCCCCCAGGGAAACCACACACATATTGACAAAAGTGATGTATATATGACAGCCAACCACCTGAAACTCAACTCAAGCAAAACCAAAATAATCCTCTTTGGCCCACACAAAAACACCTGGGACCCCCCATGGTGGCCCACCACGCTAGGCCCTGCACCCACCCCCGCCAACTACGCACGCAACCTCAGCATCATCCTAGACTCCTCCCTCTCTATGACCCAACAAATCAACGCTCTTACCTCCTCATGCTTCAACAAACTCCGTATACTGAAAAACATTCAAATGGATCCCCACAGAGACCAGAAAAACTGTCACTCACGCACTCATCAGCAGCAGGCTTGATTACGGAAACGCCCTCTACGCCGGCACCACTCTAAAACTCAAGTGCAAACTACACGCATCCAGAACTCCGCAGCACGACTCATCCTCGACCTCCGCCGACACGAACACATCTCTCCACACCTCAAATCCCTCCACTGGCTCCCCATTGACAAAAGGATCACCTTCAAGATCCTCATCCTCGCACACAAATCACTCCACAACACAGGCCCTGCCTACCTCAACGAGAGTCACCTTCCACACCCCCACACGAAACGTCCGCTCAGCTGACCTCTCTCTCGCCTCTGTCCCCCGCATCAAACACACCACCACCGGGGGCAGATCCTTCTCCTACATTGCACCCAAAACCTGGAACGCACTCACAACCCACATTCGCAAGACCCAAAACCTACTTCTTTTCAGGAAGGGCCTCAAAACCTGGCTTTTTGAACAGTGAACCTCCTAGCTCCTTTCCCTCCCCCCGTCCCCCCCCCTCCGCAGCGCCTTGAGACCCTCACAGGTGAGTAGCGCGCTTTATAAATCTCTTTGATACAGATCTACCTATATATATACATATATATATATATCTACATAGATATATCTATAGATATATCCATGTACCTAGATATATCTATCTACATAGATATATATATATATAGATATATACATATATATTTTTTTTTTAGTTGCTGTATGGTTTCCTTGGGGGCCAAAATGGCCCCCAGGGAAACCCTACAACATCTAAAAAAAAAAATGCCCCCACAGGGGGTCACCCTGCCCACGGGCGACCCCCTGTCATTTCTTTTTTTGTATTATTTTGTATTTTTTTGAAAAAAAAAAAATCCCCTGGGGGGGGCGCGATCACGCACCCCCCCCCCCCCCCAGGGGGCACCTACCTTTTTTTTTTATAAAAAAAATTATGCCGGGGGGGGGCGGCCCGTTTTCCGGGGGGGGCCGCCCCCCAAAAGTGAAATCCCTGGTGTCTAGTGGGGTTTCCTGGCCCCCGATCGCAGCTGTGCTGCGATCGGGGGCCAGGAAACCGTTTCAGAAGGCCTCGTAAGAAAGGGGAGACTCTCCCCTTTCTTACGAGGCCTTCTGAAACTGTTGCGATCGGGGGCCAGAAACAGTTTCAAAAGGCCTCGTAAGAAAGGGGAGAGTCTCCCCTTTCTTACGAGGCCTTTTCAAAATGTTTCCTGGCCCCCCGATCGCAGCTGTGCTGCGATCGGGGGAGCCAGGAAACCTGAAAGTGTTTCCTGCTGCGATCGGGGGCCAGGAAACACTTTCAGGAAGGCCTCGTAAGAAAGGGGAGACACTCCCCTTTCTTTCGAGGCCTTCCTGAACGTGTAAAAGGCCGTTTTCCCCATGAAAGCAGGAAGCGGCCGCAAGGCTGCTTCCTGCTTTCATGGGGAAAACACCTTTGAAAAGGGGCGGGTGGGAGGCGGGGGGAGACACGGTAGCTTCCGTGTCTCCTGGGGGTATTAAAAAAAAAAAATCCTCGGGTGCGACTCACCCGAGGATTTATTAATGCCCTTCCTGGTGTCGGCCACTGGTCCTGACCCGCACCAGGGAGGGTGTGTGGGCGTCGGCCAGTGGCCAACGCCTGCACTCAAGAGGTTAAGTTTAAATTGTTTTAACATGATCTTGTTTCACATGAGCTCAATTACTTGTATTTGTAATGGTTTTAAGTAACTGATCAATACATTAACAATGACAATGACTGAGCTGGTGGGTTTCTGTGACCACCTTCATTCAGTAAATGACCATGACACAAATTGGAATGCTTAGAAAATTAGAATGCATTGCAGTGGCAAGGGTGGATCTTACTATTCTTAAGTATTTATAATGCTATGGTAAAGCACTGCAACACTCACGCAGCAGATGTTTGAAGGCTTCACATTATTTATTTCCTTTTTTCCGTTTCCGATACTCTCCAGTCTGTCAACATCCGAATCATCAGGGTGCAACAAATCGAAAAACTATCTTTTCATTTTGGCACAGGAATGTCATTTGAAAAAGGCCTCATTCTCAAGCAATGTCTTCTTTCTAGAGGCAGTTTTACAGTCCCATTTAACAATCTAGGAAGATTTTCAGCAAAACTTTATACTTCAAATTTGTAGAAGTACTTGCTTCCACAAGAATCAGTCCTAGATGAACTATCATTTTGCTGTTAAATGTATGTCATTGAGGTACAAACTTTGCTTTGGCTGTAAAATTCTCAATTGTGTTCTTCACACTGCACAAAGAATGTAGGGCCAGACGTACTAACGCAGTGGTCGCAAAACCTGGCTGCATTTTTGTCACCACTATTTTAGCAAGCAATTTGTAATTTCACAAACCAACCAATGTATCAATAGGTCAGGTCTTAAAATCCCGAATCTGAGTGATTTCCAATCCCACTTGCTTCATTAATATTCATGAGGTAGGTTTCAATTGCAAATCACTCTGATTGGTTGCTATAACAAGGATGGTGAAATGCAAGGGTATGCAGACAACCATATCTGGTCAGTCATCTTGTTTTATTAAAGCTTCAAAAATATGTTTTCCTTTTGAAAGTTTTCTGTTTGAGAGTTGACAGTGGTGCAATAGGCCACTGCCTAATACCTCTGAAACTTTTTTCAATATTTGCAAAGGGCAACTGGTTTGAAAGGGAACCCTTTTCTTTTTGCGTTCCACTACCAACTTGGGGGGTTAGTAACTTTTCAATGGTTTATAATGCCTATTTCAGTCCTAACCCATTGATACATATGGATAGGAATTTCTATTTTGAAGGAGCTACTACACTTTAGTACCCATCCACATAGCAATCTGGTTTGCATTTGTAACCCCATTTTAGGAATTGAAAAAAGTTTAATGACTCATAATACAGGTTTATTGCATTTAGAAAAATGTTTTTGCATTCAAAAACTCTGATTTGTAGCATTTGCGAGCATAAAAACATTTAGTACATCTGACCTTTAATTGCCAGACTGGTTGATTTTAGGACTATGGGCCTGATTTAGAACTTGATGGACGGGTTACTCCGTCACTATATTGACGAATGTCCCATCTGCCGAAATCTACATTCTATTGGATATAAGGGATTTAGATTTTTATGGACAGAACATCTGTCACCGTTGTGACAGAGTAACCTGTCCGCCAAGGTCTAAATCAGGCCCTATGTCAGTTGCCTTTGCAAATCTTTATATTGACAAACTTTAGGTTCATATTTTATTAAATGTACTGCCATGGTCTTGTTAGGCACCATTTAAATCTCTTTCTCTGCTCTTTCAAAGTCTTCGAGATGAACGGATTTTGATATTGGAATAAACTTCATCCACTTTTATGAATGTTTCTACCAGTTTCTATGCCTGAATCAGTCGTCTTGTTTTATTCCCAAGTGCTTTCTGCTATTTCTATGATTCGATTAGTAATGCTGATCAATCATCTAACTGTGATGCCTTGGCACTCTATATACTATGTACATGTTTCTGTCTGCAGACCAATGCAGGTTCAAATGCAACGTTTCTACTGCTTTGCATATGTTGCAATGAATTACTCCCTCAATTGTTCTGGGTACGGTTTTGAATGCATACCAGGCTAGTCTAAAATGAGACCTCATCAACGCCACCATTTTAACTCCTCTTCGCTCCTGGTGCAAATTAAAGGAATGTCTTCAAATGGTAAATCACAGACATCAAAATCATTAACTGAAATAAATGTAATTTACAATAGGACTTGCACTCAACTGAATACCTTTGACCATTCTGTGGTATAGGCCCAGACATTCCCATGTTTTTGATAAACTAACACCTCTTGGACAAATAAGACCAATTAAAGGACACTATCAATAATGAATAATACATGCAAATGCTGTAATTAAATGAAAACACATCTAATATATTTAATTAAACAGCAAATATAATGACTGTGGTATCTATAAGACCGAATGAACATAAATTACTAAATTGATTACACTATTAGTTTACTTTTTTGTCGAGTTCAGGCTTATCATTAAATACTATTCTTGATGTTTTCAGCTGAGTCTGGCATTGACGTTTTGTTAACTACTTGGATCAATAACAAACATGTAAGTAGGTATCAAATAAATCCTTCATCGCTTCATTGCCTCTCAACTCATACTGGTATGGGTTTCATTTTCTTGTAATACACTACAGGTTACTCAGGTTAAAACACGCTTTTAAAGCTAGATGCATATGAATGCACTTGTGAAAAACACATTGAATTTGCACTGTTTGTAACACAGAAACTGTCATTCCTTTTTAACTTAAAATACTATATGTGCTTGTACAAATATATCAAGCTTAGACACCAACATTAGGAACAAATGCACCCTGCCTTCATGTAGCGCAGTCTATTTATGACTTGGATGCCAAGTTTTTAAGAAGTGTCAGAAGGCTTGCTCTTGTCAAGCTGTAACCTCTCACATTTCTCCAGCTGCTTGCTGGAACACATGGCTTCACTGTAATGTCCCAATGAACAGATTTATCGTTAGACGTTGATCTCTTTTCCAGTTACTGAGAAATGGGTTTTAGCCTCAGACTTCTCTTTCTTCATAGCAAGATAAATCTCCTGAAGGCCCAGTGGTTCTTTGCTATATAGCCTGTTATCACTTTGGATTGTTCTGCTAGGCAGCAATGATAAATATTTTTGAGGTATGGAGCACTGGAAAGTGACTTTGCTCTACCTAAGGCAAACTGTTTCAATCCTCTACATCTCTTCTCAGTTTTAGCCGTTGGGTTTCAATGAAAATCTCCTTTCAGTCAATGTCCAAGGCGCCAATTGGAATGCTCGAAAACGGGAATGTATAACATAGGCCTAGGCATTTTTTTCTGCTCCTAACTACTTCTAATGCCTTAGCAAAGCATTACAACCACACAAGACTTGTAAAACCACATACACATGACATGGAAATGCAGGTGAATGTATTTATGTGGTACTTGTATATCGTAAACCTGGAGAAATGCAGGAGAGCACTGGGCAGCGCCGACAGTTTACAAGTGATTGGAAGAGTAGCTGAGTTCTGAGAGTGGAAATGGACTGTCACAGCATCACTACTTGTGTTTAGATATCTATCTTAGCATGTACTACACAGTAACCTATAACGCACACATCACACAAGGCAATCTAATGGCAATTATATATTTCAGAGCATGTCAATAAACATTGCATGAAATTACATTTCAAAATGCTTAAACTGTATTATCAGGATTTTAAACATATCTACTCGTTGTAGGATCACACATAAACATTCAATTGAGTACATATTTGATACTGTTGACGCAGAGACAGTACACCAATTTACTTCCTTGGAAGGATGAAAGGCTGAGTAGGCATTACTGAGATTTGAACTCATGACCTGCTGATCGCCACGTTTCAGTAGTGAGTACTTAAAATATCACCTTGCCAGCATTTATATTATCTTAGCGTTACTCAAACCCTTCACCCCACATAGTCCACGGTTACCTCATTCTAAGTATGAGGAATCATCAAAAAGTAGTCTATTTCTCCATCTTCTTATGAAAAACTCCCTAATCAATACCCACTCAGGTCCCACACATTACCACTGCCTCATCTTAATATTTATATTATTTAAATATAATATTATTTGGCCAACCTTTGAAGCACATTACCTCCTCTTCTCTTTCACTCCCTTCATGCCACACTCCAAGCCCTGAATCATGTCCGCTATTTGCTCCATCAAAACCGCTTGCATAGCCACCATCTCAGTGGACAAAATCTCAAAACCCAAAACACATTGATAACTATAAAGAGGCGGTCAATGCTCTCATCAATGCACTCATCCTACTACCATAACCTCATCACTCTCTCAATGCTCCCCAGATATTTACCCTGTAATATGTCATCCTCACACCACAGTAACCCAGTCCAATCTTTTGTCGGTGCATTTGCTTCCTTCTCTGAAATCACCATCCTTCAAACCCTCTTAACATGCCACCCTCCACTTTCATACACACTCAATCCTTCCACCTTTCTTCTTTACAACCTCATCATCACCTTACTAGGTCATTTCATAATCAGGCTCACTAAATCAACTGCCCAGTGCTGCCTTCGACTCCTTCTCTCCTTTAGATGAACTTAGACTGATTACAACAACTTTTACGTATTTCCTGTTTCTCTGTACATTACATGGCTTACTTCATTCCGCTTTGCTGTTCTGTTAATATTTAGCACAGCTGATATCTGTAAATATTGTATATATCATCTTCTTTTACCCTTCCATGGAAAATGTATCGCAATTTATAATTTTTACAACCTGGGTGTAAAGAAATGGGTCCTGACCTGCTTAATTGCCTCAGATGTTTGAGGTTGAACCTCCGGGTTTTTAAATCTCTGCCATGCCTGATGTACTGAAACTACCGCCAGCTTCTGTCAAAATGGGTTTCAGCTCTAACTGCCTTTGTCTGCAACTTAAAATAAATAAGGCTCACGTCTATGCAGAGGGGTCAAAGGCTTTACACGCATTATATGAAAACATTTGTGCGCACTCTTGTGTAAACGGAGCAAGGAAAGCTGTTGTCGAACTCAGGTGCGTTTCTACGTACAGGTAGATCTTTCAAAGATGCAACTTACATAAAAATGGTTATGGCTTATGCAGGCATTATAATTCAATTGGAAATGCAAAAAGAAATTCACCATTTCTTTTTTAACAACTTTATTTAGCATTTTAAGTGAGACTAGACACATGTAGCAGCTTCATTCAATACACATTATATAAGCATAGAGGACAAAAAAGGGGAATCGACGCACCACATCCCCATGGGTTTAGTCATCATGATAGTAGTCCAGGAAATTCCCACAAGACTTTCAGTACCTCCCACGGAAGACAAGAGTGAACCCCTGAATTCATTACAACCATTGTTTCCATCATGGATAACCTATTAGCCCTCATAGTGCAACAGCGTAAATACTGAGTGGTCGAAGCATAGGTAAGTCAAGGAGAGAGTCATCTACTGAAGAAGAGAAAACCCATGTGTCTGAGGCTTCAAGCGTCTTGGACATGGTAAGATGTAGGCCCCTGCCCTATTTTGACATCGATTGTGCTTAACAAAGGGGCTCCATAGTGCCTCAAACGTAGCCACCCTATCTCTAATGATTGCTTTAATCTTTTTCATGGCGTATAAGTTCCAGAGCTTACCCCACCACAGATTTAGAGTGGAAGCATGAGGCTGCTTCTACAGTTGTGCTATGCATAATCGTGCTGCAAGGAGGAGATGAGACAAAGAACATTCCTGTGGAATCGTTGTGGGAAGAGCTCTCTCTGCATCCGGATCGGCCGGAATGACCAGCAAGGGATCTCTAGGAACAAGGAAGTTCCACATTAGTAATACTGCGTATGTTATGTAGGACCTCCTCCCAAAAAGATTAGATCATCAGGCAAGACCACCAGGCATGCAAAAATGTGCCTCATTCCCTGTACCCCTTCCAGCAAGACTCTGGGCTCCCAAACATTTTGTGTAGCCGTACTGGAGTCAAATACCAACCTGTGACCAGTTTATAGGCATTTTCTTCATGGCAAAGCCAAATGCGCTAGATGCTCACTGCCATATCGCCCCCATGTGTCTTCGAAGATTTTGGTTCATAATTCCCTTTCCCAGTGCACCATATTTGATTAAAGTGTAATCTTGTAGTACTTCAACTTGTCTATTCATTTGATGAAAATTCCACAAACAATAATTTTGGTTTAGCTCAAAATAGAAAACAAGACAGTTCCTATGTTTAAAAGGGTCCCAAACACAAATAATATTTGTCCTCCTTCATGCTTTATGTTTATTTAGCTGAGCCAGGCCTACAGAGATACATTTTTTAAACCACCTTGCTGTGCCAACTTAATTAGTCTGTTTGCCATTTGGATGTTTAAATGCCTCCCCTCGACAACAGGCTTATATTGTTAGGATTAGCCACCTCCTGGTGGAGGAAGGGGACTGGGAGAAATCAGCATATGTTGATTAGCTGACACTGACAAGCCTGGGCATGCCTGTCTCACATGAGCAAAAGGGAAATAGGTAGAAGTTTGGCACCAGTCAGACAAGGGCTTGTTTTTGAAGTCTTGGAGGGAATTACCAGTTTTGCAGTATCCATTAGGGGTAGAAGTAAGATACAGGAAGATCTCTTGCAGACCACAGTTTGATTCCGCCATTGTGGGAAACTGGGAAGTTGGTGCAGTACCCCCACTTTTTGCCTGGTTTCTGGAGCTTGGACTGGAGTGCCCTGGGATCCTGCTAACCAGGTTTCCAGTGCCAGTGTTCTATCCATAAAACATTGTAAAGGTAATTGGAAACACCTTTGGCTAGCACTATACGTCCCTAGTAAAAGGTACTTAGGTATCCAGGGCATGGTGTACTAAGGGTAGGCCCCAGAGGACAGCAACACTGATTGTGCCACCCTCTAGGGCCATGCATCCAGATTCACCCACCACTGCCATTGCAGGCTGAGTGTCCTGGTGCAAACCTAAAACACAAACTTGACTGCCTGTGTGCCCTGTCCACCATAAACTGCATTTACTATGGATAAGACACCCTCTGGCAGGCCTTACTGCCTTAAGGCAGGGTGTTCCATATGATATATGAGGGTATAGCTGCATGAGCAAAATGCCCCCACTGTGTTCTTGCCAAATTTGGAACATAGTGAGAGAACAGAGTAGCCATTTTAATACAAGTGCTGGACACTGGTCAACTCGAGTTTCCCAGCTACATGATGGCCAACTGAACCCTGGGTTGTTTGGTATCAAACAACTCAGAATAATAAAAACAGGTACCAGTAATGGATGTATCTCTAAATGTAGCCAGGCGTCACCTTAGAGGGGCGCCCCTGCAAAAGCTAACTATCCTGGCATGGTTGCTGACTGGTTCTGTCCAGCCTGCCACCTCCAGACAGCCAATATACAAACCTTGGGGGAGAGCCCTGTCTCTCTGGTTTGTAAAACAATGCCCTTTCTGGGTGGAGGAGCTAACACCCACTCCCTCAAGAATGTGCACTGCCCTGGCGGTGAGCGTCAAGGGGCTTACCACCCTTGAAAGCCGACACCCAGGCCTGCTGCTAGCAGCAGATGGCCTCCCCCTTTGCACAACCCCACTTTTGACAGGAGCAAAGGCGGGAAACCACACAAAGAGATAGGAGAGTGAACCCACCTGGCATGCACCACCCCTAAAGTGTTGCCTGTGAGGTGAGCACTTTGTTTCATTTTCCTCCATCTTAGATGGAAGGAAAATAGCCAATTAGATTTACGGAAGGGATCCTTCCCACAGGAAGTGGTCACTATAGTGGGTGTAGCTACCCAAAGGTAAACTATATTAGACAGACACAAAGAAGACCAGCACAAAGAAGATTCAAGGCATGAGAACTATAGACCTGCTGCATCAAGAAAGGTGCCAAACCCTTCCTGCTGCACCCAGGGCCCGACTATAGCTGCTGTGGAGAAGCTGGACACTGGACTGATCTCAAGAAACCCAGAGGACCTCCAGGCTTCAACAATCGCCCCAGAACTCCCTCCAGAGTGAAAGTACCACTCTGTAATAATCCAAGAACCAGCCACCCATTGAGGGTCACTTCACTGACTGGCTGATATCTCCGGAACCAGAAGTTGCAGCCAAACCTGATGAACCACCAGTGACCTGGAGGACAAACCCCGCAAGTGTGCCAAGTTTGGTTGCACTATGCCCTCCAGTGGCCGAATCATGCCAATTTCCTGGGTACTGGTCAGCTGATATCGGACACCAGGAAAAATAGCTCACTCAGAACTGAAAAATACCAGGAGGAAGCCCTAGTTGAGGGACTTCCGAAACACCCCAGACCTCCTGCCAGAGTGCTCCTGTTGCCTTGTAAGCGACTTTTAAAAAGACCTATCTCCAGAGCCAAAGGGCATCTTTGCGCACAGCCTCTGGCTCACTGATTCGCTCTGCACCCGGCTGCACTATGCCCTGCAACAAAGAACCAGCTGTGCCTCTAGGGTCCCTCACTCCTTGCGACCTCGACACTCCAAGGGGACCCCAAGGAACCACCTTTAACTTGACCAGAGCAGACCTTTTCCAGGTGGTCCCTCTCAGTGGCCCCCGCACAGTGTGCCTAGCTTTGCACACTACATAGAGGGCCAGCCTCCTATATGTGGTGGATCAGCGGTGGCATAAAGACTTTGCATTTGCTGATACCATTCTGTCAATTTTGTGAGCACACGGATAACTCTCCAAATTGCCTTTAGTTAATTATTTTTGATTTTATAATTGACTAAATATTTTTTGCAAATTTTTAAAATAATTGTTAAGGCCCTGGTTAGGTCCCGACAACTCTAGCAAAACGTTTTTAAAAGTCCTTACTTTAATTGGCCTATCCAAAAAAGGGATTCCAAATTTCTAAAAAGGCCCCAACCTTAGTAAAATAAAAATGACACATGCACAGACCAAGACCCAGGAGTTCTGGGACCTGGAACCTGGACCTGGAACCTTATGAGGCATATAGCTATGACCAATTAAGGAGACTCTGCAGACTGTACCAAAGTCATACTGGTAAGAGCCCCAGTACAAAGAAAAGTAACTTTCTGTTGACCGGTATGAAAATGATGACCCCCCCAGAAGAAGAAGATGATGCATCTGTGGTGGGTGAAGATCCTGTGGAGAATGGGCATGAGGGTAGCTTCTTTTCCACCAGAAGATCTAAAGCACCCACAGAAACTGACCTGCATATTGCCAGGCTGACCAAGAGACTGGCCTTAGAGAGGCAGCTCTTGAAAATAGAAAAGCTAAGAAAAGAGTTGGGCCTAGGACCCATCTCTGGTGGCAGCATAATAATAAATAGGGAAGAAGATAAACCTTGCACTCCCAAAAGGAGTTGTCTCCTCCACCAAGATGGAGATGACATCCAGAAATGGTTCATTTCCTTTGTCAGAGCCTGCATTGAGAGGGATGTCCAAAAGAAGCACTGGGACACTCTATTATGGGAATTATTTGCAGGAAAGTGCAGGGATAGGCTCCTGACACTGAGTGAAACAGATCCTAAATCCTATGACCTCCTGAAGGGTACCCTGATTGAGGGCATTGATTTACCACTGAGGAATACTGCATACAATTCAGGGGGACTCGAAAATTCCCAGAGTCAGTCCTGGGTAGATTTTGTGTACTTCTCATTAGAAATGCTAGGTGCTTGGTTAGAAGGCAACAAGGTACATAATTATGAAGAGCTGTGCAATTTAATGATGAAAGAATACCTTCTGAGTAATTGTGTCCATGACAAGTTGCACTAGTACCTTGTAGATGTGGGGCCAGTCCCCCCCCCCCCAAGTTTGGGAGGATGGCTGATCTTTGGGTGAGAACTAGGGTTTCCAAAACAAGAACTGGAGGGGGTGACCAAAAGAAAGAGCCAGGGAAGCCCCTCCAAGAGAAAAAGATTGAACACCCTAGAAATAAAGAAAAGAAGTCCCTATGTCTCCAAAAATCTGTCCAGGTGGGTGGGGCCAAAGACACCTCACAAAACAAAGGTGGGTACCAGGGTAAAAACTGGGATGCCACTAAGGCATGGTGCCACAATTGTCAAAAGACAGGGCACCACACCAAGGACACATCTTGTCCCAAAACCAGACCCACTAGTAAGCCCTCAGGGGTAACCAGTGTAGCCATTGGGGATGACTCCTCAGATGAAGAGGTACGCATAGCCTTTAATTGGAAAGTGGGCCCCACAGGAGAGTTGGAGATTCTCGAGGGGAGTAGATACTTCCACCACCTACTGATGAATGGAATCCCAACCACTGCACTGAGAGACACCTGTGCCAGTCACACAATTGTGCATGACAGGCTGGTGCACTCAAACCAGTATGTCCCAGGAGAGACTGCTAGGGTAAGGTATCCCACAGAAAGCCACTGATAGGCGAGTAGCTGTAATGCCTATAGCGATAGATGGGTCCCTGGAGAAGGGTGGTAGTCAGTACAGACCTCCGCCTTCACTGTCTCCACTTCCCTGACCGGCGGATATCTCCCAAACCGGAAGCAGCCAGACCCGATAACACGCATACAGCCAGAAGGACAAACTCTGCTAGTGTGCCAAGTTTGGTGGCACTGTGCCCTCCAGTGGCCGAATCATGCCAATACCCTGGGTACTGGTCAGCTGATGTCAGATACCAGAAAAAACAGCTCACCCAGAGCTGAAAACAGACCAGGAGGAAGCCCTAGTTGAGGGACTTCAGGAACATGCTGGACCTCCCACCAGAGTGTCCCCGTTGTCCTGTAAGCGACCTTCAAAAAGACCTACATCCAGATCCAAAGGGCATGTTTGCGCACAGCCTCTAGCTCACAGATTGGCTCTGCACCCACCCGCCCTGTGCCCTCTGACAAAGAACCAGCTGTTCCCCAAGGGTTCCTCACCCCTTCCAACCTTGACACTCTAAGGGGACCCCAAGGAACCACTTTTACTTGACCACAGCAGACCTTTTCCAAGTGGTCCCCCTCAGTGGCCCCGCACCAGCTTCAATAGACTTTCCACCGTTGCTCCCACCAGAACCGTAAGCTTTCCAAACATCTCCAGCTGTTGCAGCATGTCCACTGTTGACCTCGAACCAACCTGAAAAAGTGGAACCTATTAAAGCAACTGTGTGATTTTATATGAATTTTTAAATATGTCTTCCTATTGATTCCTATGGGCGTAACCACGCACAGAAAGACTGCATTTATTAAAACTTTAAAAATCTGTATCTTAAAAAGTACTTAATTAATTTTGATAATCTTGGTCTTAAAACATGTATAAAATGCTGAAGTATTTTCTTAAATTGGTCTTGAATTATTTCTTTGAGTGTGTGAGTTGCATGATTGATACTGTGAGTACAACAAATGCTTTGCATTTCTCCAAGATTGGCCTAACTGTTCAACCAAGCTACCTCAAAAATTAGAGCATTAGGTAATCTAGTTTTTACCTCTGGAAACCAACGTGTGGTTGCCTGTACCCCTTGCACAATGTGCCTAGCTTTGCACACTACGTAGAGGACCAGACTCATACAGCCATCTTGAGAAATCCGGGGATGTTTTGTAGAAGTGTGGGTTAGCCAATGGGCTGCTGCCAGGAAACATCAGTTAGAGTTGGAGGGTTGATGTTGCATCTCTGGATTGGACTGTGACACCCAGCTTCTAGAATTCTTAGCTTTCACTTCAAAATCCTGTATGGGTCAGATACTTGGAGAGAAAAGGAAACCACAGACAAGAAAAGGTAATACACCTACTGTGTGGATGAACCCCTGTCTAAAGTGGAGAGACACTTTGGACTTGTATCCTAGTACTCTAGGTAATTCTGTCTCCAGGGCCAGTATCAATGGCCTGCCACTCACTGTGGGTGACAGTATAGTACAGGGTAGACCCTTGGAGATCTGTTGGGCTTCTGTTGACTGATTGCTATGATGGGTATACATAGAGAAGATCCCGCCTGACCAGTGCTGAACATACAGTTGCACAGCAAGTGACCAGTTGGCTGTGGTGCTTGGAGAGTGTGAACAGATAAATATAGGCCATTGGGTCTTGCTGTAAGAAATCCAGGGGATAAGAAGATTAGAAAGAGCTGAGGGAATGTCCCTGAGACTCTCCTTATTGGAGGGAGAAAGAATGGCCTACAAATTTAGGTCCATAAGACCTCTTTGGAGAAACCAAGCAAACATTTTGAGGGCATGAGGCCCTGTAAAACACTCATTCTAGCTGAAACATACTACAAAAGTCCATCTAAAATGACCTATCAAGGTCAGAGAAAGTAGAATATGTTATGTGTACAGCATTGTGTGTTCTTGACAATGGCACTCTGGAGCTCTGCATTATTAGTATAGCAAAGATACATACACATATTATTTATCTATCTATCTATCTATCTATCTATCTATCTATCTATCTATCTATCTATCTATCTATCTATCTATCTATCAAGACAATACTCTTTCATGCTTAGAGTGTGTGATTAAATTATACAAAACAGGAAGCAAGGAACCATGGGTAGTTCCTAAGTTTAGGCTGAGAGCAGCTCTTTTATATGGAGCACCCTACATTACCAGCAACACTCTCAATTTGCTCACCTCAAAAGTCTGTTATTCTAGCATCGTTTTAAGCATAGGATTAACACAGTGCCATCCACATCATGCTAGAAAGGGACAAAGCCTTTTTCTCCATTTTGACAGCAGCCTTTAAGCATAAGATTGGCACAGTGCCATCCATGCCGACCTGAAAAATCTTTACCTCTCCGGGTACCCTGGCACTAAGACCTCCGATCACATCTGGACTGAAGAGGGGATTTAAGAAAGACTACTCTGCTTTTCCCTGGACCTTGGATGGGAGGCTGCTGGACTGCACCAACAGATCCTTGAGCTAGCAAAGAGAGGACTGTACTGGTGGTGCCCGGCTCATGGAAAAGTTACTCTGGGTCAGGGTCACAAAAGCTAAGTACGCATTCTGGCCAGTCACTAGCCACATTCAATTGACCACCACTGACCACTGATGTGCAGCCCAGGTGAATGATTCCTGACACTCAAAAGTTGCACCCAAGTCTGTTGGGCATGGGAGAGTCATCGGAGTGCAGTTTGGTCACCCAAGACGGACACTACCTTTTACCAAAGAGGACCAGTGGTTTGTCTGTGACCTGAGATCAGTAGTCCAGTGGCAACTGAACTTTTGCTGGGCCAAATGGGACTTCAAGGGACATTGACCCCTGTGACTAAAGTCACCCCACCTAGAGCGTGGACTGAGGAGTAGCCCCAGGAAGACAGTTGTCATCCGCACAGAACCCTAAGTATCTTACAGTATCTTCAGCATCCTGTTTCCCTTGCATCTGGACCACTCCATTAAAATCTGCAGGTGAGTCTTCCATAGAGCTAAGAACTGGACTAGAGAATGCTTTAGTGCTAAGGTAACTGCCTTACTACCACCAATGCCCCCCTGCTATTCTCCCTGTTGGATTTGGCCACCTGAAGTGGGCCAGAGGAGCCAAGCACAACTCTTTAAACGTTTTCAAATTTCCAAACTTTGTGGTTACAATGGATTGTTCGGGTTTTCAAATGAAAGTTGAAATTGATGTTTTACTTAAAAATCTGTATCTTCGTAACTCTCTGTTAGATTTTATTAATTTTGATGACCAAAAATGTATGAAAATAAGATTTAGTTTTGTAATCCAAGGTTTAGCGCTGGGAAGAACCTGGATAGCCATGCTCTTTATGAATATCCGAGACTAGCCTGGACTAAACCTGCGCTACATTTCTTTTGTGTTGCATGATTTAGTTTTGGTTAGTTTTGGTACGTCTATATGCTTTACAGTTGTTCCTTTGTTTAAGTCTGATTGCTCAAAGCCACAGCTATCAAAGGTTGAGCTAAGATTTAGCAAACAGGTGTGACTAGACCCACATTGGTTTTGTGAGTGTATTCTACTGTGAGTCCTCACAACCACAGCACATAATATACCACGATTCCTCACAATGACCGTATAGAAGCACAGGATTTTGGCAGAGGAGTGAGGCTCTTCAGAACAGCTTCTAAGGTTTGTATGACAGGATGCTGTCTGAAAGTTGTGGCCCATGCAGATGTCCTAGGACTATACATGCAGCTAAGAGGAGAGATGCAATCTCATAACTTCTGTTTTTAAGGTAGAAATTGATCAGAGTCAAAAGCGTGTTGGTGTAGATGAAAGAAACTGGAATTAGCCAAACCAAATTGAAGATAAGGTAGCCATGGTCTGGTGCAGTGACATGGATGTGAGTGCTGTGAAATTTCTTGGTAGGGGTGCAAGAAATACATTCTGATGGAACAATGGAACATGACTGCAAGACTGCCTAAAGCAGTTCCCTCATCTACTGGGGCTGATGCTGTGGCTATTAATCCTGATATTGAGATGGATGAGGTAATTAGGAAAGTCTGGGGGATTGACTCCAAAGAGGGGCCTAACAGGAGCATAGAGGCAGAAATCCAGAGTCCAGTGGCATGAGAGGAGGACGAACTACAGGAAGGTACAAATTGAAACCTTCCGAGTAAAGGAAATGCCAGATCAGAAAACTGAAGGTGTTGACTCTGCCTCCTTTGAACTGGAAGGCATTGTCACATCATTGCCGAACATCAAACAAGCAGCAGGTTTCCATTCATATCAAGTAAGGTGCATCTACTGGTATGCATAGGTTAAGGTTCAAGCTAGTTAAGGCTACAAGCAAGGAGAGATACTGTACGAGAAGCTCCTCAGCAAGTATCATGAAGCCTGAAGGTAAGGATATATTATCCTTTAAAGAGAATATAAAAGGGGAATTCCTGGATAAAACAGATTGTGGGGAGAGAGGATTATGCTGAAGGAACAGGACAGAGGCAAAAGTATCCACAACCTGAACTCATTTGTGGGGAGGCTATGAAAATAAAGATTAGACCCTTGGAATGGCCAGATATGGCCAAAAGCACTCTGAAGTACACCATATTGGGGGAATATTTACAGGTCTAGCAAAGGCAGGAAAGAATGTAAATGAATATCTTTCCCCACCACAATAAACCAGAAGTATAACCAAGACACAACTGTACACAAAGCAAAGGGTAAAGTCATGATTACTGATAAAGGGCGCTGAAAATACAAAACACAATGGTAGAAGGAACAAAGGGGGGCTGAAAAATAAACAGTTTGTTTAGCACCCTTTTAATAAATATAAAGAAACGTACTAACATGCAATCTATTCATAACTGTACTACTGAACCTGTAGCAGAAAAACCTGATACCATTTTCGATTGTCAACATAGCCAAGAAGAGATACAAGAGATTAGGATAAGAAACTCACAACTAAAAATGGTGGCAATACAATTAATTGTAGAGGAACCCTGATTATCACATTTAAGAAAAATAACAGAAGACAATGAGGGCAATTCCATGATATCTAATGTTAATGAAACTGACCTCCATTTGCCCCCAAAATATGCTAGCACTCCCCATAAACTCAGTGAGAATGAACAAGAAATGGGTGCCAAAATGAATCTTTAATGCATGCTAAGATTAAGGGCCTGATTACGATCTTGGCGGATGGGCTACTCCGTCACAAAAGTGACGATATCCCGCCAAACATTTTACAAGTTCTATAGGATATAATGGAACTTGTAATAAGGCAGATGGGATATTCGTCACTTTTGTGATGGAGTAGCCCATCCGCCAAAGTCATAATGAGGCCCATTTTTCCAACTTTTACCTATATGTAATAACTAAATAAATACAATTTCTCTGGTGGTTCTCCTAAACTTGAGGACATAGTTCACCATTAATATAAACTTAGAACAGGCTTAAATGTATGAGAGGAGCTAGAAGAGGCTATAGCTGTGTTAAGCAGGACTATCAATCTATAATGAACAACACAAAAGTTCCTCTGCACAATAAATTCTAGACATTAGCCATTCCCTGAAGACCACACCAAGAATACAAAAAGGAAACACTGCCTACAAAAAAGCTACCTCTAAGTGACAAGATATATCAGGATAAAAAACTGTGTTCCCAGAAGGAACAAAATCCAAGTGGAAACAAAGCGATTTCCTAAACTCTGAAGAAAGTGATGAGCATGAGAGCAGAGGTGGAAGTGAAGGTGAAGAAGATGACAAAACTGACTTAGAAATAGAAGGGACTATTTCATCTTTAGTAGGGGACATCGGAACAGACCTTAACTTCACAGTTGAAAACAGTCCTAAGTGAGCCTAAGGAATTACAATCTATTCTTCAGGGAATCTTAGTAAGCCAGTATATTGAAACTTGTATCTGTCCAAGAAGAAACCACCCAAGAAGTAAGACAGATTCGCTCCAAACTTGGTGAAGTTAATATGAAGGCAGCTACTTTGCTATTTGGTGAACGGATGGTGAAGAGAGACTAACCCAGGTGGAAAGTAGCTGTGAAGCCAGTAGAAAGGAGAATGAGAACACCTTAAGAATGTGCTACAGAAGACTGCAGATGCTGTCAATGTATCCAGGTATTCATATGCGGTGTTTCAGAAAACAAAATGTAGAAAGCACTAACAACTTTGAGCAATTCTTATCTCTAGCAAAGTGGGTTACTGGTCAAACAGCAAATACAATTCCTGTCAGGGTGAAACACACGCAAACCCCAAATTAATCTGTGCTAGCCCTGTGGTAGCTTGGCACAAAGCAGTCATGCTTAATTTAGATGCAATGTGTAAACTTTTTATGCAGCACTTCAAACGGTAATAAAGTGAGAACAAAACACAAGAAAAATCTCACATCAATTTAAAACCATAGAGTGACATTTAATAAATCATTTGAGACCAAAGTGACAAAAATCCAATCAGTGGAAGGGGAGATATGCATTTTTAAAAGATTTAAGTGAAAATAGTGCCTAAAAGCACAAAGCGCCACAGCTTGGTGTTCAAGCTCACATAAACCAGCCTAAAGGTTCTATGTCATGGAAATGTTCACATCATGAAGAAGGTTACAGAGGATTAAGCCTTCTTGCATAGAATAAGAAAAGAGTTTTATGAGACTCGAGGGCCAAAATCATAGTCAGAGACTGTGAGACATTGGTTTGACAATTGAATGGGGTGTTAACCCTGTTCAAGCAACAGTCAACATATCTGTCTGGGTGAATCTCAAAAGTCACTAAATGAATCTTTGTTTAACCCTTTGGAACATTGGCACAAAAGCAGTCAGGCCTAAATTGGAGATAACGTTTAAAGTATTTATGCAGCACACAAACAGTGATAAAGTGAAAATACAACACAAAAGAATCCCACACCAATGGAGAAAAATAGAATACATTTTAGTACATTATTTTACACCACAATGACAAAAGTCAAATCAGTAGAACTGGAGTAAAGAATTTTTAAAGTTTAAGGTAAAAACTAGCCACTAAAGGATTAAAGAGTCAACTGCGAACATCTAGTCATGTGAGACTGGGTCAAAGTATAAAAATATGGCCAATCGCGATGGAATGTGAGTCAGATACAAAGGGTGGATTGGGCCTGGTTGGCTTTTCACTTGGAAGAAATTTGAAGAGAAATATTCTGAGGAGGGAGAGGTTCAGCAGGCAAAGCTGCAGGCAGTGTCTGAGGAGGAAGTGTTGTTGTCAGGGAGCCGCTGGATGAAGTTGCGGTGAAGATTTCCACGTTCAGACTTAGAGCCTGATTTAGATATTGAAGGAGAGGTTACTCTGTCACAATGGCGATGGATATCCCATCAGCCAAAATCTAAATCCCATTGGATAAAATGGAATTTAGATTTCGTCAGACAGGATATCCATCACCATTGTGACTGAGTAACCCCTCCGCTAATATCTAAATCAGGCCCTTAGTCTCTTTTTTAGGAAATTGAAAATCTCCAGTGTGACAAAGCTCAAGGCTGTAGTGGACAAGAGTTCCATGAGGCTGGATACTCCTTTGGCGAAGGACCACTAAGCATGATTTCCTGCTACGGAGAAGAAAAAAGTGGGAGCTGCTGCAAAGTCAGGCTGACCGGTAATGTATCTTGGGTGGAAAGATGAACAGGTTGGTACTGATCTACTCTTGGTTACCTGAGCACGTTTAACATTACCACCAAGTGTCCAGAACTGTAGGGGTACCTTTGAGGTGTTAGGGCTTGCTCAGGTAGGGTCCAGTGGGGGTTCAAGATGGTTGGAGACTCTTCTATCACTGAGGCTCTGGTCAGGAGGACAGTCAACTAACCCTTGCAGGCACTCAAAAAGTGGAACAGGGCTCAAACAGCAGGACAGGCCTCTGAGGATTCAAAGCAGGCTTCAGGCAGCAGAGCAGTCCTTCCCGGTGTAGAAAAGCTGTCTTCAGAAGTACGTAGCAGGCCACAGCAGCAGGTAGTCCTCTGAAAGTGAACTGAAGAGTGGGTCTGCAGGTCCTATTTTTATACCTTGTGCCTTCTTTGAAGTAGGAGAAGTTTCTAGAGAATTCTCTTTAAAGTGCTTGACGTTTCTTGCCTACCATGGCCTGTCTCCAGGTTGGCTGCATGAATAATGCAATGGTGACATGTCCTTTGTGTGAAGGCAGGGTAAAGCCTATTCAGTTGGAAGTGGGTCTGGGCCCCATTCCGTCCCCCTATTCTGCCAGTGATGTCCCATCCAGGCGCTCCTAATCGCTCTTTGGTATTGCAGTCTGGGAGAAATAAACAAGGCCCAACTGCCACCTACACCCAGTCAGGTGACCCAGGCATAGGCTGCAGGCTCAAAATAGTTAACAAAGGAAAATTCCAGCTTCTAAAAGTGGCATTTTCAAAATTGTAATTTAAAATTCAACTTTACCATTAAAGAGGGTCTTAAGTTACAATTTCTCAGACACCAAACATGAAATGTTATCAGTTACCAATCAAAAGTTAGTATTAAATGTAATTAGGCAAACTAGGGTTATCTTACAGGAGAGGCAGGCTTGACTGGTGAAAAATTAATTTAGGAGTTTTTTACTACGCGGACATGTAAACTTAAAAATACATGTCCAATCTTTTCATTACAAAGCACCTTGCCCTATGTGCTACCTAAGGCCTTCCTTAGGGGTACCTATATGCAATAAAAGGTGAATTTAATGCTTGGCAAGGGGGTTATATTGCCAAGTCGAGCTGGCAGATTAAAACTTCATTCAGGCTGCAATAGCAGGCCTGGGAGATATTTTAAGGAGCTACTCAAGTGGTGGCACTTATAATTACATTAAGGCCCTTATTTATACTTTTTTAGAGCCGTGTTTGCGCCGCTTTTTGACGCAAAAACAGCGCAAACGTACAAAATACGATTGTATTTTGTAAGTTTGCGCAGTTTTTGCATCAAAAAGCGGCACAAATGCGGTGCTAAAAAAGAATAAATATGGGCCTAAATATGCCAATCAGGTCTAAGAGAATTTTACCAAATTTTAGAGAGTGATCACAAGTACTTTAGCACTGGTTAGCAGCTATAAAGTGCAAAGAGTCCTAAAGCCAACAAAAAAGTTCAGCAACATAGAATGGTGAATGCAAAGGGTTTTGGGGAAGACCAGCCTAAGGCTGACAGATCTAACAGAGAGGACATAGAGTCTCAAGTAAATTCAAAATGAGTGGGTTTTTTTGGGTTCTAAAGACAATAATGCTTCCAAGTCAATATGTTCCAATTACCAGGAGACACCTAACTTGCAAGGATAAAAACATTTTCTGAAGCTCGTCCAGACAGAATAGAATGATATTGAATAATAAATACGGAAAGGAATCTGCTCTCCTTGAAATCTTGAAATAACTTAAGGTGTAAATTAAGTGCATTAGTTGACGAGCACACTAAACATTCTAATGAATGAGGAGTGCACTCGAGCGCATTGACACAACAAAAGTGTGTTGGGGGGCTACCTCCCTTCCCACAGAAAGAACAGGGCTTACAAGAGTAGGAGTACAAGTGGATAGTACAGGACATTGTGAGGGGCAGGGACTAATGTATTATAAAAATAAAGGATGGATTAAACCAATAAAAAAGAAGGTGACAGAAAAGTCACATATTAAAGGAATGGGTCAAAAAAAAAAAAACATTTGTAAAATTGCTGTTTTCGAATGAAATTGGTAACATTTAAGAAATAAAAGAAATGTCTTTGTGAAATTCATGGAGCTTAAAAAGCTGTTATTATTTTGTTGCAAAACACTAATTTAATGGCAAATACTTCTGAGATCCTTACTAAATACCAAAGGATACCAGAAATGACATATCCACATGCATCAGTAGTGGTACTTTGAATTGCAACATTTATAGGAAAAGGGAGAAAATGGGTTATTATGGAATAGGAAACATTTGCTGTTAACATCAGGATTGGTACTCAAAGACTGATGGTTGCTAATTACCACAACCCAGTTATCGATTAATCAACCCACTTGAACAGTTAGCCCAGGAACTTATCAATTTCCCCACTCCAGTAGTTATGGTGGGACAACTTTAACATCACCCTAAAAACATAGAACCAGAATCTTCCCACATATGAGAGAGGCCTTAGCAGTACTACAATGTAGTTGTAAAATGGTTGAGAGTTGACGGAAATTGCATCCTTGAATAGCTGGATTTAAGAACTCCAGCAAACAGTTTAAACATCAAGCAAGGCTAGACTACTTTATCAGGGGCATAACAGAGCCTTATGCCCATGGCAGGCCTTGCGGCCTAGGGGTGTGCCCAAGATTAATGAATATGTGTGTGATGTGCGAGACGCTTGGGCCCGTTATGACATTCTGCGAGGGGCTAGGAGGTATAATTTTGCATTATGCCACTGTACGTTATAATAGCATTAGAAATAAATTACATTGAAGACGAAATATTTTCGCAGATCACACACTGCCCTTGGTAGAAATTACTCTAGATAAGCAGGATAGGCATTGTTGCAAACATTTAAAAGATATACATGTTCCTACTTGCAAGTCTTGAACAAACGGAACAGTACTGAGTGGTTATCTGATAATTTTTTGATCTTACTTTAGGCTGACCAATATTTTTTTTATTTATTTGCTGTTTTGCTGTTTTATATAGCTCGAACTATGACTAATGACATTAGAGTGCCTTGCATGAAAACAAGATTATATTGCACATGTTTCAGGAAGGGGGAGATTACGTGATTAGTAAAACTAACAGGCTGTTGAGCCAGGGCCACGGCTCCAATCTGCTTCCCTAGTTCCAGTGTCACGTATTTGTGTTTTAGAAACCTTTAAAGTATTTATTAGAGGCATGTTATGGTAAATAGTGGTAATACTACGAAGTCAGCAGAGAAAATCAGAATTACAAACTGTGCATAATTTGGTAATTAACAGTCCCATCCCTGAACATGTTAGAAACTTCGAATTAGCTTGCAATGAAATATGAAATATCGTACTTAAAAAAGTGATAATGACTAACCAGGCAATATATCAACACGCATAGGAGGACTGTAGCAAGATAGGGAGATTTTTTGACCTTGAAGTAAAAAATATAACAAATGTCAAACCAAGTACTTCAGATCAAAACACAGAAACATGCATGTTTCTCTTTTTATCAGAAACAGTTTGTTTCAGAACTCGATAAAATAGCAACTGTTTTTAAAACTGAGATAACATAGCACCACACCACATGAAACCTTGGAATTTTTTTATAAAACTGGGCTACATAGAATAGTAGAAGAGGATAAAAGGTATATAATGCAGCCAATACCTAGCGAACAAATTAGTGTTAGGCAGTCTCTTCCTTCCACTAAGGCACCTGGGAGGATGATCTATTAATTATATGCCAATACTTTGATTCCCATAAGAGTTTGGTCTTTAAGAAGGTTAGTCAATGTCATGAACATATTTCAGAAGCTTGGAAAAGATCCCAGGGTTCGCGTTTGCTAATCACTGACAAGAAATTAGGAAAGTATTTGAGATTAGATTGATCACCATGATAAATAAACTTAGTATCCCCTAATTAAACTGGATTCATTCTGGGTTGTGTATTATAAGCTTAGAACCCGCTGTAGCTGGCTCTCCCAGCCATTAAAGGCCCGCTCCTGCATTAAAGGCCCGAGTGGAAGGCGAGGGCCTTTAACAAGGGGGAGGGCCTTTATTGGCCTGTAGAGCCCGCTACGCCGGGTTCTAAGGCTATTAGAACATTCTGCCGCTCGTGGGAAGAATGTTCTATCAAATAAAACAAATTCCTCACAACGCTCTAGGGGATTAAAATCCCCGCATGCTCCGTGAGGCTTTGTTCACAGCTCCTGCTTGTGAACAAAGAGAACATTGGAATTTTGACGCTCCGGGCTTTTACCAGCCAGTAAAAGCCCGGAGCAATACATTGTCTGCAATGGAGCCCCCAATATTCTAATAAATATTAATGTAATCCTAATTTATTTCTGATTACGTTGTTACTCTACATTGTATAATTATTATTCTCAAATAAAACTGCTTTACCTTAAATATCAATGTACAATATGTATGAAAATCTATTGATGTAGCCGAGACCGAATCCATGCCTATGATAGTGTTGTTCCTGCATGAAGAGAAGGCTTTTGGCTGATGAATTGGTCTGTTTTCGCAACATGTACTTACTGGGATGGCTTCTAGAGTTTTCCACGATTCTGTATTCTTTGTATGAGGGGTCAGAGGGTGATTTAATAATAAATGAGGGATCAGTAGGGTAAATTAATATTGAAAGAAAGACTTAACAAGGGCACCCTTGTCCCTACTATTATTTGCTATATTTATACAACCACTATTCATTATATTTAAAAAGAAAACGTTTATAGTCAGCCCAAATACAACTAAAGCCAATAGAATAACCCTATATGCATATGACTTTCTCCTGACACTGACAACTTGACAATGTGTTCAAAGTAATTGTGAAATGTTCAAGAATATCAGGTTACAAAATGAAGTTTAATCTAAGACAGAAGGGATATTTATGAAGTATAAGAAGTTCAATTTATAAAAAGAAATGCAGAAAATAAATAGTGCAATTAGGTATTTAGGTGTGATAATTAAAGTACAGGTCTCTGCATTATCATCAGAATATCTCTGGTGGAAGAAAAAGCAAGGCCTCTATTAAGCACAAGGCAATTCAGAACTTTTTATATAGTTCCTCACCTGTCTCGCTCTGACCTTGTCATCAGAGCGAGACAGGTCAGGCAGCAGGAGGGAGGTTGATGGTAACACGCATGGGGTTCAGAACCATCTTCCTCTTGTTTTACCCTGCCCTGATAGGTTCTAAAGATTCATTTAAATCCTTTGGCCATCATTTGCCTACTCTTGGTGGTGACATTTGTGACCTCGAGTACAAATTGCACGTAGACACCTCAGAGGAAGAATTGGCACAACTCGTGCTAAGTGGCGGAACCATGATTCCCCCTGGCAAACCATGACTACAAAGGGCTGGTTTGATGACATGTGATTATAAATCACCCACCTCAGTAGCATTTGAAATTGTAGTTTCCAGAGACGGTTGGGAAGAAAAGGCTGCAGGCTGCGCTTCAATAATTGTATATGCTTGAGTAAGAGTAAAATGTCTGCCTGTAATAATGCTTTAAATTTGGAAGAACAGGCACTCGCAAGGCTCTATGACAGGGTGAAGATAATTGAGTCTCCTGGCAAAAATGGGGAAGGGGCATGGACAGAGGTCTATGTCTACTTAGAACCTAGGTTGAAGAATGAATGAGGACTACTGATGGCACTGTTGAGGGCAGCCTCCACGACCGATGGCAAAACAGTTACTGGAACTGAAGTTAAGGATATGTCTGGTGTTGGATCCGGGTTGGGGTGGGGGGCATATCACTGTTAACTGGGGTTGGCACTGAATCTAGACTCATAGAAGGTCTTCTTTCTGTCAAATATATTGTTATGCTGATTACCCACACAGCCATCTATAGCACCCTGTCAATGGTTTTCACTGAGGAATTATAGCCCATATTTATGGGCTTTTGGCGCACGGCAGCATAGCAAGCCATCTTGCTGTACTGCCCTGTGTCACTGGGAAATGGCAGGAATTCACCGTATCTATGGCATATGGAGCATTCCTGTCCTTTCTCTCTGCGCTGGAGCCATTTCGTCAGCCTAACACCAATGCAGGCACCAGTGTCCAAGGGTGCCTGTGTTGCAATCTGGATTGTTTTTGTGCAGGAAGGGGCACCTTCCTGTACAAAATCAATCCTGGGAGTCTTTTTCCTCTTTCTATGTGTGCAGCAGATCAGCCAGGAAAGGAACAGCGTGCTTCCACCTAGCCCCCTGCTTTTATCTTCATCCAAACAAACCCGTAACCTGGCCACAGGCTGCACCTGCCAGGCGCAAACTACCCTTCTGTGTGCTCTGCCCGGATCTCTGGGACCAAAGCACAAGGAAAGACCACCTCAGCAGCAACAGCACAATAAGGAGCTGAAAGAAATAAGAGGAGCTGCTCCCCTTGTTGGCTGCACAGGAGGGGGAGTGAAGAAAAAACCCTTACTTCTTGCTCAGCAATGTAGCAGTTGAACTATGGAACTTTATTACAAAACAAATGCTAAAGACTATACATTTTGGTGGCACAAAATAATTTCTATAGTTGGGTGGATTATTTGTATAAAAATTATAATGTTACCTGGGTGTCTATTGTTATTTCAATGTATTCATATCTATCAGTCTCGGTCAAAAATACCTGAAAGACATAAAATAAATGTTGCTCTATATTTGCTGATTGTGGCTGGCTTGTACTGGAATTTGAATTCTGTTATTTAGCAGTTCAAGCCCAAATTCTGATTAAGGTTAATATCCCCCTCAGAAAATCCATACTTCATGATTTTTAATGAATGTGCAGTAGACCAACATGGGACAGATAATCCTAGACTGTTCTAAGATCATACTTGTGTCCAGCCTGATTGGTTCAAAAAGCGGCTTTGGAAAGCTAATCAAATGTTAGGTTATAATGGACCAATGGGATTGGACGACATTCAATATAAAATAGAATAAATAGAATTTTGTAATGATTTTTGAAGTTTCTCGAGATTATAAGTCAGTTTATTGAATTATAAATCAGGGAATAGAGAATAATATTAATACTAATAATAATACTAATAAAAACTAATATTGCAAAAATATTTTGATTGTTTTATTTCTATCGTATTAAAAAAACGTATAGAAGCACAAGGCCACAGCCATGTGCCTTTACTAAGGTATGGCACTCTGAGGTGACTCACAATATCCTTTTATATATTCATTTGGAGGTATGCTTTTTCATGTAATAATTTGCTCCACCCCACCATATGAGTCACTCCCAGCAGGCCTGTTTTTGTTGGTTAGAGCAAAGTACGGTGGTTTTTATCTGGGCTCAGTATGCAATTGTCATCTTCAATGAGGAGACATATGAGAAAGTTGAGGTCAGTGGGTTATTGTCACTGCTTTTTCCCAGCTCCACCGGCCTGCCCACAGCCTCTCCTGTTACTGGGAGAGGCAATGCAAGGTAGTTTGAGCTGGTGCTATCATAATCTTGTTGCACCTTTCATTAGGAGAGGCAAAGGAAGGTAGCCTGGGGAGTCAGCAGCATCTATGATCAATTCACTGCAACAGGGAAAAGGGAGGCAGGCGTTATCAGTGATTGTATTCACAACTGGCTTTCTCTAAGCAGACAGAAGGTTGTACAAGAATCCTTTCTCACATAGCTAAGGCTGCAGAGGAGGGAGGAGAGCCCTTGAGATGGCAGTGTTGTGAGGACCTCTTGGACCCGAGTTCATTCCCCCATTTTTTAGTTTCATTTTATATTTAATATTGTACATGTTTTAATCACTTTGCTTGCATGATATTATTTTACAAATATATTGTATGAGTTGCTTGTTTTAATTATCCTTTTCTCTACATGTAATTAATACATTCTGTTCAAGGCTAGGAACATAATATACAATATCATAGCTTACGTGACACGTTCAGGAGACAGCTTCTAACATCTAGACATAGCATTGCATCAGAGCTGTACTTCTAGTGTGGCTTTATTATATAAATTATGCACTGACCCAGATGGGGCAAAGGGGCATTACAGCTGCAACAATCCTGGGATGAATGCAATGTCTGACATGCAGCTCTGCTGGCGCTAATCTACCAGCTTCCTGAGAGGATTATCATCTATATACAGGCTGACTCCTGACACCATTTCAAGATATGGGGCTACAGCTAATCCTATAGATTGGGCCAGGCAGAATGGTACACCCACTGTGTTCTCAGTATAGTTTTAGGATTAGGTAGGAACCTCTAGAACTTCTAAAACCCATTGACATGGGTGAACTTTTCATTATCTTTACCATGTTAATAATGCTGATAACGTTGTTCTGTTTTAGCTGACTAATTATCACAGCTCATTCTCTCTATGCAAGACTTTGATTGCTTCAATAAATGTATTGAAAACGTATCTTGTATTTCTCTTGTGTTTCACCTGGGCAAGCAGGAGTAATACAACAAAAGGGTGAGATCTGTTACCACAACTTCCCTGGGGAGTCAGAGTGTCATGTTCAGGTTGCCATAACCACCTTCCACCCCTGTCAGGTTAGGGGTTCAAGTGAGGCACTGTGAGCTAACCAGGAGTTAGGCTGGTGGTTTCTGATGGCATGGACAGACTTAGTCCCCCACATTCCGAAGCTCTCGTATCCTCATATACAGTCTTATTATTTTAGTATGAACTGCATAACAGAAGTGCAGCTGGAAAGATGGGAAACACTGTGATGCCACTACTTTATCGCAATAAGTGTAAGAAACTCGATTATTGGTTGAGGAGGATAGAAGCTCCACTCAGGCAGCAAACACAATTCTTGTCATGGTGAACCACAAAAGTAATTACATTTACCTGTTCTCAACCATCTCATAGGCTGGCACAAAGAAGACATTCTTAACTTGGAGGCAATTTGTTAAGTGTTTATGTAGCACACAAACTAATAAATTGAAAATGCCACACAAGAAAAATCCCAAACCAATTAAAAAAAATATAGTAACTGTTGACTAAAAAAGTGATACTAGAATGACAAACATCCAAATAGTACACCTGGAGATATGCAATTTTAAGATTTCTAGTGAAAATAGTGCCTCAAAGCACAAAGCGTCACTCACGATCATCTGGACATGCTAGACCGGTGAAAAGTCACACGCTCAGGCCCACTGCGATAGAGCGCAGATCAGATACAGGGACCAGGCTAGTCCCACTAAAAAGTTAAATTCATAGTCCAGAGCAAAGAGTTCTGTTCGCTGTGGAGGAGGCTGCTAGGAGGATACCAAGCATAGTGGATTTTGTGTTGCTGTAGCACATAGAGCAGGTCAGGTGTCAAGGAGGAACCTTGTTGTAATGCGAAAAGCAGGTCAAGCATTGTGTATGGTCATTGCTGTAGCTTTCCATTGATGGTTGTTGTGGATTGGCTTAATGTGAAAAGTGGATCTTGTGTTGCTGGTTAACACTGGTGGCTGCTGTAGCTGCAAATAGTAAAACTCATTGGAGCTTTGCATGGGCGGTTGTCATGGGTAGTAAAGTCTTGGCACAAATGGGCCCATTCCTGAGGAGCCCAAACTTCAGGATTTTTACCTTTTTATTGGGAAGAGTGAACTCTGATGCCAGCCAAGTGTCCAGGACCTGGGGTGACACCTCTTGGGCAGCAGGGACTCACTGTAGCAGAGGCCAGCAAGATTCAGGCAGGTCCAGTTGTTGGTCCAGGTAGGTCCAACAGCAGCAGGCCAGAAGCGAAGTTGCAGGGAGGCTTCTGAAGCTTGTTGCATACCTGTAGCTCACACAGAAGATCAAGCAACTGACCCTTGGAGTCACTCTGGGTAGCCTGAGACAAAGACAAGCAGACTTAGTTCCTGATTTAGAGTTTGACAGAGGGGTTACTCTGTCACAAATGTAATGGATATCCCATCCGCTGTATTGCAATTTCCATAGGCTATAATGGAATTGAAATAAGGCCAACAGGATATCTGTCACGTTTGTCACAGAGTAACCCCCTCTGCCAAACTCTAAATCAGCCCTCAGTGTTCCTTCTCAGGCACAAGGCATTCTCTCAAGAAGCAGGGTAGCCCTCTGGCAGCAGGACAGTCCTTCTGTAATTTCCACAGGTCCAGGAGTGTTCTGATGAATGGCTCTGGAGAGCCAATATTTGTATCTGGTCCAGCCTCTGTGTGGGGGGGCTTCCTGTCTGACCCCCACATCTGGTTCTGGAAGGTTCTTCCTCTTTCAAGACATCAAACAGTCTGAGGTGAGAAAAGACAAAACAGGCCCTGGTGTCAGATTCCTTTGTGTGGGCAGGAGTCAAAGCCCTTTGAAGTTTAAGTAAACCTAAACACAGCCCCTCCCTAGCCATTCTGCCCGTACAGCCCATCCTGTCCACACCTAAGCCCCCTTTGTTTTACTGTTTAGAAGCAATTACAAATACACAGGGGGACCATTCACAGTAAGCTCGGCCAGGACACTGGCAGAAGATACAAATGTTTGGGACAATAAAATATTCACATTAAAAATGTGTCATTTCAACGTAAAACCTGGCCTGACACTTAGGTAGAATTTCCAATTATAGTTCATTTCAGTTTAAACAGCATATATCTACCTAATCCTAATCAAAAGTTGGCACTTATTAAATGTAATAATGTGAGCCAATGCCTAAGTCAATGGGAGAGATAAGTCTTATAACAGTGAAAAATGATGTTAGGAGTTTTTTTACTACCAGAACAGGGACACCTAAGTGCGCATGTCCTAATTTTAAAACACTATGCACCCTGCCCTATGAGACTTTAGGGCCTACCCCAGGGGTGATTTATACGTATTAAAAAGGAAGGTTTAAGCTTGGATAAAAGTTTATTTTTCCAGGTTGAAATGGCAGTTTGAAACTGCACTGCAGGCTGCAGTGGCAGGCCGGAGACATGATTTAAAGGGCTACTCAAGTGGGTGGCACAATAGGTGTTGCAGGCCCACTAGTAGCATTTAATTTACAGACCCTGGGTAGATGTGATACCACTTTACTAGGGACTTACAAGTAAATGGAATGTGGCAATTAGGTGTAGGCCAATTGTAACATGTTTTGAAGAGAAAGCACACGCTCTTTAGCATTGGTTAGCAGTCAAAGTGCACAGAGTCCTGAAGCCAACAAAAATAAATTCAGCAAAACATGAGGGGTGAAGGCAAAATTGTTGGTGGAATACAGCATCAAGGATGTCAGGTCTAACAATATGTTATTACTTTTTTGTAGTGGCTTATTTGTGTATTGAAGAGTGGTTACCACAGCAAAATCTTTCCCTAGTAGGAAAATATAATTTCATTTACACAGAATGTATAATTTATTAATACATTTATGTCGAATCTATCTCCCATTTATATAAAATTTACAAACTCCTATTTATTTTATTACATATACTTAGCACTGATCACTTATTTTCTTTGTGATGAAATCCAATTAACTAAACTCCAAGTTAATTTTTCCTGAGAAACCCTAGCACAAAAAAGTGTCCTTTGTCAAAAATGCTTAAAAGATATGGCTTAAAATATGGGAGTTATGTGTTAAAATGCACACCAAGATAATATGCTTACCATACATCACAAAACCTCACAAATCTCCCTTTTACACCTGCAATTCACAGCATATTACAAAACAATTGAGTGAGGTACGAATGTTGTGCAGTCCAAATGTAATATTACACATACACTGAGATAGTACTTATTCAAGACCTATAAAATTTATTTTGTTTGTCTGGTATATTTCATCTTTTTTATTCATGTTTTTGTACGTACCCTGTGTTAGTTTGGGAAATATTCAAAGTAAAGATTAGAAGTTACAATAATAATCCTGTGACCAGCTGGGGACCCCTTACTAGACCCCACCCATCCATGGCAAAAGCTAAAGGAAAACAGAACCCAGAATATAGGATGGAGCAGCTGCTGGACCCCACTTCTGCCTGCCAGGAGACATGTGCAAAGATAAGGATTTGTCTCTTGGGCTGCTCCTGCAGTCCATGAATGGTCAAGCAAACCAGTCCTTTGCAGGGCCTAAGCAACCCATAAGGGTTGATCTTTGCACAGTATAGATGACATTCTGTGCTCCCGGACCGTGGCTTGTAATCCATTGTGAAGGACCATCACACTGGCAAGGGGAGGGAATTAAACAGCCCCTGTGGATGAACCAGCTCTATCTCATTGAGGAACCATCCATTCTCGTTACAGAGCACTTGCAGGTGCTGCCTGCAGACTGTCCTCATTCTGCTACTATATTGTTTTCTTAAGGAGCTGCAAAAGAGTTGCAAAGGAACTTAGGTTTTCTAGTACTATGGAGGAAGGATGTTCAAAATTGGGTTACTGGTTGACTGGGTTGTGTCCCTGGTCCAGCAGCAACCACAATCCTAGTCAGGGTATGGCACAAGCAAACTCCAAATGAACCTGTGCTACGTCCCCTTGTAGCTTGGTACAGAGCAGTCAGGCTTAACCTGGAGACAATGTATAAAGTATTTGTGCAACACTTCAAACAATAAAACAGTGAAAATAACACATAAAAAGGACCACGTACTAAGTTAGAAAAATAGAACCTAATTTAATAAACAAAAGAAGACAAAAATGCTAACAATCCAATAAGTAGAACTCGAGTTATGAATTTTTAAAGAACATACTGTAAAATGGCTCTTAGGAGCAAGAAGTGCCAACCAAGGATATCTGGTTGCACCAGACCAGGACAAAGCCAAAAGTTCAGACTGACCGTGATGGAGCGCGGGCCAGCCACAGGGACCTAGTTAGGCCTGTTGAACCAAAGTATCTTAAATCCTGGTTTCAGAGCGTTGCACGGGTCTGAAACACAGATGCATCAAGCAGCCGGGGTGATGCATCAGTTCTAAGATATGGCGAGGCTGTGGTGCGAGATCCTTATGTGTCAACGGGGCTTGCAATGCGAAGAATGGAGTTGAGTCAAGGAGGAGTGGTGCAGTTGAGACGGTACAATGGTCTCGATCCAGGAATCAGTGGCAATGCGGAGGTTTGGCGTAGTCATCGAGGCTGCCACAATGAGGAATGCGAGGAGCTTGTGCCAGGAAAAGCATTGCACCATTGTGGTTTTGAAGGTGATGTGCATGCTTCAAGACGCAGCGATGTGAGTCTATTGCATCGGTTCTGACACATGTAGTAGTGGTGATGCTTTGGTTCTGCTCCAGCAGCAGATGATGTGTTGGTTTCACTGGAGCAAGCACCTGAGGCCCACTTCAAAGGATCTAGGACTGGGATGGCAAGAGTTGGCAGGGCAGACTCACAGATGGCAGAGTCCAGGTGGAGGAGCAGGGTGGTTGGAAGTCCTTTATGTCCCTGATAGTTCAGTTCAGACGGCCAGCCAACTAGCCCTTGAAGTCATTATAGGTTCTGGGTTGGAGAGATGCAGGTCTAGTCCTTCTCACTCCCAGGTAAGAGTGCTCAACACATCTGAGCAGCAGTCCAGCAAAAACAGCAGTTTAGCAGAGTGGTAGGCTTTTAGCAGCACAGCAGTTTCTTCCCTGGTAGAGTATCCACAGGCCCAGAAGTGTACTCAAGTCGTGCTGTGTTAGCCTCAGTATTTATACTTTGGTGTCCTGGTTCTGAAAAGTGGGAAAAGCTTCCAGACAGTAGCTTTGAAGTGCAAAGAATCCCCTTCCTCCCCTGCCCTGGCTCCCAACTGGCTGGAGTGACAATACAGGGTCATTAAGCCCTTTGTGTGTGAACAGGACACAGCCTATTCAGGTGTAAGTGAGGTGGTATCCAGCTCCTCCCTTCCATCTTGCCTAGGGTGACCCATTAAGTCACACCTAAACTCCCATTGTGTGTGGCTGCCTAGGAGGAATACACAAAGCCTAGCTGCCAACTACACCCAGTCATGTGACCAGAGAGAGGTTTCAGAAACCAAAGGCAAAGACAAGAAAATGCCAACTTTCTAAAAGTGGCATTTTCAGAATTGCAATTTAAAATCCAACTTCACCAAAAGTTAGGCTTTTATATTGCGACTCCAGAGACACCAAACATGAAGGGGTCATCTATTCCCATTTGTAAGCTATACTTAGAAGATCTAATAAGGCAACTTCAATGTTATCCTATGGGCAAGATAGGTATTACAGTAATGAAAAACAAATGTAAGATTTTTTTCACTACCAGGATACATAATACTTACCAGTAAATGCCAGGCCTTTTAGATACCCTGCATTCTACCCTTGGGCTGTCCGGGGCCTACCCTGGCTATTGGGTTTGGCAACAGGCTTATTCTGCCAGGTCGAAATGGTAGTATAAACTGCACGCACAGGGTCTGCAATGGCAGGCCTGAAACATGTTTAAGGGCTACTTAAATGCTGCAGATCCACTAGTAGCAGTTTATTTACCAGCTCTGGTCATATGTAGTGCACTTTACTAGGGACTTATAAGTGAATTAAATATGCAGATTGTGGCTACACCAGTATTACCATGTTTTAAGGTGTGAGCACATGCTCTTTAGCCCACTGTTAGCAGTGGTAAAGTGCTCAGAGTCCTAAGGCCAACAAAATTAGGTACAGAGGGCTAAGATGATTAGTGTTAGGACTTAGATATTGCTGAAACTGAATAGACACCGACCCAACAAGCGAGAGAGGGCTGAAGAATGTGTTAAGCACACTTTCTTCTTCTGTATGTTTCACCAGCAGTGGGGCAAAGTTAAGCGCCAAGGTGATAATGTAAAGGCATGAAAGCTGTATCCTTGGGACACCCAAGTTACATGGTGCATATTTTTTTAACTTTACTACAGGTATATTGGGGTTTTGGAAATGACAGCAGATCAAGTAGTATCTGCTTTGGTTAATACTATAAAAGGGGAAGACGTCAAAACCTAATTAGTGTTCATAAATCCGTTGGATGGGTGATGAGCTCCTACTGAAACTGAAGACCATGAGGTGATACAGGATCCCACTGTCTAGTCTAGTTGAAAATTCCTGTGCCCAAAGTGCTTGTTGTGTTGTCTGTTTCTTGTGAATTATGTGATCTTCTCATACTAGGTACAAGCCACAGACTTAGCTTTTCAGTAATACTTTACTTGGTAAGCAGCATGCACTTACATTCTTGGATTTTTGCAAACATATTTTTATTGGGTAATTGCCTTTTATACATAATGAGTCATAATAAACTCACGGTGAACACATCTTTAATCACTCCATGGTACTTCCAGGGAGATACGCGGCTACTACAAGTGCACCTATATGAACAATTTAGAATGTCTCTGAAACTACCAAAGAATGATTTTAAAAAGATCAGCATTACCTTACTTTTCTACAAAGGTTTTACCCACAAAAATAAAGATTTTTAAAGTTCAAGTTTGTAACTGGACCCTGTTTATCAAGTAAAAGGACCCACTGTCACCTGTAGTGCCTGAGTCACCAGTAGGACTAGGTATGGGTCAGCGTGGAAGAGGAGGTGATGGAAACTGAGGACACAACAGGGAGTAACTTGCTGATGTTTGTATCAAAAGGCAAGTAGAAATTGCCATCCAGGTTTGAAAACGTTTATAAGGAGTGATAGCTAGTATTTTTGCTCTTTCTGTGACTACAAATTGTATTTTGCTTTATGGTTCATGGCGTGGGTGAGTGCCCGTCTGTTCGTGGTTGTGAAAATGTCTCTGTTAGACCTGACAGCCTTAGGGTGGTCACCCCTAACTTTTTGCCTGCCTCCCTCCACTTTTTGGACACTGTTTTTGTTGGTTTTTAGACTCTGCGCACTTTACCACTGCTAACCAGTGCTAAAGTGCATATGCTCTCTCCCTTTAAACATGGTAACCTTGGATCACACCAAATTGGACTATTTAATTTACTTATAAGTCCCTAGTAGAGTGCACTATATGTGCCCAGGGCCTGTAGATTAAATGCTACTAGTGGGCCTGCAGCACTGGTTGTGCCACCCACTTAAGTAGCCCCTCAACCTTGTCTCAGGCCCGCCATTGCATTGGGGCTGCCCTCATACATTGTTGAAGTGGTAGCTGTTGATCTGAAAGGAGTAGGAAGGTCATATTTAGTATTGCCAGAATGGTAATACACAATCCTGCTGACTGGTGAAGTTGGATTTAATATTACTATTTTAGAAATGCCACTTTTAGAGAGTGAGCATTTCTCTGCACTTAAATCTTTCTGTGCCTTACAATCCACGTCTGGCTGGGTTTAGTTGACAGCTCCTTGTGCATTCACTCAGACACCCCCCAAATGCAGAGTACTCAGCCTCACTTACATACATCTGTATTTTGAATGGGTCTTCCTGGGCTGTGAGGGTGGAGGGACTGCTCTCACACAAAGGACTGCCACACCCACTACTGGGACCCTGGCAGACAGGATTGAACTGAAAGGGGACCTGGTGCACTTCTAAGCCACTCTTTCAAGTCTCCCCCACTTCAAAGTCACATTTGGGTATAAAAATAGGGTCTCTGCTCTACCACCTCAGACACTTCCTGGAGAAGAAACCTGAACCAGAACCTGCACCCTGACAAGAAGAACTGCCTGGCTGCCTAAAGGACTCACCTGACTGCTTTCTACCGAGGACTATTGCCTTGCTGTTGCCCTGCTGTCTTGCTGCTCTCTTGCTTTGCTGCAGAAGTGCTCTCCAAGGGCTTGGATAGAGCTCTCCTCCTGTTCTCTGAAGTCTCAGGACCAAAAAGAGTTCTCTCTTGCAACTGGACTCCTTGTGCAGCGAAAAATTCGAGGCATAGCTTGTGCCGCAGTGAAAAATTCACTGCACGCTGACCCGGGCCGCCGCCGCTCGACTTTGCAAGGAAAAGATCGACATGGTGCCTGCGGTGCAACCGGAACTTCGATGCACGGCCCACCTGGGACAACGCTGCCTGACTTCCAGAGGGGAAATCGACTCAGCGCCTGCTGTGAGGGAGAAATTTCCCTGCATCGCCCACCGGAACGACGCAGAGCTGGTCAACAAGCCCAGGATTCCACGCACAGACCCCGGGGCGTCTGAAAACCCTGCAACCTGAAGAGGAGACCCGTCCGCACGCTGGAGATCGATGCAACGTCTTCCCCGCGTGGAAACTAACGCTGCATGTCCCTGTGTGAAGGGGCGAAACCGACGCACGCACCATTTTCCACGTATCTCCTCCTCTGCGGCCCTCTGCGGAGGTTTTTTACTCCAACCCAGGTACTTTGTGCATAAAAGAGACTTTGTTGGTCATTACAACCCTGGCGGTCAGTGTTAAAGCGGCGGTAAGACCGCCAACAGGCCGGCGGTAAAAAAATGGAATTACGACCGTGGCGGAAACCACCAACATAGACAGCCACTTTAACACTCCAACTGCCACGGCGGTACAAACAAACACAGAGGCGGTCACCGCCAACAGACAGGCGGAGGACAATGTCCCGCCCATAGAATTACATACCACCAATCAGCCACCTTTTCTGGGGCGGATTCACCGCAAACAAAAACACGGCAGAAACAGGACTTCAAAGGGAAAACGCTCACCTCTGCACACCCCACAAGGAACCAGGACGCCATGGAACCAGAGCTCCAGATTTTTCCAGCCTTTATCTTCCTGCTCCTCTACCAGGAGCACGAATGCCGGCGGCGAAGACCACGGTGAGTACTGCACCTACGACACAGGGGAGGGGGAGGGAAAAAACAGTGACACACACACACGCAACACCCCCACCTCCACCCTCACCCACGACAACACACACACTAATACATCATGATACATTACAGTTACACCCCCAACCCCCCCCCGGAAGAATGCAAAGACAAAAGGAAATGAGGTGAACGATTGTAATCTATTAAAATTCAGTATTCAAAAAATATATATACACTATTAACAAATATATACACCAATAATATAAGTCAAAGGTATTCCACCATTAAAGTCCGTGGACTACTGGGCCTAAAATGCATGGGCAAGGCCCACACAAGATACCCGATACTCAACCTGTCTTTCTTCTGTCTCCCCCCCCCCTTTTTGTGCTCTCCATGTTCTTATGTGCATCAGCATCATCAGGCGGAGGTACAGTGGCACCGGAGCACGAGGGAGCTGCATCCCACATGGCCTTGGAGGGCCACACCACGGACTCTGAATGCACCAGTGGGACGGAGGGCGAGGGGAGCTTCACGTCAGGCACCGGATCACCAACCAGCGACACAGACTCGTCCGACGATGGGAGCTCCCTTGTGGTGGCGGCACCATCTGTGCGCCCCACTTCTACAGGTACAGCCGCCACCTCCCCTACCAGCACCGCCCTCCCAGCAGCCCCTCAGCGTTCGCCCCGTGCCCGCTCACCCAGGAGGGTGGGCATCACCTTCGCCCCAGGCACCTCAGGCCCTGCCCCAGTCACCCCTGCTGCCCTCAGTGAGGAGGCCATTGACCTCCTCAGGTCACTCACTGTTGGGCAGTCTACCATTGTGAATGCCATCCAGGGTTTAGAAAGGGAGTTGCAACACGGTAATGCATTCCTGGAGGGCATTCATTCTGGTCAGGCTGCCCTTCAGCGAACCCTGCAATCTCTGGCCTCAGCACTGATGGCAGCCATTGTCCCTGTGTCTAGCCTGCCCCCTCCAACCTACTCCACCCAGACCCAATCCCCTGTACCCCAGCCTATCCCAAGCACACCATCAGACCAGCATGCACACACGTCTACACCCATAAGTAGCTCAGGCAAACATAGGCACCACACAACCCACAGGCACACACGCAAGCATCACCCACATGCAGACACAGCAACATCCACTGCCTCCACGGTGTTCCCCTCCTCGTCGTCTCCCTCCTTCCTCCCAGTCTCGTCTACACTCACACCTGCATGCACTACATCTACAGGCACCAGGACTCGCACCAGAACACCCAGCACCACACCCCGCTCACCTGCACTCACCACCTCCACTACCATTTACACGTCCCATGCGTCCTCTCCCAGTGTGTCTGTGTCGCCCCCTCCCAAAGTACACAAACGCGGGCACCCACACACCCAACATACATCCACCTCACGACAGCCTCCAGTACCTGCACCTGCACCCAAAACACCTAAAGTGACACCTCCTACAACCACCTCCTCTTCCTCCACTCCCAGACCCCCTCCAACTACCCATCCCAGTGTTCGTCAGAAACTGTCCCTGTGTAAAGTTGACCTCTTTGCCCCCCCCCACCACTTCATCAGTCCCGTCGTAGCGCCTCAGCCAAAAAGCCTCCAATACCAGTGGTGCCTGTTCAAGGTGTGTGGAGTGCACCGGCCACCAGGACTGGCAGTGTGACCCGGAGCCAAGGCACTGGCAGCCCGCCCCCTGTAAAGGCTCTGAAATTGGAAAGTGGTCGACGGGACCCTGTGAAGACTCCTGGTGGCAAAACAACTCACAGGGGTTCCAGGTGGATGGCAGAGTCAGCTGTGACTCCTCCAAAGGTGGGGAAGGGCCAGAGGAAGTCTGCACAGCCTAGTGTGAGCAGCACGGCGGAGAAGGGCGGCATCCTTCCCGGCGGTCGGGACGCCACCGCCAGCACCGTCGTCAGTGGTCAGGAGACCACCGCCAGAGTCAGTGCCCAGGAGGGCCCAAGTATCGTCACTGGTCAGGAGACCACCACCAGAGTCAGTGCCCAGGAGGGCCCAAGTATCGTCACTGGTCAGGAGACCACCGCCACCGACAGAGTCAGTGCCCAGGAGGGCCCAAGTACCGTCACTGGTCAGGAGACCACCGCCACCGCCAGAGTCAGTGCCCAGGAGGGCCCAAGTATCGTCACTGGTCAGGAGACCACCGCCAGAGTCAGTGCCCAGGAGGGCCGAAGTATCGTCACTGGTCAGGAGACCACCGCCACCGCCAGAGTCATTGCCCAGGAGGGCCCAAGTATCGTATTTGGTCAGGAGACCACTGCCGAAGTCAGTGCCCAGGAGGGGCCCGGCTGCCACAGCTCCGCTGGGCAATGAGGGAACGTCATGCCACACACCAATGCCCAGTCCAGAGAACGTCATGCCACACACCAATGCCCAGTCCAGAACCGCCATGGCAAAGCACCGCTGACCAGTCCAGACACCGCCATGTCAAAGCACCGCTGAACAGTCCAGACACCGCCATGCCAAAGCACCGCTGAAGAGTCCAGACACCGCCATGGCAAAGCACTGCTGAAGAGTCCAGACACCGCCATGGCAGAGCACCGCTGAACAGTCCAGACACCGCCATGGCAAAGCACCGCTGAACAGGGCATGCACCGGGTAAGTATGAAATGTCCGCCACATCAAGCATCGTTATCCCATGTGCGGGTGGGCCAGGGACGGTACAGGAACTTCCACGGGGAGACTAATCTAGTCTGGGCACCAGTCCCCCTCCTGAACCAGTGGAGGCTGTTATCTACTTTGGAAACTGTGGCTTTGCACTCCCCAGGATGGTACAGTGGGCAAGCCACACACTTGTGAGACTTGAGAGACTGTGGCTTTGCACTCCCCAGGATGGAACAGTGGGCAAGCCACCTACTGTAGAGACTTGAGAGACTGTGGCTTTGCACTCCCCAGGATGGTACAGTGGGCAAGCCACCCACTGTAGAGACTTGAGAGACTGTGGCTTTGCACTCCCCAGGATGGAACAGTGGGCAAGCCACCCACTGTAGAGACTTGAGAGACTGTGGCTTTGCACTCCCTAGGATGGAACAGTGGGCAAGCCACCCACTGTAGAGACTTGAGAGACTGTGGCTTTGCACTCCCCAGGATGGAACAGTGGGCAAGCCACACACTGTAGAGACTTGAGAGACTGTGGCTTTGCACTGCCCAGGATGGTACAGTGGGCAAGCCACCCACTGTAGAGACTTGAGAGACTGTGGCTTTGCACTCCCCAGGATGGAACAGTGGGCAAGCCACCCACTGTAGAGACTTGAGAGACTGTGGCTTTGCACTCCCCAGGATGGAACAGTGGGCAAGCCACCCACTGTAGAGACTTGAGAGACTGTGGCTTTGCACTCCCCAGGATGGTACAGTGGGCAAGCCACCCACTTGTGAGACTTGAGAGACTGTGGCTTTGCACTCCCCAGGATGGAACAGTGGGCAAGCCACCCACTGTAGAGACTTGAGAGACTGTGGCTTTGCACTCCCCAGGATGGAACAGTGGGCAAGCCACCCACTGTAGAGACTTGAGAGACTGTGGCTTTGCACTCCCCAGGATGGTACAGTGGGCAAGCCACCCACTTGTGAGACTTGATAGACTGCGGCTTTGCACTCCCCAGGATGGAACAGTGGGCAAGCCACCCACTGTAGAGACTTAAGAGACTGTGGCTTTGCACTCCCCAGGATGGTACAGTGGGCAAGCCACCCACTGTAGAGACTTGAGAGACTGTGGCTTTGCACTCCCCAGGATGGAACAGTGGGCAAACCACCCACTGTAGAGACTTGAGAGACTGTGGCTTTGCACTCCCCAGAATGGAACAGTGGGTATGGAGCCCCGTCGTGGATCTGGCTTTGCACTCCTCCGGCTGAGGTGCCCCCCCTTCCCTTCCCCCTGAGGTGCCTGTAGTATTTATATCTGATGCCCCGGCAGTGTTCTCTCCGTGTGTGGGCAGGTATCTTTTTTGGGCCTCGCCCATGCATTTTTGGACTAGTGGTGCACTGGCATTTATATGTGCATATCTGCACTACTTCTCGAAATGTATATACTTTTGTATGGTTAGCTAATATATCTGTATATTTTTGAGACATGTATATTGATACATTACAAGGTTTGGACTGATTTCGTTTTGTCTTTGCTTTCTTCTGGGGGGGTTGTGGGTTGTTGATGTTATTTTTGTAAATGCTTTGGTGTGTGTGTTGTAATATGCGAGGGTGGGGGTGGGGGTGTTGCGTGTGTGTCCCCCTAACTTTTGCCTCCCCCCTCCCTTATGTCATAGGTGCAGTACTCACCGTTGTAGTCGCCGGCGCAGGCGTTGGTCTTCGTAGATGAGTAGGAATACAAGGGCCGGTAGGATTTGGAGTTCAGGCTCCATGGAGTCCTCCTTCCTCGTGGGATGTGTTCAGGTGAGCGTTTTCCCATTGCAGAAACTGTTTCCGCCGTGTTTTTATCCACGGAGAATCCGCCCCGGAAAAGGTGGCGGATTGGCGGGTTGTGATACTGTGGGCGGTACATTGTCTTCCTCCTGTCTGTTGGCGGTGACAGCCGCGCTGCTTGTCTGTACCGCTGTGGCGGTCGGAGTGTTAAAGTGGCTGTCTTTGTTGGCGGTTTCCGCCACGGTCATAATTCAAAAATTTTTACCGCCAGACTGTTTGCGGTCTTACCGCCGCTTTAACACCGTCCGCCAGGGTTGTAATGACCACCTGTATATCACTTTTCAGTGATATCTTTACATTTTCTTACTGCATCTTTGATCGTTTTTGACCTGCAAATATCCAGATAAATATTATATATTTTTCTAAACATTGTGTGGTGTATTTTTGTGGTGCTATATTGTGTTATTGTATGATTTATTGCACACATACTTTCCACATTGCCTTCTAAGTTAAGCCTGACTGCTCAGTGCCAAGCTACCAGAGGGTGGACACAGGATAATTTGGATTGTGTGTGACTTACCCTGACTAGAGTGAGGGTCCTTGCTTGGACAGGGGGTAACCTGACTGCCAACCAAAGACCCCATTTCTAACATTGGTGATCAGCGGTGAGGATAGGACTTGTATTTGTGGAGTGACATACAGTAGCAAAGTATTTCATACCTACCCACAGTTGAAGGTCAACTTGATTTTTATCTCTTTTTGCAAAATTCATTTTTCCTGACAATTTTCTAAACCGAAATCCACACTCAACATGTCTCAGGCTGGGTCTTAAGCAGGAGATTTTGACCTAGCCCTGTTGGAGACATATACTGTCAAACAGCTAAAAGGGTTCTGCAAGGAGATGAGTGTACCCACCCAAGGGGCCTCCAGAAAGGAGGACTTTCAAGTGGCGCTGAGGGCCTGGGCAGAAGCCCACTTAGAGGAGGATGCTGAGGAGGAGGAGCCAGAGGATGGCCCTCCAGAGGATTTTTTTCCATCAGTGGGTGATGTTACCACTGCAATTGTGCCCCCTTCCAGACCAGGGAGCAGTGTCTCCGATCAAGGCCTGACCGCAGAGGAAAGGAGAGAGGAGAGGGAGTTCCAATTGCAAATGGCAAGACTGAACATTGAGGCTCAACAGGAGGAAAGAAGGGAAGAGAGAGAAGCACAAGCAGCTGAGAGAGCCTTGGCTGAAAAGAAACTTGTGTTGGCTCATGAACTGAGTCTCAAAGAGCTGGATCTTAAGGCAAAACAGTCTGAATCCAGCAGTAATGGTGGCAGCATACAGACAGGACCTGCTGGAGAAGAGAAGGGTTGTATACCCAAAAATGTGGTGCCCAGTTTTGTGGTGGGAGATGACATAGATAAATGGCTAGCTGCTTATGAAGTTGCACTAAGGGCTCATGAGGTTCCTGAAGGGCAATGGGGTACAGCTATGTGGAGTTATGTGCCACCATTGGGGAGGGACACACTTCTCACATTGGACACAAAGGATCAAAACACATACCCACTTCAGAAAGCCATTTTACTTGCCAAGTTTGGGCTGACCCCTGAGAAATACCGTCAGAGGTTCAGGGACAGCACCAAACTGTCCACACAAACATGGGTAGATTTCTTTGACTTTTCAAGTAAGGCACTGAATGGATGAGTGCGGGGCTGCAAAGTAGATTATTACACAGGATTGTATAGTTTGATTCTGAGAGAGCATATGCTCAGTATTTGTTTTACAGAGTTGCGCCAGCACCTAGTAGACAGTAAGCTGACTGATCCCAGGAAGGTTGCTGAGGAGGCGGACCTCTGGACTAGTACCAGAGTTTCCAGAAAGTTATCTAGGGGGGACACCCACAAAGGTGGTCAGGGTTCCCATCAGAAGAAAGAGGGGGGAGAAAAACTTAAAAACAAGGAGTTCTCAAAAGGCCCCCAAATAGTTCCCAAGGGAGTAGTGGTAACCAGTCCTGGTCTGATTCCAAAAGGAGAGGTTTTACTGATCATAAGACAGGGAGGTTTGTACCCCAATGTGCAGAGTGCAATAAGTATGGGCACTCTGAGGGTGACTCCAAGTGTCCCAAGAGGGCACAGCCCCCCAAAGGAGGGCAGACACCTGGGTTGGCTAGCGTAGCGCTCGGGGAGGAGATGGTCCCAGCCAGTTTTGGGGAGCAGACAGAGGTAACCCTAGTGTCCCTGGGGGATGCAGAGATGGTGCCAAAAACCCACATGCCTGCCAATACTTCCAAGTATAGGCAGTGGGTCACCATCAATGGGCAAAGGGTGGAGGCTCTGCGTGACACAGGAGCCAGCATGACTAGTGTCAAGGGTCAGCTGGTGTCAGCAGAGCATGTCGTCCCAAATTTATTCTACCAAGTCATAGTCGCCGACAATCGTGAGAGCCACCTACCGGTAGCTCTGGTTCCCTTTGAGTGGGGGGGGGCGTTATCTGGTGCTCTAAAAGTAGCTGTGAGTCCTGCCATGCCTGTAGATTGACTGTTAGGCAACGACCTTGAGCACACTACCTGGAAGGAGGTAGAGCTAAGGTCTCACTTGGAGATGTTAGGATTGCCTGAGTGGGTCTGCATGACCACACTGTCCATGGCTGCCCGAGAGGGAAGTCAAGGGCATCTGGAGCCTGGAACAATGGCCCAGACAACTGCCAAGAGGAGGGGCAAGGGGCGCGGGAAACCGGTCCCAGAAGTTCCTGCAGTGGTTGACAGGGTTCCTGAGGAGTAGGCCCCCGAGCTAACTGGGGAAGACATTGCCGCCCTAGGTGACCTACCTGAGCTTGCTGGCTGGCAAGTTGAGGGTCGGCCCACCAGGGAGGAATTCTGCAAGGCGCAGAAAGAATGTCCCACTCTAGAGGGCATGAGGAAGCAAGCCTCAGCCAAGGCAGCAGGTGAAGCCTCTAGCGATCACCACATATATTGAGAGAATGGTCTCCTCTACAGTGAGCCTAAGGTTCCGGCCATTGGGGCAGCGCGTGCGCTGGTGGTCCCCCAGTGTTACCGGACCTTCCTTCTGGGGCTGGCTCATGACATTCCCCTGGCAGGACATTTGGGGCAAGACAAGACCTTTGCCAGGCTTGTCACCCACTTCTATTTGCCCAGAATGAGGACAAACTCAGATATGTTCTGTAGGTCCTGTCCTACCTGCCAGGCCAGTGGTAAAACAGGAAAAAGGGTTAAGGTCCCCCTGATTCCACTTCCTGTCATTGGCACCTCCTTTGAAAGGGTGGGCATCGACATTGTTGGTCCATTAGACCCCAAAACTGCCCTAGGCAACAGGTTCATCCTGGTTTTGGTGGACCATGCCACCCTTTACCCAGAGGCAATCCCCCTGAGGACCGTAACTGCACCAGTGGTGACCAGAACTCTGATGGGGATTTTTACCCGTGTGGGATTCCCAAAGGAGATAGTGTCTGACAGAGGCACTAACTTCATGTCTGCATACATGAAGTCTATGTGGGATGCGTGTGGTGTAACCTACAAGTTCACCACAACCTATCACCCCCAATCTAATGGTCTTGTGGAGAGATTCAACAAGACCTTGAAAGGCATGGTCACAGGCCTCCCTGAGGCCCTGAGGCGTAAGTGGGACGTCCTCTTACCATGCCTTCTCTTTGCTTACAGAGAGGTACCCCAGAAGGGGGTAGGGTTCAGTCCCTTTGACCTCCTCTATGAGTACCCTGTCAGGGGAACCTTAAGCATTGTCAAGGAGGGGTTGGAGAAAGCTCCAAAGGCACCCCCTCAGGATGTGGTCAGCTACATGCTGGCCCTCCGCAACCAGATGCACAGTTTCTGGAAAGTGGCCAAAAGTAACCTTGAGGCCAGTCAAGAGGTAATGAAATGCTGGTATGACCAGAAGGCCAACCTGGTAGAGTTTCAACCTGGAGACAAAGTGTGGGTAATGGAGCCAGTAGAGCCTAGAGCGCTCAAGGGACCCCTGGTCTGGCCCATTTGAAGTGAAGGAGCAGAAAGGGGAGGCCACTTACCTAGTGGACCTCCAATCCCCTAGGAACTCTCTAAGCGTGCTCCATGTCAACCGACTGAAGCCTCATTTTGAGAGGTCTGAAGTCAACATGCTTCTGGTGACAGATGAGTGGGCGGAGGAGGAGAGTGAACCTCTCCCTGACCTCCTCGCTGCCAAGGAAGGTGATGGGTCAGTGGAGGGTGTTATTCTCTCTGACTCCCTGACCCTAGACCAGAGAGGGGGCTGCTACCAGTTACTGGAACAGTACTCCTCCCTGTTTTCTCTCACCCCTGGTCGCACACACTTGTGTGTCCATGATATTGACACGGGAGACAGTCCCCCTGTAAAGAACAAAATTTACAGGTTGTCAGACAAGGTGAAGGCCAGCATCAAAGAGGAAGTCTCCAAGATGTTGGCTCTAGGGGTTATTGAGAAGTCTAGCAGTCCCTGGGCCAGCCCTGTGGTGCTGGTACCCAAGGCTGCTGCCCCCGGTGCCAAGCCAGAACTTAGGTTCTGCATGGACTACCGGGGTCTCAATTCAGTCACACGGACTGACGCTCACACCATCCCCCTGAGCTGATGAGCTCGTAGACAGGCTAGGCACTGCCAAATTCCTCAGTACTTTTTATCTCACATCAGGGTACTGGCAGATCGCCTTGACTGAGGGGGCTAAAGAGAGATCAGCATTTTCCACACCTGAGGGCCATTACCAATTCCGGGTGATGCCCTTTGGGTTGAAAAATGCCCCTGCTACCTTCCAACGGTTGGTTAACGGGATCCTAGCTGGTAAGGATGCCTTCTGCGCAGCCTACCTGGACGACATTGATTTCTACAGTGACTGCTGGGAGGAACACCTGCTCCACCTCAAGGAGGTGCTTCAGGCCCTGCAACAGGCAGGCTTGACCATCAAGGCCAGTAAGTGCCAGATTGGGCAGGGTTCCGTGGTGTACTTAGGACACCTAGTAGGTGGTGGCAAGGTGCAGTCACTCCAGGCCAAGATTGAAACTATCAAGGCCTGGCAACCACCTAGAACCCAAACAGAGTGAGAGCCTTCTTAGGCCTCACCGGGTATTACCGCAGATTTGTCAAGGGCTATGGAACCATGGTATCACCCTTGACAGAACTCACATCCAAAAAGCAACCTAGGTTGGTGATTTGGACAGAGGCTTGTCAGAAAGCCTTTGACTCCCTGAAGGAAGCCATGTGCACGGCCCCCGTGCTCAAGGCCCCTGACTACTCCAAGGAATTTATCATGCAGACAGACGCTTCAGAGCATGGCATAGGGGTGGTCCTAGCACAGCTAAATGAGGAGGACCTAGACCAACCAGTAGTCTTTATTAGCAGAAGACTATTACCATGGGAACAGAGGTGGAGTGCTATTGAAAGAGAAGCCTTTGCTGTGGTCTGGGCACTGAAGAAGCTGAGACCATACCTGTTTGGGACTCACTTCCGAGTTCTGACAGACCACAGGCCTCTCAGATGGCTCATGCAGATGAGGGGTGAAAATCCAAAACTCTTGAGGTGGTCCATTTCCCTACAGGGGATGGACTTTACGGTGGAGCATCGCCCAGGGGTTGACCACGCCAATGCTGATGGTCTCTCCAGATACTTCTGCCTTAGCGATGAGAGGTCCCAGGAGGTTGGGTAGCTCTCCCCACTTTCATCTGGGGGAGACACATGTTAGACCTGACAGCCTTAGGGTGGTCACCCCTAACTTTTTGCCTGCCTCCCTCCACTTTTGGACACTGATTTTGCTGGTTTTTAGACTCTGCGCATTTTACCACTGCTAACCAGTGCTAAAGTGCATAGGCTCTCTCCCTTTAAACATGGTAACCTTGAATCACACCAAATTGGACTATTTAATTTACTTATAAGTCCCTAGTAGAGTGCACTATATGTGCCCAGGGCCTGTAGATTAAATGCTACTAGTGGGCCTGCAGCACTGGTTGTGCCACCCACTTAAGTAGCCCCTCAACCTTGTCTCAGGCCTGCCATTGCAAGGCCTGTGTGTGCAGTTTCACTGTCACTTCGACCTGGCATTTAAAAGTACTTGCCAAGCCTAAAACTCCCCTTTTTCTACATATAAGTCACCCCTAAGGTGTGCACTAGGTAACCCCTAGAGCAGGGTGCTGTGTGGGTAAAAGGCAGGACATGTACCTGTGTAGTTTACATGTCCTGGTAGTGTAAAACTCCTAAATTCGTTTTTACACTACTATGAGGCCTGCTCCCTTCATAGGCTAGCATTGGGGCTGCCCTCATACATTGTTGAAGTGGTATCTGCTGATCTGAAAGGAGTAGGAAGGTCATATTTAGTATGGCCAGAATAGTAATTCAAAGTCCTGCTGACTGGTGAAGTTGGATTTAATATTACTATTTTAGAAATGCCACTTTTAGAAAGTGAGCATTTCTTTGCACTTAAATCTTTCTGTGCCTTACAATCCACGTCTGGCTGGGTTTAGTTGACAGCTCCTTGTGCATTCACTCAGACACACCCAAAACACAGAGTACTCAGCCTCACTTGCATACATCTGCATTTTGAATGGGTCTTCCTGGGCTGAGAGGGTGGAGGGCCTGCTCTCACACAAAGGACTGCCACACCTCCTACTGGGACCCTGGCAGACAGGATTGAACTGAAAGGGGACCTGGTGCACTTCTAAGCCACTCTTGTAAGTCTCCCCCACTTCAAAGGCACATTGGGGTATAAAAATAGGGCCTCTGCCCTACCACCTCAGACACTTCCTGGAGAAGAAACCAGAACCTGCACCCTGACAAGAAGAACTGCCTGGCTGCCTAAAGGACTCACCTGACTGCTTTCTACCGAGGACTGCTGCCTTGCTGTTGCCCTGCTGTCTTGTTGCTCTCTTGCTTTGCTGCAGAAGTGCTCTCCAAGGGCTTGGATAGAGCTTGCCTCCTGTTCTCTGAAGTCTCAGGACCAAAAAGACTTCTCTCTTGCAACTGGACTCCTTGTGCGGCGAAAAATTAGACGCACAGCTAGTGCCGCAGTGAAAAATTTACTGCACGCCGACCTGGGCCGCCGCCGCTCGACTTCGCAAGGAAAAGATCGACGCAGCGCCTGCGGTGAGACCGGAACTTCGATGCACGGCCCACCTGGGACAATGCCGCCCGACTTCCAGAGGGGAAATCGACGCAGCGCCTGCCGTGAGGGAGAAATTTCCCAGCATCGCCCACCGGAACGACCCAGAGCTGGTCAACAAGCCCAGGATTCCACGCACAGACCCCAGGGTGTCTGAAAACCCCGCAATCCAAAGAGGAGACCCGTCCGCGCGCCGGAAATCGAAGCAACGTCTTCCCCGTCTGGAAAATAACAACGCAAGTCCGTGTGTGAAGGGGCGAAACCGACGCACATACCATTTTCCACGTATCTCCTCCTCTGCTGCCCTTTGCAGAGGTTTTTCACTCCAACCAGGTACTTTGTGCTTGAAAGAGACTTTATTTGACCTGCAAATATCCATATAAATATTATATATTTTTCTAAACACTGTGTGGTGTATTTTTGTGGTGTTATATTGTGTTATTGTATGATTTATTGCACAAATACTTTACACATTGCCTTCTAAGTTAAGCCTGACTGCTCAGTGCCAAGCTACTAGAGGGTGGGCACAGGATAATTTGGATTGTGTGTGACTTACCCTGACTAGAGTGAGGGTCCTTGCTTGGACAGGGGGTAACCTGACTGCCAACCAAGACCCCATTTCTAACAGTCTCTAAATCTGGAGTCTTCTGTATGGAGTTTACATTTTGCGGTGCTTGGGAGGTACACTGGAGTGGCCGACAGCAGGGAGATAGGGTGGCAAACAAATGTGAATAAACCCGCTGTAATAAAGCTTTTCCTGAGTTAGGTATTACCCTCTCTCCCCTGCATCGCGCACGGCAGGCCATAAAGTGACCCCACCAGACCCTATGTTCTGTAAAATAGTATAAGAAGTTCGTTGAGCCTTCTGTGGACTTTTGAAGCCATTTCCTCAAAGTAAACTCCATTTTATATCAGTTTAAATTCTTACCGCAAGTAAGTAGAAGTTGACACAAAGAGGCCTGGCTGCTTGGCGCAAAGGGATCATTTTTCATCAGATAACTTTCAGTTCCAGTCAGTGATAGCAGCACTGCAAATAATTCTCTAATTTCTGTTCATCAAAAAATACATTCTTCAGAGTTATCGAGTCTCAAAACGCAGCTTGATCAGGCCCCCATTTAGTATTGAAAAGCTGCCCGAGAATTCATTTATTGAACTTGTGAACTTGTAAAATAAACACCAGTTCAATTTATGGCTGGTGAGATTATGCAGAGATGTAAGCCTGATTGAAGGTCTTGACAGACTGATGAAGTACAGTCTGAAGTGCAGAGAAGTATTTCAGAAGCGAGAGCAGGACTGCAGTCTCGAAGGCACTCGCACACCCTCCCTGATTGAGAGTTTACGTTTTTAGCGCAAATTATACTGTTAAAGACACATATCTCAAACAATAGAAACAGCAAACAAAAATCAACAATATTCTCAAGACAAACCACGGGCCAGATGTAGCAAACGATTGCGACTCGCAAACGGGCCGAATCGCAATTTGCGACAGTGCAAAATCGGAAATGGGATGCAAAAAGCCCATTTCCGACTCGCAAAAAGCGATGGGACCCGTTTGCGAGTCGCATCCGGTGCGACCCCATTTTGCGACCCGCAAATTGCAAGTCGCAATTTGCGAGTCGCAACCCATATGCAATTGCAACTCGCAAATTGCGACTAGTCGCAAAAAGCCCAGTTTGCATGTCCCATTTACCACTAACTCAGAGCAGGTGGTAACCATTACCAAAGTATAAAAGGGGACCCAGAAGGCATCTGGGTTACTCAAGATGGCGGAGATATACCTGATAGCAGTGAGGAGGAGAGTCTACGCAGCCCAGCAGAGGAGAAGGAGGGGCCACAGACAGGAGAAGATATATAGAACCAGGCAGACTCTTTTTCAGCAAACTGAAGAGGAGATCTATGACAAATACCGCCTTAGCAGCGCAGCCATTCTAGAATTAATAGATTTACTGAAACCACAGCTAGAACACAAGACTCTGCGTGGCTGCACCATCCCTACGCATGTGCAAGTACTATGCGCACTGCACCTCTTGGCCTCAGGGAGCTATCAGGGGGTCATTACCGTGGCAGGTGGGGTATCCCAAAGTGCAGTGTCAAGGTTCCTCAGGGCATTCCTAGATGCCTTAGTCACGCACATGTCTCACTTCATATACTTACCAAGGAATGAGGCAGAAATTAACAGCACCAAGCTGGACTTTTACCGCATTGCCCACTTTCCTCATGTCATAGGGTGTGTAGATGGGACACACATTCAAATATGCCCCCCTGCTAATCTGGAACACATTTTCCGCAACAGGAAGTGTACCCACTCACTCAACATACAGGTTGTTTGTGATGCCCATTATGTCATCACGGACATCGTAGCTAAGTTTCCTGGCAGGACCCATGACTCATACATTTTTAGGCATAGTGGGATACATCAACGCCTGGAACGTGGGGAATTTGGAGACGGTTACCTCCTAGGTAGAGCCACAGACACTTGCAGACATACACACAGGTCACTGTGCACGACAATCTGGACTTCCTAACCGTGTACTTTTGTGCGCAACAGGTGACAATGCATATGCTCTCAGGCCTTGGATCATGACTCCGTTTTTAACACCCAGAACTGAATCAGAGAGGCAATACAACAGTGCGCATAAGAGGACCAGGAACCTGATCGAGCGCACCTTCGGACTGCTGAAGGCAAGATTCAGATGCCTCCACCGCAGTGGAGGCGCCCTCCAATACACCCCCATTACCGCTTTCAAAATTGTGGTCGCATGCGCCATCCTCCACAACATAGCCACCCGACGTGGGCTACCTCTCACCCCTGCAGACCCAGATCCTGATGATGAAGAGCAAGAACAACCACATCGCCATCATGGGGATAGGAGTCTAGCTAATCAAGGCAGACTGAGACGGGACCACATTGCAACGCAATATTTTGGACGGTACGTGTCAACTCCCACCATACTCACCTATTAACCATTTGTTAAGTGGAACAAAAATAACTGTTTTATTAATGTCATGAAGAAACTATATACAAGTTGAAATTGTCCATGGGCAGGAAAATGCCAACCAGTCATGTGGCACATTAACGCCATGTGCCACATTAATCTGTCCTGGCTGTTATCTATGATCTCGTGCCCCTCCTGCCAGCCTGGCTGGTCCCTGCTGCGTCCATGGTGCTGTGCCTACCACTCCTCAGCACCCTACTGTCAGTGGCAGAGACACTGCTCACTGTTGAGCCCTCCTCCCAGGTGTATTTGTTAACTTCCTGGCTGTGATTTCATCATCATGTGCCAGGAAGTGTTTCCAGAGTGTTCTGGTATGCTTCCTGGTGTGTTCTGCTGCACCTGCAAGCAATTTTGAAGGTAATCGCAATTTGCGACACCCACTCGCTAATTGCGAGTTCGTTTTTTGCACACTCGCAAACAGCGACCTCGCAAACTGCGGACTCGCACACAGCGTTGCGAGTCCGGCTGCGAGTCGCAAAATCGGATCGCTTTTGTTTCTGACATTCCAATTTGCGACTCGCATTTGTATTTTTGCTACATCTGGCCCCACTTCTTTTACTTCAGATGCATGGGATTTTTATGTATGTAACAAACCTAGAGGTAACCTAAATAAACCATTGGCAACAGAAGCACCTACCATCAGAAAAGAGATTCCTACCTAAAAACACACACAAAGCTTTGGTCCTCATTCCAACCCTGGCGGTCATGGACCGCCAGGGTGGAGGGACACGGAAGCACCGCCAACAGGCTGGTGGTGCTTCCAGGGCCATTCTGACCGTGGCGGTAAAGCCGCGGTCAGAAAAGGGGATCCGGCGGTTTCCCACCGGTTTTCCCCTGGCCCAGGCAATCCTCCATGGCGGCGCTGCTTGCAGCGCCGCCATGGGGATTCCGACCCCCTTCCCGCCAGCCTGTTTCTGGCGGTTTACACCGCCAGAAACAGGCTGGCGGGAACGGGTGTTGTGGGGCCCCTGGGGGCCCCTGCACTGCCCATGCCACTGGCCCCATTTGCAGACAGTGAAAATCGCGACGGGTGCAACTGCACCCGTCGCACCCCTGCAACTCTGCCGGCTCCATTCGGAGCCGGCTTCCTTGTTGCAGGGTCTTTCCCGCTGGGCCGGCGGGCGCCCTTTTGGCGGTCGCCCGCCGCCCCAGCGGGAAAGCCAGAATGGCATCCGCGGTCTTCTGACCGCGGAGCGGCCATTTGGTGGTTCCCGTTTGGCTGGCGTCGCCCGCCACCAGCCAAACTTGGAATGAGGCCCTTTGTCTTAGCAGAAGCATGGTGTATGCGCCTCATGAACAAGCAGTGGAGGTATGGGCTTATGAAGTGACATTTTAAGACGTTGCTCTCTTTGAACCACTCCATCATCGAATTCTTGGTCTTTAAACACCCATCCACCTTCAACTGGGAGAAGAAGGTGGGACTGATGAAACTGCATGACCACATGACCTTCCTATTCTTCAGAGTTTAAAACAGGGCAGAGTTGCAGATGTGGCTACAGGGCAAAAGGGAGACAAAAAGGAAAAATGATAGGATAGTTCTATTTTAAAGTCCTGGAGTTGGCCACTTCTAGAGTCTCCATGATATGGCTTCCTTTGGGAGAAAGGAACTGAGTTCTTACTAGTGAACTGGTTGTGGGAATTAGTGCGTCACTGACCACCCACTTCAAGAAGGAACTTTCTGACTGGGCTGAAGGAATATTTGTGAGTTGAACTTGTTACACAGTGGGAGATACACAGGTGGTCACTGTAGTGTCATCTAAAAGGAAAATATAAGCTAGTACATTTACCCAGAAATCCTTTGAACTGTGCCACTGCCATTCTGAGGAGCAGAAAGGAGAACAAGGAGAAGGGCATTGCAGATTCCTTCCAAGGTAAAAATCTAGAGCTACATGATAAGGCTGGTCTAACAAAGGAGGAAAGTATAGGATGGGGATTTGAGGAGAGCAGAACGGGAGAACATGGCGGCCAGCTAACATCTGGCTGCAGTTTGCATCAGGAAAAGGTGGCTGTGTATTAGTGCAGCAGAGAGAGACGTGAGATGGTTTCAGGCTGAAGGAGGAATGATTTAGCTGGAAGAATCGACATACCTTAAGCTGTCCTGGAACTGCAAGGCACAGCAGCCCAGTGGCACGTCAGCCAGCCTGGGGCTGCGAGAATGGTGGAGGAAACAGGAGAACTGCTGTGGAGACGGGTAGCTCAGGAAGTGAAACAGATCCGCAGACTCACTTCCAAGATCACGCTAAGGGGAAGGAGCGGTTGCAGCAGAGGCAGCACCTGTGAGCCGGCTTGGGTTTTTTTGGTAAACAAGTGGCAACTACAGACTCAGAGGACAGTGACGGTGAGTTCCTCACTTTTCGAAAGGGGAGAGTCAAGCGAGAAGGTGGACCCAGGAGGTGTTGAGGAACAACTCTGTGGTCTCAAAGATAGGCTGATGAGGGGGAAATCTGGGAGGGTAAATAGGTACTCGCAGAGAAGTTCAGCAAGGGCAGTGGGGGAGCTTGTTAAACCCAGGGATAAAGTACCCACTGGTGACAATAAACCACCAGCAGACTCTGGAAAGTTACAAGAGATGGTCCAGAGGGAAGGAAAAAGGTCTTAAGGCAAGGCGGGGAAAGGTCCCCTTATCACATAAAGGCCCACTTCAGCACACCCTTCCAAGGAAAGCTCATAAAGTAGCACCACTACCTTATAGTGGACAATTGAATATCACCCCCTCTCTTAGGTCATTTTTCAAGGTACAGAGGAAGCCACCAGAACTTACTGTGACACCTATCCCCCCAGTCTCCAGCTTATCTTTGATGCCCCAACCCAAATAGGTATTTTATAAGAGTCACATCTGACAAAAAATGAATGTTTAGATATCTTCAGGGCATACAGATGGGTGCAGCAGATTGCTTGTACAGACCGTGCAGGCCCGTCAAAAGGAGTGATTATCCTTATCAAGAAGCAGGTCAAAGCTCCCATGTTGAATTATGAGGCCGTTAGTAAGGAAAGATGGGTTATTGTGAAGGTTAAAATTCTCAACAACATGCATATATTGGTGGGTCACTACAGCCCCAACATAGATGACATTGAACCTCTGCATAATTTAGGCCTCAAGTTGCTAGATGCACCCCATCCAATAATAATGTCAGGTGATTTTAATGTAGTGATGGATAATTTTTTTGACAAGTCAAGCAATAATAGATAACAAACCTGCTCCAAATATCAGGTATATATTAGGTCCTTAATGAAACTACTGGCCTTGTCAGATATTTGGAGAGAGCGGAGGGGTGTGGTGGGGGGATACACTTTTCAAATAAGAAATATATACATCACTCAAGGATAGATATTTTTCTGGTGAATCAAGCACTTAAGGTTGACATAGAGAAAGTGCAACACTTGACTGTCCACCTGTCTGACCATGCAGAGGTGATCTTGGAGCTGAAGGTTTAATCTGCCAAATGTATACGAAGATAGACATTAGACAATTCATTACTGAAAGACCAAGAAGTGGTGGATACCTTGAGAGCCAGGGCTGTTGAGTTGTTTAAGAACAATACTAACTCTACTGCATTACATGTAGTATGGGACTCCTTTAAGCCTATCTAAGGGTTGAATTGATCAGCCTCTCAACCCAGAAAAACAGGGAACATAGGAAGGTAGTTGTGGAGGCAGAGCAAGAGTTGGCTCTTCTGGAAAGGAGATTTGGAGATCAACAGGACCGAGGAAGGACTAACGTGGCCTTGTTGAACGAGATTCAGGAGTGGAAGGCTACTATTGTTGCTGCTGTGAATTCTAGGACAAGGGCTCGATGGGAGGCATGTAAGATAGTGTACTTTGAGTACAGTGAAAGTGCAGGGAAGTTATTTGCCTGGAAGTTTAAGGCAGATTTAGTGTGAAATGAAGTGAGAGAGGTAAAATGCAACATCACTGGGTGAAGATTGAGGGAGACGAAGGAGGTGCAACGGGCCTTCTTAGACTTTTTTTTTAACTTTGTACTCAGAAGATTTGATGACAAAGCTGCAAGTGAATGATTGGCTGGAAGGGCTGGCAATGCCAAGATTGTCAGATTAGGAGAAGTATGATTTCAATGAGGTTATAACATTGGAAGAGGTACGGCAGATAATCAGTAGGAGTAAGAAAGGATAGGGCGCAGGACCTGATGGGTGGCCAAATGAGGTTTATCAGATTTTGGAGGAGACCATAAATCCAGTTTTGACCCAGCTTTTTGTAAGAATTTTTCAAGAGGGTACTCCCCTCCCAAAATCTTGAGAAGAGGCTGTGATGACGTTGATCTTAAAACCAGGTAAATATCCCTTAATGTGTGAGTTGTATAGGTCAATCTAACCGTTAAATAATGATTACAAGTTCTTTGCAAACATTTAGGATAAGAGGCTGGGTAATGTTGCAGGGAGGATGATAGCAGAGGAACAGAAAGGGTTTCTAAAATGGAGATTTATGCACAATTTAATGCACAAGCTAATTGGATCTATAGATTTGTCGATTGCAAATAAGGTCCCCCTGGTTTTAATAACGTTTGATGCCACTAAGGCATTTGATGGGGTGAATTGGCAATTTTTGGACGCTCTTATAGCTTATTATAATGTGGGAGATAACTTTTGTAGGGCATTATGGGAAATTTACAACATAACCTTGGCCAGAATTTTGCTGAATGGGAACTTAAGGCAAGTTTTAGGATAGCTAGAGGAACGAGACATGGATGCCCACTCTCTCCTTTATTATTTAATCTCTATATAGAGCCATTAGCAGAAAAGATTAGAAAAGAACAAACAATCAAGCCTTCTACTTGTGGTGACTGGGTAAAAAAAATATCATTTTATGCTGATGATGTGATGGTGTATACAAACAATCTAAGTGCTACCTTAGTGAGTTTAGATCAAGTGGTAACTGCTTTTGGCCAAGAGTCGGGTTCTGAGGTAAACTTGTCTAAAACAGAAATTATGGTATGGAGCTTAGACAGAGGATATGATTTGGTAAGAAGTGAATTGAAATATTTGGCAATTAAGGTCTGTGGTTGTTTGGAGAGAACTGCTGAAATAAATTTTAATATGAACATGATACAGACAAATAGACTGTCACTAAGTTGGTCTCATTTACCCTTAACACTGTTTGGAAGAGCCAATTTGGTAAAAATGTCTATCCTCCTGAAATTTACCTTTTTATCTACTATGATCCCTTTACACTTCAAAAAGACCTGGTTGCAAAAATTGCATAAGAATGTTGAGTAATTCATTTGGGCATCTAAGGGGGCTAGAATTGCAAGAAGGAAGCTGAGGAGGAAATATGATAAAGGGGGCATCACACCAAACATTTAGTTATGTGCTTGGGCTTTCCAATTAAACAATGTAAAGACTCTGTGGTTCAATAGAGATGGTTCTGGGGGAGCTCAAATTGGGGAGCCTTGGTAAGTAAGGTGGAAGGCGTAAAGTCAAAATTTGTGTACAAATTTGTTGATTTGAATTTTTTTTTAAAGGTGAGGCTGAAAGTCCTACAGGCTGAGGGCACAGATCAGGCGAGAGACAACATTATTCTACTATAGTAAATGCATCCCTGTGCGGGACTTCCCTGGTACTCCAAAATGGCTCAAAGATAGATTAGTGATACCGCTCCAAGAGGGAGGCATTACAGAATGGGGCCAGATCTTTCAAAATGGGAAACTCTGTTCATGGGAATAATTCCAGACAAAAACATTGGGCGAGGTATCCAAATTTAAGTTCTATCGGCTACAAAATTGGGTGCGTTCTCTGGGAAAGGAAGAAACTGATATACATGAAGTAGAAGAGTTGTTGGTTAATGGGCTCCATCGGATTAAGGAAATGGTAGCCTGGTATAGACTCCTCCTGGAAATTTTGGATGGAGATTTTGATCTCCCCGGGGTTTCATGAGGGGACACTATTCTCAATGCAAGAATCAATCGATTATGGCTAGTATCCTTTCAAATAATGTACAGTGTGATAAAACCGTTATACCGAATTAACCTTTTTTCCCTTCCACAGGGCATTCGGGTCACCAAAGAAGTTGGCAAAATGCAAGGGTGCAGAGAATACGTGCTGCAAGAAATGTGGCTTATTGAAAGCAGGCAATCTTCATATGTTCGTGCTTTGTCCCAACATACAGGGGTTTTGGGGAGAGGTTGGTAAAGTCCTAAATGATGTTTTCCACACTATGGAGGTAAGGCCACAATTATTTATTTTTCAGAGGTACCCAGCGGTGGGAGTTCTCCAAAGGGATGATGAAAAACTGCTGTTTTACCTGGTCTTGTTGGGCAGAAAAGAAACATGTAAACAGTGGTGAACTTCGGCCAGCCCATCTAAAGCGGAATGGTTGAACTCAGTGATCTATGTCTGCAAGATGGACCAAAGCTGCTCTCACACCAAAAAAGTAGAGAAATTGTGGGCTCCTCTGATAAGTTGGCTTACAGGGGAAGGAAGGTATTAACTCTAACCGACCAGAGGAGTGGTTTGGCACAGGATGAGATCACAAGAAGGTCTGATGATTATAGCTGCTCAGGGTTAAGATGAGGTAATGGGTGATTGTTACCCCTAAGTCAGCATCCCCTCCTTCCCCAGCTGGAAAACCTTGATCTCCTCAGGTATACGGTTTGCATCAGTCGAGGAAGAACCTGGAGCTCAGTCTGGAAGTGTATAAGGCAAATGGGGACAAAAGAATGAAGGTATATTGGTCTTTGTGAGTACGTTATTCAACAAGCATTGGCAAAGCCAATAAGTCTCGCCTATGCAAGAGCTATTGGCTTTGCTAATGCGTTTTAGCCATGTTTACAGCAGCATGGGTGCTGTCCATCATGGCTAAAAGTTAGTGGTGTAGAGTAGAGTGGCTTGGAGTGGAGTGTCATGGGGTGGAGCAGAGTAGAGAAGACTGGTGTAGAGTGGAGTAGAGTGATGTAGATTGGAGGGGCGTAGAGTTTATTAGAGTGTTGTAGTTTTTAGTCATGTGGAGTGGCATGGAGTGTTGCAGAGTGGCATAGTGTGGAGTACAGTAGGGTGTTGTAGAATGGAGTAGTGGAGTAGAGTGTTGTAGAGTACGGTTAAGTTGAGTACACTGGAGTGGCAAAGAAAGGAGTAATCTGCCATTGAGGCAGTTGTGTAGAGTGCAGTATAGTATCATAGAGAGGAGTCTCATAGAGTGGCAGCACCGCTGCCCTGTCGGATAATGATCCGACAATGTGGAATGGCATAGAGTGACATGGTGTAGAGTGAAGTGGCATACAGTGTAGTGGTGGAGCATGGAGTGGAAAAAAGTATCATAAATTAGAGTGGAGTTGTTTAAAGTGGAGTGGCGTGGCACACAATGGAGTGGCCTGGAGGGACGTAGCATTCAGCAAAGTGTCATAGAGTGGAGGGTACTGGAGTGAAGAAGCATAGAGTGGAGGGGTGTGGAGTGGAGGGACGTAGAGTGGAGTAGAGTATGATAGAGTGGAGTGGCATAGAGTATTGTACAGTGAAGTGTCAGAAAATGGCATACAGTAGTAGTATAAGGGGATACTTTCCAGCAAACTTTTTGACAGGTGCCACACCCCGTAATGATGTAGGCAATGACGTGGGTGCCCTGCCCCGAGGTTGTCAATCAATCACGCTGCCTGTCATGTGTCTGTGGCTGTGTGATTGATAGCCCTAAGGGCCTGCGCCTGGTGTCTGGGTGTGCCAGGACATGTTCAGGCTGCCAAAGGGTTGTGAAACATTACAACCCTAACAGCTTGCCCAGTGTGTGGATCGATCACAGTAAGTCTGGCTGTGTTAAGGTGTGTGTAAAATTAAAGCCCTAACATTTTGCGCAATGTGTGAGTCTCACAAGGGCTTGTTAAGAGCCGTGTTGTCTGTCTCAGCAGATCAAAGGTTATGTGTGAATGGGCAGGGTGACTCATGGCTGACTAACACAGAGGTGGGGACTGGCAGTGGGAGTTTAAAAAAAAAAGAAGTGGGATGTCTTAAAAGGACCCCATAAAACAAAATGCACAAACCTGTCAAAGCTTCCCGGCAAGTGTCACAGAATGAGTAACACAGAGTTAGGAAAAGGCAGAGTCAATTGTGAATTGCCCAATCACCCTGCAAACAGCTGCAACAAACAGAATGCAGGAGGAATCTGTAAATCAGACCCACAATGTCAGAGACATTCAACGGTTGTCAAGCTGAAAACTTTTAAAATAAATTAATGGTCCCCTTGAAAGCCTGGTGTAAACAGATGCAATCAACACAATGCTGGAGGGAGCTTTAAATCAGAGACTATGGCGGTCATTATGAACTCGGCGGCATGGGCTGCCATGCTGGCAGTAGCGGGAAATCCCGTCAGCCGGCATGGTGGCCCACACCGCCACATAATGAACCCATGAAGGGCTGCCATAGGTGGCTCTCACCCACCGCCAGGCTGCCTCCGTCAGGCAGCCTGGCGGTGGTCGGCATCATTATCCGACAGGGCAGCGGTGCTGCCCCTCGGATAATAGTCCCTTAGCCTCCAGCCTTTCCCTGGCGGGTTTCCTCGCCAGGGAAAGGCTGGTGGAAGGGGTGCACCGGAGCACCCCTGGGGGTCCCTGCACTGCCTATGCACCTGGCATGGGCAGTGCAGGGGCCCCTGTGCAGTGCCCCATCGCGCAGGTCACTGCCCGATTATGGGCAGTGATCTGCGCGATGGGTGCAGCTGCACCCGCCACACAGAGGCATTGGCGGCGGCTCCATGTGGAGCCACCATCAATTTCCCGGCCAGGCATTCCAATGTTTCCGCCCGCCAGCCCAGAGGAATGTTCATAATGCAGCCGGCGGGGTTCTTGGGGCGCTGGTGGTCACTAGAAAGACCGCCAACATGAACACAGCGATTTCAACCGCAGTGTTCATAATGAGGGCCTATATGTCAAAGCATCAAGCCTACACAAACGAATCTGAAGGGTCCCAGAGCTGTCAAAATGCAGAGAAGGGTTGGAATTTATGACCAGAGATTGTGAGTGCTGTGTTACAAGACACCGTTTGATCTGTTGACAATCTCTGACAGGCATCACTATTCCCACGGTATGGTTAGCAGGTCCCAGTGTACAAAGGGGCTGTAAAACACAATGTGAACAAAAAACATTGTTCTCTAAAGCAATATATGCGTATAATAAACAGTTGCCGCAGTTATAGAAAAACCCTCAGTAACACTGTACACAGACCCATCTTGGGACAATTTTAAGTCCCCACCAATTTGGAGTTGTGCCCAGCGCAGAGTTATTTCAACAAGAATCCATAGTAGTCATACATCTCTTGAAACAGGCACAATTTGGGATGCCAATTTGTCTATTGCACATTACTTATTTTTGATTTCTGTTAGAAATGGGGCTTCTGGTTGGCTAGGGTATGTACATTAGCCAAGCAGAATCCACTCACTCTAGTCAGAGCAAGTCAGAAACACAACTTAGGCTAACCTGTGCTCACCCTCTGGTAGCTTGGCGCACAAAAAGCAGGCTAAACTTGGAAGGGAGTGTGTAAATTATTTGTGCAGTCCCCCTAAAAGCAATTCCCTGTAGGCACCCACAAGAAGACTCCACACAATGTTTTTGGAGAAAAATGCACTCTTTTTATATATGTTCAAAAAAGGTGTATGATAAAGGGCACATTATCAAAAGGTACAGTGTGCAATAACTCTCCCGGTGCCGTAGACAGGGGTTGTGGGATACCTGCAATGCCCTGGGCATGCGGAGCAAGGTCTACAAAAATGAAGAGGCGCCTTGTCTTTAAGCAGTATGGTAATCCCCCGGTCGCGCTCACCACCATTGAGCAGCGGCCAATGTGGTGTCTCAAGAGGTTTGAGGAGGCTTCCCTCTCCCTCTTCAAGGTAGGGGACCTAGTGTAGTGAGTACCCCAGGGCCGGGGAGAGCGGCAGACTTCTCAGGGGCTGCTCAGGCTCATCAGTTTCAGGGTAATGAACATCGCGGGAAAGCCTTACTACATGCCTGGCGAGGAAGGCTGGCTGGTGTGGCAATGTAACCAGGACCATGGAGAGAGATAGATGTCCTGGGGTGCAGCCTGGTCCTAGGCTTGTCAGTCCCGTTGAGTGGGGTATAATAGGGGGCCAGAGGCAATGTCCCCGAGAAGACAGTACCCATGCTCAGCACTCCTGTGCTGGCGTGATCAGCCGTCAGGGTTGCTGTTGTGTTCAGGAGGCCTACTCCTCTCTCCTCTATGCAAATGTGTTTTAGCCATGTATACCAATGTGACTGCTGTTCTGCATGGCTAGAACTTAGTGGCATAGAGGAGAGTGGAGTAGGGTGATGTAGAGAGGAGTAGAGTGTTGTGGAGTGGCGTAGAAGGGAGTAGAGTGTTGTAGAGTGAATTGCCATAGAATATCGTGGATTGACGTAGAGTGGAGTGGAGGATTGTTGTGTGTTGTAGAGTGGAGTGAAGTGTCATAGAAAGGAATGACATAGGGAAAACTGTTGTGCAGTGGTTTTGCATAGTTTGTTGTGGAGTGGCATAGAGTGGAGGGCTGCGGAGTGTTGTGGACTGGAGAGGAGTAATGTAGAGTGAATTAAATTGTCATACAGTGGAGTACTGTAGAGTGGAGAAAGGCAGCATATAGTGGAGTGTCATAGAGTGGAGTAGAGTGAAGTGTCATAGAGTGAGGCAGCATCATAGAGAGGAGTGGCGTGGCCTAGAGTTAAGTGGCATATAGCGACGTAGAGTGGTGAAGAATGCCATAGAGTGAAGTGGTGTGGCATAGAGTAGAGAGGAGTGGAAGAGAGTGTTATAGATGGGAGTGATGTAGAGTAGAGGGGTGTAGAGTGGAGTGTTGTAGAGTGACATTGCATAGAGTGGAGTGGTGTAAAGTGGAATGCTGTACAGCGAAGAGGCATAGTGTAGAGTGGAGTAATGTGTCATACAGTGGAGTAGCATGTAGTGTTGTAAAGTTGAGTAAAGTGAAATGAGGTGTAGTGGAGTGGAGTGTCATAGTGTGGTAAAGAGTGTTTTATAGTGGCATAGTGCTGTGGAGTGGCATAGGGTGGAATGGTGTAGAGAGGAGCAGAGTAGCCTAGAGTGTGGTAGAGTGGAGTGCATTTTAATAAACAATGGTACCCAGTGGTCAAAGTGGGTGGGATCGGAGGGGCATGACGTGCCCCTACTTTCCGATTTATTTAAATCCGTTCCCATACTTTCATAGAAAGATAACTGTCCCAAGACTGTTAATTCCTAGATGTTAAATGTTTCAGCGAAAGAGTCATGTAGTCTCCTGTGCTGTGAAACTGAAGCTGACCAGACAACTAAACAATCCTTCCTGCCAGGATGCCTGCTTGCCTGAAAGAAATGCAAATGTGCACAACAGGTTAATCCGCAAATGTATAGTGTATTTTGCAAATGTAAAGGACCCTTGGGAGCCGGTACTGTCTTTAATTGATTGAATAACTCAAAGCTTTGGAGGCAAAGGTTTCTTTTTGAGTGATAGTGCAAAGAGTTAGCAACTGAGCTGTGAATTGTTGTGTGCTTGTAATTGAAACTGTATAGATAAAGTGCTTACTACCCCTGAAGAGGTGTTGAAGGGACAGTTATGTGAAAAATGCATTATGTTTAGTCTGGGTATTACTAAAATCTATATTTTGGAAGCATCATTTTATCTTAAACCTTTTTATGAATTTTGTAGAAGTCTATATTATACTGTGTGTAATGCAAGTTTAAAATAATGACTTACATATTAACACCGGCTCTGATCTTGTAGCACTGTACACAAGTCACTTGGGGCAGGGGGTTCCGGGGGGGATGCTCCCTCCTATACCTGGGCGTGCCATAAAGATGGCAGACCCCTGCCCAGCCACTGTTCTTTGGTTACGGAACAAAGAAAAAAAACGCTCATCACCCCAATGGAGCCTCCTCCATTTATGATGAAGCAGGGGAATTAGAGCATCACTACTAAAATGCGGAAAAAAATGTGTCCTATTTCTAAACATAGGTGTAGATCCTAGAGCAAGAGCTGCTGACTTGAAGCAAACACCTACTGGTATAATCGTTTATTTTCTCATATTTGTTATGTTGCGCTGCGCCAAGCCCTGCTTGTTGTCATTGCGCTGTAGAGTGTTTTACAGACGTGCACCCAGATGCATGCATCCAACGGCATCATTTCACTTGGATAATTACTGGGTGCCCTGTTACCCTAGCATTTGGTTTTCCTGCTCCTTGTTTTGATGGGGGGAGACCACTCTCAATAGATTGCTGCATGGAGTGCGCTTCATGGCGATGTGGAATATTTTGTTTCTTCTGGTCCTGTGGCTGGAGAAAAAACCCCTTTGGCAAATGACCACTCTTCCCAGCACACCTTCTTCTCTCTCTGGCCTAACCTGTGCTACCACATTCTTCCGATCTTCACTTCAACGTTCCATTCTCACCACGGGTGACGATTTATGGTCCATTCATGGAAGCCTATCAATGGCCTCTTAAGATCTTCACTGAGATCAAACTTTCAAACAATGAAGAATGTCTATTGTTTATGGCTGCAACCTGGGCACACCTCGGGGTGCAGGAAACAATTAATTTTAATTGTTTTTATTTAATGTACTCACTCACCTTCAGCCTCGTTCTCAAGCAGGACTCGACAAAATTAAATATTTTGGTTTTAAAACTTTTATGCAGGCCTTTCTAAACACTAATGACAGATATCACAAAAGAGGAAAAGAGCACAGTTTGATTATCAGTGCATAATTTGTAAAACCAACAACTACTTCTATCACTACATTTGCTAAAAATAATGATAATAGTTTCATAATAATAATAAGAGCTGGGGCCAAACGTTTTTCCAAGGATAATGTCGCTGGTATTACTGAATGACAGGACAGACTGCAAAATATTAAGGCTGCTTAGTCTTGATTTCACTTCCTGCCTCCTACTCCCACCACCATACACTTTCTGACTCACTCTTTCAAAATCTTTTTCATCCATGCTTTATCTCTTTGTCGTTTTATTTCCAGTAACGTTTTCCTCGTTCCTTTCTTGATTTTCCCCTTTTTGCTTTGAATCAAAGTCTGATGAAGCAAAGAAGTCCCGGCCCCGAAAATGAGTGCTGGTTCCCCCACCTGTAGCCAACCACAGGTAACAAATTCAGCATTGCTGATTGCCCTACAATCATAGTCACCTAACTGACAGATCTTATTCACATTTAAATATGTCTTCTAGCTTTCACACAGAACTTTGGGGGTCATTCTGACCCTGGCGGTCTTGGACCGCCAGGGCCAACGACCGCAGAAGCACCGCCAACAGGCTGGCGGTGCTTCCTGGGCCATTCGGACCGCGGCGGTAAAGCCGCGGTCAGAAAAGGTACCCCTGGCCCAGGGAATCCTCCATGGCGGCGCTGCTTGCAGCGCCGCCTTGGGGATTCCGACCCCCTTCCCGCCATCCCGTTCCTGGCGGTTTTTACCGCCAGGAACAGGATGGCGGGAACGGGTGTCGTGGGGCCCCTGGGGGCCCCTGCACTGCCCATGCCACTGGCATGGGCAGTGTAGGGGCCCCCTAACAGGGCCCCATAATGATTTTCAGTGTCTGCAAAGCAGACACTGAAACTCGCGACGGGTGCCACTGCACCCGTCGCACCCCAGCAACTCCGCCGGCTCCATTCGGAGCCGACTTCATCGTTGCTGGGTCTTTCCCGCTGGGTGGGCGGACGGCCTTTTGGCGGTCGCCCGCCCGCCCAGCGGGAAAGTCAGAATGACCGCCGCGGTCATTTGACCGCGGTGCGGTCTTTTGGCGGTCTCCGCCCGGCGGGCGGTGCCCGCCGCCCGCCGGGGTCGGAATGACCCCCTTTGTCTTGTGTAATCCTGTCAGGTCAGAAGTCCAAGTCCTGGCAATACCAAGTCTCCTTTCATCCTTCTCAAGTCAGTAAACTGAGTACCATGGTTGAATTATGAACTAGGTCAGTAAAAATTAGGGAAAGGGCTGAGCTGGTAAAACCCTTATTGACAGTTCTTTTCATCACATTAGTACTCCAAGCTTCCTCTAGCAGAAACATCTGGCAGGGACATCTCTCTAAGCTTTCAGGGGATGAGGGGCATTACTTGGAAAACTTCTGGCATTTCTAGGTAATCTTTTAGTAACACCAGAAATAGTTTCAGAACATTGCAGAGCAGAAAAAACATTCACCGACCTGACTTCTACAGATTTTGTCTCCTCTGCATAGTTAAAAATACCATCATAATCATGGTCTATTGGGTAGAAAGTTTTGAGATGGTAGAAGAGTGATATGAAGTGCTATGTTCAAAAACGTTTTTTTTATATGTTAATTTCTGAAGGGCATAACTTGTGTTATCTAGTACATATTAGTTGCACTCATAGTCTAATAATGCAGTGGCCTCGTTTCCAAGACTGTCTGGCTTTTTGCTGAAAACCGAAGAGCTGAAACGTGGGCAATGCAATTATTTGACAGGATCACAAAGGATGGTCAAGGGAAGAGGGTAGACTTAGAATTGAGACATCTGCTTTCGACCTTCAATACCTCAATTAATTCAGCATTTTCAGGAATGAAAGCAATACAAAGGATAGTCTATTTCAGTGGTTGGTTGATCATAGAAACAGTAGATATACAATTATGATCTATAACATCATATGACATACGCTAAATGAATGAAATAAGAAAGTAGAAAAGCCCACCAATGACACAGGCACGTTGTCTTTAAAAAGAGAAGCACTTTGTCCATAAAAAGGATTCCTGATAAATGTGGAGGAAACAAAAAAAGTAAATGGAGACCTACTGAGAAAACTTGGTTAAACCAGTAATAGGAGATCTGTAAATTCTTATATGTTTTTGTATACTATACTGTATTCATTGATGTTTGGGAGTCCTTCCAGCTGGAATGCTGTACATGACAACATGCTGTTAAATAAAGAGTGGTACAAAATTAAGTGCATACACATACAGTAAAAGTGATGCATGGAATGGATAATGGTCAAGCAGATGTTGAAGGGATCTACAATACAGACAAATTTACCCTGAAAAGAAAATGTAGATTACATTGTTGACACATAATATATTTACACATTTAGGGTTAGTGGATAGGAGGACAGGTGGTGAGATTAGTCTTTGGGAGGTGATTGGAGAATTGAGATGGCCAGGTGAAAGAACGTTTGAGGTATACAATGTGAACTTTTACACATCCATTAAATTTCCTTAAGGGGTGTGATGCTCTTTTCTGGATTGGGCTGCATTCCAGAGTAGGGGTCCAAGCAACTGAAAAGATTGAAAACTTGATGAGGCATAAGGGAGTTTGGATATGGTTAGCAGCTGGAGGCTTGCAGATCACAATAGGTGAATGGGAGTGTGTGTAGTGGGATTTGGGCTGAGAGATAATCAGGATCCATTGAAAGGTAGATTTGAGATTGTTAGACCTGTCATCCTTAGGGTCATCTTACCCCAGACTTTTTGCCTTTCACTCCTGTTTTTGTTGCTGTATGTTTTTGTTGGCCTTATGGCTCTGATCACTTTTCCACTGCTAATCAGTGCTAAAGTGTATGTGCTTTTTCACTGCAAACATGGTATCATTGTTATACTCACAACTGGCGTGTTTAATTTACCTGTAACTCCCTTGTAGAGTGGTAAATCATACACCCAGGGCCTGTTAATTAAATGCTGCTAGTGGGCCTGCGCACTGATTGTGCCACCCACCTAAGTATCCCTTTAAACCTGTCTCAGGCCTGCCACTAAAGAGCCTGCATGCACAGTCCCACTGCCACCCTGACTTGGCACTTAAAATTCCTTGCAAAGTCCTACACTTCCTTTTGTTTACATCTAAGTCACCCCTAAAGTAGGCCCTAGGGAGCCTATGGGGCAGAGTACCTTGTAAATAGAATGGCAGGGCATGTACCTCACTGTTTCCCAATCCTGGTAATGAAAAAACCCACAAATGCTTTTTCATTACCTTGATGCCTGCCCCTTTCATAGGCCACCATTAGGAATTCCCTATAACAACCTTAAATTGTAATTCCTGATCTGAGAGGAGTGGCTGGGTCATGTTTCGTACCATTGGAATGGTAATAATAAATCCTCTTTACTGGTAATGTGGTATTTACTAATAGTAGTCTAGAAATGCCGCTTTTAGAAAGTGGACATTTCTCTGCACTCACTGCCCTGTGAGCCTACAGCCTCCTTCCAATACACGTCTGGCTTGGGTGGTGTGACAGTCCCACTTGTGTATTACCTTCAAACACCCACAACACAGGACACTCAGGCATATCTGCATTCATCTGCATACTGATTTGTCCTCCTGAAGAAGGGGTGGGGAGGATCTCACACCTGCATTCTCAAAGGGTAAAGGCTGTGGTCCACACAAGAGAGCTTAGTACCCCCCACCCCCCACTGGCTGTCTGGAGCTGACACTGACTTGAAAGGGGGACCTGCGTGCTACACAACCCTCCTTTGTTAATCATCCCCCACATCAAAAGGCACTTTTTTTGCAAAAGTAGTTGGCCCCTTGACACACTAGCTAGATCATCCCAGGGGTAAGAAGGAACACTGCTAGAGTAACCACTTCTGTGCTAGAAGGACTGCCACCTTGCTGGTATTTGACTGTTTTTATGAACTGCTACCAGACTCTGCTGAGTGTCACTCCCTGCGGATGCCCCCCCTCACCATTGTGCCTGGCTCCTAAGCATCACCAAGTGGTACCCGCACTCTTTCCGTGACTGCTACTTTCTAATCCCCAAACACCAGGCCATTGCCGCCTGGAGGGCATCATGGTCATACCGATGCACTGGGACCACCGTCATTGGGACGCTGCCTCCCTCCTCTCTGGTGCCCCTGACTCACTGAGGATCGACAAACCTAGGACTGGGTAGCCCGAGAGGAGTCTCCAAGAAAGCCTCCTCAACACAGCAGCAAACCTGGCGGCCTGATCACGCCAGCACAGGAGTGCTGAGCACGAATACTGTCTTCATGGGGACGCTGCCTCCAGCCCCCAAGGATCCCCCCACTCACTGGGACTGACAAGCCTAGGAGCAGGCTGCACCCCAGGAGATCTGCCACTCTCCCTGGTCCTGGTTGCACTGCCACACCAGCCAGTCTTCCTTGGGGGGGGCTTATAGTAAGGCTTGCCCACGACCTTCATTACCCTGAAACTGACGAGCCTGAGACTGGGCAGCCCCTGAGACGTCTGCCGCTCTCCCCGGCCCTGGGGTACTCACTACACCAGCTCCCCTTCCTTGAAGAGCGAGTGGGAAGCCTCCCCCAACCTCTTCAGACACCACATTGCCAGCCACTCAATGGTGGTGACCGCGACCGGGGCATTACCGTATTGCTTAAAGACAAGGTGGCGCTTTATTTTTGTAGACCTCGCTCCGCATGCCCAGCGCATTGCAGGTATTCCACGACCCCTGTCTACAGCACCGGGAAAGGTATTGCACACTGTACCTTATGATAATTTGCCCTTTATCGTGCACCTTTTTTGAACGTTTATAAAAAGTTTTTATACTTTTTCTAACAACATAGTGTGTAGTCTTCTTGTGGGTGCCTACAGGGAATTTCTTTTAGGGGGATTGCACAAATACTTTACACACTGCCTTCTAACTTTAGCCTGCTTGCTCTGCGCCAAGCTACCAGAGGGTGAGCATAGGTTAGCCTAAGTTGTGTTTCTGATTTGCCCTGACTAGAGTGAGTGCATTCTGCTTGGCTAAGGTACATACCCTAGCCAACCAGAAGCCCAATTTCTAACAGAAATCAAAATAAGTAATGTGCAATAGACTCAATATATGGCAAAGCGCCATCCCAAATTATGCCTGTTTCAAGAGATGTATGACTATCGGGGAAGGTTGTTCAGTATGCTTGTAGGATAGCTGCTTGTTTTGTTCATGGGTGAGAAGGTGAGTTTTATTGATACCCGTTCATAGGCTCCTACAATGTACAGCTTACTGATAATGGCATAGTTAATCAGGGGCATACCTGCAAGGGCTAGAAGGGGGTGCGGGTTATCCTGATAATGAGACTGAGAAGCTTGAACAACTCAGATGTGGCATTGGAGGATAAGAATGATTCCAAGTTCATGTGTCAGAACCCCTTCAGAGAGACATGAGGCAAACAGAGGTTACTGAGCCAAACCGCAGTGGTCTTTTACCGTTGATGTCCTGGGGTCCAATCTACTATGGATTCTTGTTGAAATAACTGCGCTGGGTCAACATCAAATTGGTGGGGACTTAAAATTGGCCAAGATGGGTCTGTGCACAGGGTTACTGAGGGGTTTTCTGTACCTGTGACAACTATTAATTACACACATCTATTGCTTTAGAGAACAATGATTTGTGTTCACATTGTGTTTTATAGCCCCTTTGTGAACTGGGCCCTGCTAACCATACTGTGGGAATAGTGATGGCTGTCAGAGATTGTCAACAGATCAAACGGTGTCTTGTGACACAACCCTCGCAATCTCTGGTCATAAATTCTAGCCTTCCTTGGTATTTTGACAGCTCCTGGACCCTTCAGATTTGTTTGTGTAGGCTTAATGCTTTGACATAGAGGGCCAGATTTATACTGTAGTCCAGTTTTGCATAAAATTTTTTAGCGCTGGCTAGCGTCATTTCTTAACGTCACCCATGCGTCAAATTTATACTTTGACGCTGGGTGGAGCTAAGAATAGGTTAGAGTCATTTTTTGTGACGCTAACCATTGCCCCTTGTCGTAAGTCAAAATGACGTTAACGCAAGAAAAATGACTTTAATCCGGTTTGCGACATGGAAAAATGTCACAAAACAGATATGTGCCATTTTTCCACGCAATAGCGTCAAAAAGCAAGCAGAACAAACAGAGCTAAGGAGCCCCAAAATGGATCCCAGAAGCCAGGAGAGACCCTAGGGAGACCCCAGACAACCAGGAACCAGCCAGGAGGACACAGACAAGACCAAGGGGAGAGACAAGAAGAAGAGGAAGTGTTGCTTTAGCGCAGAGGAGCATGAAATTCTGGTGAGAGAGGTGAAGGAGCACCAGCATCAACTCACCTCTAAATTGGGAGGAGAGAGACAATTTGGCAACAGATTCTGGACAAGATTAACAGTGTGGCAGAGGTCAGGAGAACTGTCACTGAGTGTGAGAAATGCTGGCATGACTCCAAGTGCAGGACAAAGGAAAAAATGGCAAGGAACAGGAAGTCAGCACTGCAGACCGGAGGTTGGAGTCCAGCACCGCAAGAGGATTTGGACGAGATGGAAGAGATGGTTGCAGCCTTCATCCAGGAGGAAATTGTCACTGATATCGCAGGACAGCGCAGACTACCAGGAAACAACACATATGAAGGGTAAGTTGCAAGCGGGACAAAAATGCCTAAATGCCAAGTGCAAGAAGGGGGAGGCACATACCTATTACATAATGCATCTCAGCCCTGAAAATCAGGCGGTGGGGATGGCAAAGGGGCACGGCACGGGGCTCTCTTGCCACTGCCCATGCCAGTTGCATGGGCTGTGCAGGGACATACAGGGGCACAGCACAACACAACACCAACAACCTTTGCATGGAGGTACACCGCCATGCCAAGGCTGCTGGAAATTCTGAAGCACACCAGGAGGGTAGGGTAGAACGTAAAACTGGTCTAGTGTCACAGGAAAGCTGGTATTGTCAGAATGTAAACTAGAGGACAATGCCCAGTCTCAGGCCAATGGCTCAAGTGGCATTTACCATTGACAACAGTTACCACTACTACCTATGCTGTGTGCACTGGTCAATTAGGAAATGGCAGTTAGGTGCCCATGGGACAGACACACTCAAAATGAGGGTTCAGTATGACTATGTGATCAATCCCCAGCGATCCCTATCCAAGTGCAACTCCTGTCAACTGTTCATGTCCATACACTCAATAACCATCAGCACTGTCACATACATAATGATGTACACAGCAGTAATCTCATACCCATGCTGCCCATTCCTGGGTTTACCCCTGTGCCTGTGTCACAATAGCTGCAATGCCACCATGCAACATCTCAGGTGTCATAGTGCTAAGACAACTGCATTGAGGGGGAGGACATATGTGTGTAGTAAGGCAAACACACCAATGCAGTCACAAGAGGAAATGGAACTCTGCCAGGCCCATCAGTGCAATGCAATGTAGCACACATATGCAAACATCAACACGAGAAACTACCAATGGTAACACCTGTATTGTCTCATGGAAATGCCATACATGGTATGGTGCCAGGTCTCAGCACTACATAGGTGTATGTGAAAAATGATAGACTGGGACAGGGCCATATTGTTATGTGTGGTGCTGTGGCATCAGCACACCCACAATCATTGCAAGGCCTCACCATGCTAATAGAAGCAGATTTAGGGTTGATGAGGACAAGAAGGTGGCAAGCCACAATTTGGACAGAACCCACACCTAGAAGATGTGACGCAGACAATTGCCCAACCAGCCCACACTACATGTGACATGCATGTGGGGCATAGGGCTTAGAGACTGCAAACATTAATGACAGTAACAATGCATGGCAACCAACATGACAATGTACCAACAATAGGAAGTCAGTGATGTCACATTACAACTGGCACAACACAGGCACACTAATTGTACAATGTCTCATTGCAGAGGACGATGGCTATGTAAATATTGCACTACAGCACTTTTAAATAAACAGCACCTACACACCCACTTTGTCTCTGTGTAATGTGGCACGTCTACTTTGCTGGAGATTTGTGATACATGTAATATGTCTATGGCCACAAAGTGTCAATATCAGAGTTCAGAAATAATATGGGCAGATATCTATGCACAAAGGCCCTGAGTTATACTTATTTTGCACTGCAGTAGCTTCATTTTTTATGCAAAAGCTGCGCAAACTTAGGAAATATCATTGCATTTTGTAAGTTTGTGATGCTTTTACATAGAAAAATTGACACAAATGAAGCGATAAATATGTATAAATCAGGGCCAAGGTATCTACAAGATGAAAGTCAATGCTTGCCACATCCCTTACAAGCATGTCATTGTGTATGTGACATTTGCTTTAAAACATACATGCCTCACCCACAACATACAGCAGGAATGGCTGTGTAAGAGTGTTTGTCCAATAACGTCAGCTGGGAGTACATGTAAAACACATAAGTGTGAAATTTGTATACTTGACCTCATCTGAAATTGACACTACTCAGCTTAGCAGTGTTGATATGAACTTCAGGTGGCAGGCAGACGTCCCACCGTGCCCAACGTTACGACACAGGATCAAAACTATTACAGCTTAAAAAGCACACCTACCTGTCCAACACATGGGAACCATAGTCACCTTGAGTGGTGGGTACAATGGATGGCAGATGCATTGAGATTTAGATTTGTTGTAGCTGCCAATGTGGCAGCTCAGTTGGAAGTGGGAATTAACATGTCAGAGAGGGTTGTGGATGCAGTATGCAACAGACAATTGGCACTGTACATTCATGCAAAGACCCTGAGCCCCAAGCATATGACACATGCAGTAAGGGAGTACCTAAGTCTTTAATAACTATGTAAGAAACAGAACGTAAAACTATGTAACACACCTATACTAAGCTAATCTATCCTAACTATACATTACAAACAACTGGCCCTAACTATCCATGCTAAGCTTACCTTCCACATTTAACGACACATGTAGGACAACATATACAAACCTAAGCATATCCGAACTAATACTAAACAAATATATTTTTTTTGTATTTTTTTAATACACAAAAGCCCCAACATTAACCTCCACCCACCCACCCACAAACTAGCATGTAATAATATGAAACCCCCAACCTACTTATCCTATCTAAACTACTACCATACACTAACCTATCACTAAACCCCTGAAGCCCACTACAAAACAGGATGAGGAATGAGGAGGGAGGGGAGTGAATTAGGGATGAGGGGAGGCAAAAGTTCACAGGTTTGCCCTCCTCAGTGTCTTTTTTATTGCCTTGAGCCTCTGGGTATTTTTGTCCACAACCCTCTGTGTTGTGTCAAGCTTTTTCAACACTTTCCTCATGTCCCTCTGGAGCTCAGCAATTGCGGCCATGTCCATTGCAGCAGATGTGGTATTGCCGAGGTTGATGCTCCAGCAGGTGTGGTGGTCGGTGGTGCAGAATATTGAAGGTGCAGCAGGTGTGGTGATTGGTGGTGCTGAGGTTGACGGTGCAGCAGGTGGGGCTGATGTGACAGTGGCCTCTGTGATACTGGGTGAAATTGTGGTAGTCGCTGAAACCTTTGTGGCCAATGCTGGTCCTCCTTGGCTGAAAGCCCACTATTCTCCTGTGGCTTGCTCTCTCTGATAGCGTCTTGCCATCCTTCGGTACCCAGACTCGACATCCAATATGTGTCTGTATCTCTCTGCCTGCTTCTGAAAAGCCCTGATCTCCGCTACATCCATGTTGGCAGCTGTAAAAATTAGAAAGACATCCATCGGTGTCATCATTATGTGATGCATGTACAGATGAGAATATAACACTCTGCCTCAATTTGCACATGCAGTCCAAATCACAGTCCAGATGATCTAATGTCCCTGATGAATGAAATGGCAACGCTGCCTACCCATCATGTCTTTTACACCACAGCAAAGCACAACAAGAGTTGGACCAAATAAAGTGATCTGTGCATTGATGAAGTGCAATGTATCACAATGCAAAGGCAGCAAGTACTTCACATGGGTCAGGCCGACTAATCTTTCTCATTTGAGTCAACTTCAAGGCACCCAAGACCAGTGATTTGTAGATGTAATTGGCAGGATGGAATGCAGTTGCCAATCATAAGGGGTCAGTGTTGTTTGGGACACATGCATGCTTGAATGAGATGACTGTCATATCCACTGTGACCATCACATCTACCTACATATATGTTGTTCCCCTACCCCTGTACCTTAGGGGGGATGGGCATGCAATATGTTAGAAATGGGGTTTTTGGTTGGCAGTCAGGTTACCTCCTGTCCAAGCAAAAGCCCTCACTCTAGTCAGGGTAAGTCACACACTATCCAAGATTATCCTGTGCCCACCCTCTGGTAGCTTGGCACGAGCAGTCAGGCTTAACTTAGAAGGCAATGTGTAAAGTATTTGTGCAATAAATCATACAATACCACCATATAGCACCACAAAACTACACCACACAGTGTTTAGAAAAATATATAATATTTATCAGGATAATTGTAGGTCAAAAAGAATAAAGTTGCAATGGAAAATTGTAGAAATATCACAGGGAAGTGATATAGAGTGTCTTAAGTCTTTAGAATGCAATACAGTGTCTTTCAAGCACAAAGTACCTGGTTTCTGGTGGAAAATCTCCTCAGAGGGCCACAGGAGAAGAGATGCGTGGAAAAAGGGGTGTGTGCGTCGATTTCTCCTCAGCACACACAGACTTGCGTCGGTCTTTTCCACGCGGGGAAGTCGGGTGTCGTTTTCCGGCGCGCAGACAGTCTCTTTTTGTGGATCGCGGGGATTACCAGATGTCCCGGGTCTGTGCGTGGATTCTCCCGCTTGTTTTCCGGCTGCGCGTCGTTCTGCGGGGCTGCGCGTCGAAGTTTCGATCTCACGGTAGGCGTCGCGTCGATTCCTCCTTGGAAGTCGGGCGGCGTTGTCCTTGCGAGGCCGTGCGTCGAAAGTTTGGTCTCACGGCAGGCGTCGCGTCGATTTCTCCTTGGAAGTCGGGCGGCGTTGTCCTTGCGAGGCCGTGCGTCAAAGTTTCGCACTCACGGTGGGTGTCGCGTCGATTTCTCCTGGAAAGTCGAGCGGCTTTGTCCTTGCGAGGTTGTGCGTCGAAGTCTCGATCGTCCCGAGGGCGTCGCGTCAATCAGCGTCGGTGTGCGGCGTTTTTCTCGCCGCGAAACAAGCTGTGCGTCGAAATTTTCGGCGCACGGAGCGTCCAAGTGAAAGGAAGAAGTCTTTTTGGTCCTGAGACTTCAAGGAACAGGAGGCAAGCTCTATCCAAGCCCTTGGAGAGCACTTTCACAGCCAGACAAGAGTTCAGCAAGGCAGCAGGGCAACAGCAAGACAGCAGTCCTTTGTAGAAAGCAGACAGGTGAGTCCTTTGAGCAGCCAGGCAGTTCTTCTTGGCAGGATGTAGTTTCTGGTTCCGGTTTCTTCTCCAGCAAGTGTCTGATGAGGTAGGGCAGAGGCCCTGTTTTATACCCAAATGTGCCTTTGAAGTGGGGGAGACTTCAAAGAGAGGCTAAGAAGTGCACCAGGTCCCCTTTCAGTTCAATCCTGTCTGCCAGGGTCCCAGTAGGGGGTGTGGCAGTCCTTTGTGTGAGGGCAGGCCCTCCACCCTCCCAGCCCAGGAAGACCCATTCAAAATGCAGATGTATGCAAGTGAGGCTGAGTACCCTGTGTTTGGGGTGTGTCTGAGTGAATGCACAAGGAGCTGTCAACTAAACCTAGCCAGACGTGGATTGTAAGGCACAGAAGGATTTAAGTGCAAAGAAATGCTCACTTTCTAAAAGTGGCATTTCTAGAATAGTAATATTAAATCCGACTTCACCAGTCAGTAGGATTTTGTACTACCATTCTGGCCATACTAAATATGACCTCCCTGCTCCTTTCAGATCAGCAGCTGCCACTTCAACAGTGTATGAGGGCAGCCCCAATGTTAGCCTATGAAGGGAGCAGGTCTTCCAGTAGTGCAAAAACGAATTTAGGAGTTTTACACTACCAGGACATATAACTACACAGGTACATGTCCTGCCTTTTACCTCCACAGCACCCTGCTCTAGGGGATACCCAGGGCACACATTAAGGGTGACTTATATGCAGAAAAAGGGGAGTTCTAGGCTTGGCAAGTACTTTTAAATGCCAAGTCGAGGTGGCAGTGAAACTGCACACCCAGGCCTAGCAATGGTAGGCCTGAGACAAGGAAAAGGGGCTACTTAAGTGGGTGGCACAATCCGTGCTGCAGGTCCACTAGTAGCATTTAATCTATATGCCCTAGGCACCTGGAGTGCACATGACTGGGGACTTATAAGTAGATTAAATAGTTCAATCAGGTATGATCCAAAGTTACCATGTTTACAGAGAGAGAGCATATACACTTTATCACTGGTTAGCAGTGGTAAAGTGCGCAGAGTCTAAAAAGCAGCAAAACAGTATCCAAAACGAGGAGGGAGGCAGGCAAAAAGTTAGGGGTGACTACCCTAAGGCTGTCAGGTCTAACATGTGTCCCCCCCAGCTGAAAGTGGGGAGAGCTACCCGACCTCCTGGGAGCTCTCATCGCTAAGGCGGAAGTACCTGGAGAGACCATCAGCATTGGCGTGGTCAACCCCTGGGCGATGTTCCACCGTAAAGTCCATCCCCTGTAGGGAAATGGACCACCTCAGAAGTTTTGGATTCTCACCCCTCATCTGCATGAGCCATCTGAGGGGTCTGTGGTCTGTCTGAACTAGGAAGTGAGTCCCAAACAGGTAGGGCCTCAGCTTCTTCAGGGCCCAGACCACAGCAAAAGCTTCTCTTTCAATAGCACTCCACCTCTGTTCCCGTGGTAATAGCCTTCTGCTAATAAAGACTACCGGTTGATCTTGGCCCTCCTCATTTAGCTGTGCTAGGACTGCCCCTATGCCATGCTCTGAAGCGTCTGTCTGCACGATAAATTCCTGGGAGTAGTCAGGGGCCTTGAGCACGGGGGCCGTGCACATGGCTTCCTTTAGGGCGTCAAAGGCTTTCTGACAAGCCTCTGTCCAATTCACCAACCTAGGTTGCTTCTTGGACGTGAGTTCGGTCAAGGGGGACACAATGGTACCATAGCCCTTGACAAACCTGCGGTAGTATCCGGTGAGGCCTAAAAAGGCTCTCACCTCAGTCTGGGTTCGAGGTGGTTGCCAGGCCTTGATAGTTTCGATCTTGGCCTGGAGTGGCTGCACCTTGCCACCACCTACTAGGTGTCCCAAGTACACCACGGAACCCTGCCCAATCTGGCACTTACTAGCCTTGATGGTCAGGCCTGCCTGTTGCAGGGCCTGAAGCACCTCCTTGAGGTGGAGCAGGTGTTCCTCCCAGCTGGAACTGTAGACAGCTATGTCATCCAGGTAGGCTGCACAGAAGGCATCCTTGCCAGCCAGGACCCCGTTAACCAACCGTTGGAAGGTAGCGGGGGCATTTTTTAATCCAAACGGCATCACTCGGAACTGGTAATGGCCGTCAGGGGTGGAAAAGGCGGACCTTTCCTTAGCCCCCTCAGTCAGGGCGATCTGCCAGTACCCTGAAGTAAGATCAAACGTACTCAGGAACTTGGCAGCGCCTAGCCTGTCCACGAGCTCATCAGCTCGGGGGATGGGGTGAGCATCAGTCCGGGTGACTGAGTTGAGACCCCGGTAGTCCACACAGAACCGGAGTTCTGGCTTCGCACCTGGGGCAGTAGCCTTAGGGACCAATACCACTGGGCTGGCCCAGGGACTACTGGATTTCTCAATGACCCCTAGAGTCAACATCTTGGAGACCTCCTCCTTGATGCTGGCCTTCACCTTATCCGACAACCTGTAAATTTTGTTTTTCACAGGGAGACTGTCACCGGTGTCAATATCATGAACACAGAGGTGGGTCAGCCCAGGAGTAAGGGAGAACAGGGGGGAGAACTGCTCCAACAGCTCATAACAGTCTCCTTTCTGATTTAGAGTCAGGGTGCCAGACAGAATGACCCCGCTTACTGACCCATCACCTTCTTGGGCAGAGAGGAGGTCGGGGAGAGGTTCACTCTCCTCTTCCGTTCCTTCATCTGTGACCAGAAGCATGTTGATCTCCGACCTCTCACAATGAGCTTTTAGTCGGTTCACATGGAGCACCCTTAGGGGATTCCTAGGGGTTTTGAGGTCCACTAGGTAAGTGGCCTCCCCTTTCCGCTCCTTTATTTCAAATGGGCCAGACCAGCGGTCCTGGAGAGCTCTGGGCTCTACTGGCTCCATTACCCACACTTTGTCTCCAGGTTGAAACTCTACCAGGGTGGCCTTCTGGTCATACCATTGTTTCATCACCTCTTGACTGGCCTCAAGGTTATCTTGGGCTTCTTTCCAGAAGCGGGTCATCTGGTTGCGGAGGGCCAACATATAGCTGACCACATCCTGAGGGGGTGCCTTTGGAGCTTTCTCCAATCCCTCCTGGACAATGCTTAAGGGTCCCCTGACAGGGTACCCATAGAGAAGTTCAAAGGGACTGAACCCTACCCCTCTCTGGGGGACCTCTCTGTAAGCAAAGAGAAGGCATGGTAAGAGGACGTCCCACTTACGCCTCATGGCCTCAGGAAGGCCACCAATCATGCCTTTCAGGGTCTTGTTGAATTTCTCCACAAGACCGTTCGTCTGGGGGTGATAGGGTGTGGTGAACTTGTAAGTTACACCACACGCATCCCACAGCGACTTCATGTATGCGGACATGAAGTTAGTGCCTCTGTCAGACACTATTTCCTTGGGGAACCCCACACGGGTAAATATCCCCATCAGGGTTCTGGCCACCACCGGTGCAGTTACTGTCCTTAGAGGGATTGCCTCTGGGTAACGGGTGGCATGGTCCACCAAAACCAGGATGAACCTGTTGCCTAAGGCAGTTTTGGGGTCCAAGGGGCCAACAATGTCGATGCCCACCCTTTCAAAGGGGGTGCCAACGACAGGAAGTGGAATCAGGGGGGTTTTAACCCTTTTTCCTGCTTTACCACTGGCCTGGCAGGTAGGACAGGATCTGCAGAACTTGTCTGAGTGTGTCCTCATTTTGGGCCAATAAAAGTGGGTGTCAAGCCTGTTAAAGGTCTTGCCCTGCCCCAAATGTCCTGCCAGGGGAATGTCGTGAGCCAGACCCAGTAGGAAGGTTCGGTAACATTGGGGGACCACCAGCACACGTGCTGCCCCAAAGCCCGGAACCTTAGGCTCACTGTAAAGGAGATCATTCTCCCAATATAGGTGGTGATTGCCAGAGGCGTCGCCGGCTGCCTGGTTTGAGGCTTGTTTCCTCAAACCTTCTAGAGTGGGACATTCTTTCTGCGCCTTGCAGAAGTCCTCCCTGGTGGGTCCACCCTCAACTTGCCAACCAGCAAGCTCAGGTAAGTCACCTAGGGCGGCGATGTCTTCCCCAGTTGGCTCGGAAGCCTCCTCCTCAGGAGCCCCGTCAGCCACTGTGGGAACAGCGGGGGCCGGTTTCCCGCACCCCTGGTCCCCCCTCCTGGCAGCTCTCTGGGCCATCGTTCCAGGCTCCAGATGCCCTTGACTTCCCTCTCGGTCAGCCATGGACCGTGTGGTCATGCAGACCCACTCAGGTAACCCTAACATCTCCAGGTGAGACCTGAGCTCTACTTCTTTCCAAGCAGTGTGCTCAAGGTCATTGCCTAACAGACAATCTACAGGCATGGCAGGACTCACAGCTACTTTCAGAGTACCAGAGACCCCCCCCCACTCAAAGGGAACCAGAGCCACCGGTAGGTGACTCTCGCGATTGTCAGCTACTCTGACCTGGTGGAATGTATTAGGCATTATCTGCTCTGCTGACACCAGCTGACTCTTGATAGTAGTCATACTGGCTCCTGTGTCACGTAGAGCCTCCACCCTCTGCCCATCAATGGTGACCCACTGCCGGTACTTGGAAGTATTTCTAGGCATGTGGGCCTTGGGCACCATTTCTCCTTCTCCCAGGGACACTAGGGAAATCTCTACCTGTTCCCCAAAGCTAGTTGGGTCCATCTCCCCCCCGAGTGCTACACTAGTCAACCCAGGTGCCTGTCCAGTAGTGGACGGTGCCCTCTTGGGGCACTGAGGATCGCCTTTGTAGTGACCATATTGGTAACATTCCATGCATTTGGGGCTAGATTTTCCTGACCTGTCAAATGTCCCTGGCTTTCTCCCAAATTTGGAAAAGGAAGGGTTGCCACCCCCTCCCTGGGAATTCTTTTGGGGGCCTTTAGAGAGTTCCTTATCTGTAAGTTTATCTCCCCCCTCTTTCTTCTGTTGGGAACCCTGACCACCTTTGTGGGAGTCCCCCCCAGGTACCTTTTTGGACACTCTGGTGCTAACCCAGAGGTCCGCCTCCTCAGCAAGCTTCCTGGGATCAGTCAGCTTACTATCCACTAGGTGCTGGCGCAAATCTGTATAAGTAACATTAAGCTTATGCTCTCTCAGGATCAAATCATATAAACTTTTATAATCTGCTACTTTGTTGCCCCGCACCCATCCATTCAGTGCCTTACTAGAGAAATCAAAGAAATCTACCCATGTTTGTGTGGTTTGTTTGGTGCTGTCCCTGAACCTCTGACGGTATCCCTCAGGGGTCAGCCCAAACTTGGCAAGTAAAGTGGCTTTCTGGAGTGGGTATGTGTTTTGATCCGGTGGATCCAATGTGAGAAGTGTGTCCCTCCCCAATGGCGGCACATAGCCCCACATAGCTACCCCCCATTGCCCTTCAGGAACCTCATGAGCCCTTAGTGCAACTTCATAAGCAGCTAACCATTTATCTATGTCATCTCCCACCACAAAACTGGGCACCACATTTTTGGGTATACGAACCTTCTTTTCTCCAGCAGGTCCTGTCTGTATGCTGCCACCATTATTGCTGGATTCAGACTGTCTTGCCTTGATCTCCAGCTCCTTGAGACTCAGTTCATGAGCCAACAATAGTTTCTTTTCAGCCAAAGCTCTTTCAGCTTCCACTTGTTTGGCTGCTCTTTCAGCTTCTGCTTGTTTGGCTGCCCTTTCAGCTTCTGCTTGAATCTGTTTGGCTGTCCTTTCAGCTTCAATCTGTTTGGCTGCTCTTTCAGCCTCAGCTTGTTTGGCTTCTCTTTCTGCCCTCCTCTCCTCTTGTTGCGCCTCAATTTTCATTTTTGCCATTTGCAATTGGAACTCCCTTTCCTCTCTCCTTTCCTCTGCGGTCAGGCTTTGCATGGAGACACTGCTCCCTGGTCTGGAAGGGTGCACAATTGCAGTGGTAACACCATCCATAGATAGTGAAAATCCTTCTGAGGGGCCATTTTCTGGCTCCCCTTCCTCATCATCCTCTAAATGGGCTTCTGCCCAGGCCCTCAGCGCCACTTGAAAGTCCTCCTTTCTGGAGGCCCCTTGGGTGGGTACCCTCAATGCCCTGCAGAATCCTCTTAGTTGTTTGACCGTGTATGTATCCAACTGGACTAGGTCAAAGTCCCCTGTCTGAGACCCAGTCAGAGACATGTTGAGTGAGGATTTAGTTTTTGAAAATTGTCAGGAAAAAACGGATTTTCAAAAAGAGATCAAAACCAAGTTGACCTTCAACTGTGGGTAGGTAGTGAGATACTTAGCTACTGTATGTCACTGCACAAATACAAGTCCTATCCTCACCGCTGATCACCAATGTTAGAAATGGGGTTTTTGGTTGGCAGTCAGGTTACCTCCTGTCCAAGCAAAAGCCCTCACTCTAGTCAGGGTAAGTCACACACTATCCAAGATTATCCTGTGCCCACCCTCTGGTAGCTTGGCACGAGCAGTCAGGCTTAACTTAGAAGGCAATGTGTAAAGTATTTGTGCAATAAATCATACAATACCACCATATAGCACCACAAAACTACACCACACAGTGTTTAGAAAAATATATAATATTTATCAGGATAATTGTAGGTCAAAAAGAATAAAGTTGCAATGGAAAATTGTAGAAATATCACAGGGAAGTGATATAGAGTGTCTTAAGTCTTTAGAATGCAATACAGTGTCTTTCAAGCACAAAGTACCTGGTTTCTGGTGGAAAATCTCCTCAGAGGGCCACAGGAGAAGAGATGCGTGGAAAAAGGGGTGTGTGCGTCGATTTCTCCTCAGCACACACAGACTTGCGTCGGTCTTTTCCACGCGGGGAAGTCGGGCGTCGTTTTCCGGCGCGCAGACAGTCTCTTTTTGTGGATCGCGGGGATTACCAGATGTCCCGGGTCTGTGCGTGGATTCTCCCGCTTGTTTTCCGGCTGCGCGTCGTTCTGCGGGGCTGCGCGTCGAAGTTTCGATCTCACGGTAGGCGTCGCGTCGATTCCTCCTTGGAAGTCGGGCGGCGTTGTCCTTGCGAGGCCGTGCGTCGAAAGTTTGGTCTCACGGCAGGCGTCGCGTCGATTTCTCCTTGGAAGTCGGGCGGCGTTGTCCTTGCGAGGCCGTGCGTCAAAGTTTCGCACTCACGGTGGGCGTCGCGTCGATTTCTCCTGGAAAGTCGAGCGGCTTTGTCCTTGCGAGGTTGTGCGTCGAAGTCTCGATCGTCCCGAGGGCGTCGCGTCGATCAGCGTCGGTGTGCGGCGTTTTTCTCGCCGCGAAACAAGCTGTGCGTCGAAATTTTCGGCGCACGGAGCGTCCAAGTGAAAGGAAGAAGTCTTTTTGGTCCTGAGACTTCAAGGAACAGGAGGCAAGCTCTATCCAAGCCCTTGGAGAGCACTTTCACAGCCAGACAAGAGTTCAGCAAGGCAGCAGGGCAACAGCAAGACAGCAGTCCTTTGTAGAAAGCAGACAGGTGAGTCCTTTGAGCAGCCAGGCAGTTCTTCTTGGCAGGATGTAGTTTCTGGTTCCGGTTTCTTCTCCAGCAAGTGTCTGATGAGGTAGGGCAGAGGCCCTGTTTTATACCCAAATGTGCCTTTGAAGTGGGGGAGACTTCAAAGAGAGGCTAAGAAATGCACCAGGTCCCCTTTCAGTTCAATCCTGTCTGCCAGGGTCCCAGTAGGGGGTGTGGCAGTCCTTTGTGTGAGGGCAGGCCCTCCACCCTCCCAGCCCAGGAAGACCCATTCAAAATGCAGATGTATGCAAGTGAGGCTGAGTACCCTGTGTTTGGGGTGTGTCTGAGTGAATGCACAAGGAGCTGTCAACTAAACCTAGCCAGACGTGGATTGTAAGGCACAGAAGGATTTAAGTGCAAAGAAATGCTCACTTTCTAAAAGTGGCATTTCTAGAATAGTAATATTAAATCCGACTTCACCAGTCAGTAGGATTTTGTACTACCATTCTGGCCATACTAAATATGACCTCCCTGCTCCTTTCAGATCAGCAGCTGCCACTTCAACAGTGTATGAGGGCAGCCCCAATGTTAGCCTATGAAGGGAGCAGGTCTTCCAGTAGTGCAAAAACGAATTTAGGAGTTTTACACTACCAGGACATATAACTACACAGGTACATGTCCTGCCTTTTACCTCCACAGCACCCTGCTCTAGGGGATACCCAGGGCACACATTAAGGGTGACTTATATGCAGAAAAAGGGGAGTTCTAGGCTTGGCAAGTACTTTTAAATGCCAAGTCGAGGTGGCAGTGAAACTGCACACCCAGGCCTAGCAATGGTAGGCCTGAGACAAGGAAAAGGGGCTACTTAAGTGGGTGGCACAATCCGTGCTGCAGGTCCACTAGTAGCATTTAATCTATATGCCCTAGGCACCTGGAGTGCACATGACTGGGGACTTATAAGTAGATTAAATAGTTCAATCAGGTATGATCCAAAGTTACCATGTTTACAGAGAGAGAGCATATACACTTTATCACTGGTTAGCAGTGGTAAAGTGCGCAGAGTCTAAAAACCAGCAAAACAGTATCCAAAACGAGGAGGGAGGCAGGCAAAAAGTTAGGGGTGACTACCCTAAGGCTGTCAGGTCTAACACAATACATCATCACAACTGTTGAGGACAACCACAAAGGCTTGTCCACTTGTACATGGACTTAGTGAGTGGAACACATGTGAGGAGGGCTTCCACCTAGGAATAAGGTATCCATAGGTAATTCACATCTACATTCATGTGTCCAGTTGTAGACAACCCTCACCACCTGATCTGCCAACACAATTCCCAAAACACCCACATTGATGCCAGCACACGTCTGGCCTTGACCTGCATGCATGCCTATTGCATACCACATCAGTGTTACATAAATGGAGTACAACTTATGGGGCTCGATGCTGGGGGACATTTACCCACTCAGTGGACAGTTACATGTACATTACAATACAGGGATGCACAATTTTGTGTGGAAAACTGATGCATCACTGTCTTGTGAGAATGAGGGTATGACTCAGTGACAATATACTATCACTGGAGCACTTCCAAGTCACATGTGGGCCTACATGTGGCTAGTAATGTGGCTAGTAATCACCTTGTCCACACGCTGCTGCCTATTGTGCAGCACAAGACTCCTAAGATATGACTCTCTGCCTGTGAATGTCTAACCCTTGCATGGAACACTATGTCAACATCTAGTCAAGTATGCTGCAATCACTGCGCAGGACAGACATTATCACACTTACTGGATACGTCTGGGTCCTGAAATCGAGCCACTACCCGATGGTACAGGGGGCAGGTCCACCTGTAAGACATGGAAAGGAAATATATGCTCAATGTCAGATCACTGTACAATCATGTGGACAACATATCACAGTGTGTAACATTTCATCTGAGTGAGCTGGTGATCCTGTATGTAGACACTCCAACAGACATACCACTGCAAACTCACATTGACACTGACACTCCAGTGAGTGATAAACGCACATCTGCACACATGCACTGGGCCTAACAATCATGTGGTGCTAAACCCGACAACAAACATTTGTGGCTAATCGATTTCAGATGGTACTCCATGTCATGATTTGTATTTGGGTGACAATTTCAATGGCAATCCCCTGGTGCACTGCAATACAAGTGACTCAGGTATTGTGGCTTGTGCATCAAGGGACACTGAGTTACTGTGTGATGGGCATGTGCCTCAATTTTCAGTCTGCAATTATCATGCATTCATTGGTCCATAACAGATGTGGCACAGTTGTATGTAGGTGATAAATGCCCCATTGGCAGTGTCCCCTAAGTCGTGTAAGCCCCCTTTGGCAACATAATGGCAGGGATCATGTGTGTGTAATGATGACAATGTAGCGCTAAACATGGATTGCCGACTTTGCTGTCCTGATACAGTGAAAAGTGGTATGCTGACAATGTTGTACTTTATCATCATTGATACAATGCATGGGCACAGGTGTTGTCATTGCACCTGAAATGTGTCACTATGGGCCACATGCACGAAGATCAGGTTTTGTGAGTCACAATTGCGAGACTTAGCAACTCGCAATTTGCAAGTAGTTGTACAACACTGTCAATGACACTGTTTGCAAATCACAATTGGAGTAGCAAATGACGTACCTCATGAATTTTAATGAGGTAGGTCTCATTTTGCAAACCCCTTGGGAATGGCGGCACTGGGATGCGGGCCTGCTGTGCTCAGCAGACCAACATGGCTGTGACTGCTTTCTAATAGAGATGTATATTTTGTTAACAAATGCAGTCTTATTTCATCAAGGGTAAACAGAAAGCATTTCAAAAAACACTATTATGACTTTACTATTTTTTTTAAAGCAGCCAGTGGTCCGTGGGACCACTTCCTGCTCTGAAACTGTTTTTGGGCATGCATTCACAAAGGGGAAGGGATCCCATTGGGATCCCTCCCCTTTTGCAAATGGGTTAGCACCAACTTGAAACTGGTGGAAACTGCAATTGTTTAGTGCCAGCATTTGCGGTCACCAAACAATGAATCAGCGGACTGCGACTCGCTAATAGGAAGGGAACGCCCCTTCCTAAATGCCACTAGAAAACCCTGCTTTGTGATTCAGCAATGTGATTGCAGAATGGCAAAATTGGGGATGTGCATCGGAATAAAAAAACAATTATTGACGTAAACACACAAAATCTGAAAACTGGGCTGTTTGTGACAATTAAAAATAGCTTGGTACATGTGGGCCTAAGTGATAGTCGTACATGACTCAACAAACCTCAGGACTGCATTGTTAACGTGTACAGACATGTGGACTACATCTCAGTACTGGGACACTAAGGCCCATATTTATACTTTTTGAAGCAAAACTGCGCCGGCGCAGTTTTGCGTCACAAATATTACCACCGGCTAACGCCATTTTGGTGCGCCGTGCGGGCATCATATTTATACTTTGACGCACGACGGCGCAAACAACAGGTGGGAGTCATTATTTTTGACGCACACCGCGGCGTCAAGTTGTAAATGAAAACGACGTTAACGCTGCAGAAATGACTGTGGGTCGATTAATGACACCGCAAACCGGATATTCGCCGTTTTTTTAACGGAATAGCGTCAAAAAACCCAGCGAACACAGCCATTTTAGCAGAGGAGAGCCAAAATGGATCACAGGTGCCACTACAGTCCCCAGGAAGATGACAGCAGACCAGGAACTAGCCAGGAGGACCCACACAAGAACCAGGACACTTTTAAGAAGAAAAGAAAGTGTCGCTTTAGTGCAGAGGTTCAGGAAATTCTGGTTAAAGAGGTGACGGAACACCAGCACCAACTGTTTGTCACATCAAAGTTGCCAATCAGTAGGAGAGAGGCCACATGGCAACAAATTGTCGACAAGATTAACAGTGTGGCTGAAGTACGCAGAACAGTCATCGAGTGCAAGAAACGCTGGCATGACTGCAAGTGCAGGACCAAGGAAAAGATGGCCAGGAACAGGAAGGCAGCACTGCAGACTGGAGGGGGGAGTCCAGCACATCAGGAGGCCCTGGACCACATGGAGGAGATGGTCGCAGCCGTCATCCCTGAGGAGATCGTAACAGGGATTCAAGGACAGGACAGCGCAGACTACCAGGACACAACGCACATGCAGGGTAAGTCGCATGGGGAATTAAAATGCAATAATGTCATCTACAACCGGGGGGGATACCGACCACTAAATGCATGGAAGTCCTCTAATACATGGAGTGGCATGGGTAAAGGGGCACGGCATGGGGGCATGGCCCGTTCTGAAAAGACCTGGGGCACACCATTGCACAACACCAACAACAGTCCCATGGGGGCATGCTGTCATGCCAACGATGGAGCAAAGGGAAAGCCACGACAGGAGGGAAGGCCACTACGTCAAACGGACATCCTGGCACACGTCAGCCAACATACCCCCTACATTAACTAGGGTCTTATTAGCAATCCTCTAGCCATACCGACAACTGCAATGTAACTGCGACAACAGTTGCCACTACCACCTCTGCTCTGTGTGCAGCTCAAGTAGCCAATGGCAGTAACCTCCCCATGGATCATACACACCTAAATTAGGGGGTGAGGATGACAACTGCAACAATCCCCAGAAACAATTCCCCAGGAGACTATCCAAAAGGTCCTTGAAACCCTCCAGACCCCACCTTCAGTCACAAGGAGGATCACAAAACAAGCAGCCATCGCAGAGGATCCACCCACCACCCCAATTGTAAGACCTGCCAGCTCCAATACAGCTGAGGACTCAGACGACACTGGCACCAGCTTTGAGAGAACTGTAGTTGGAGTACAGCGGGAGCTGGCCAAGGAGGTGCGGGTGGGGATGCAAAATATGGCAGCCAGCCTTGAGGGGATGCGTTCGTGCATGATGTCATCTGCAGGTCAGGCAGCAGCTATGCAAGCCCTAACATCTAACTTGCAGGAACTGCAGAAAACCCAGAAGGAAATCAGCACAGCTGTAATACAGTTGACCCAACACCTACAACATCAATCCTGTCAACGCGTGCACGAATGCAACATTGAACCCCTCAGGGCCGACCTGGCTGCCTACCATCGTGATGTGGCTGCTATTCTCAAGAACCAGCAGATACTCCTTGCTGCAGTACTGCCCTTAAGACCTTCACAGGGAGCAGCGACCGGGATGTCTGACTCCACGTCTTCTAACACTGAGGAGTGTGTTGCCCCTTCACAACCAACAACAACAAGGACAGAGGAGGCAACACACACATCAGAAGAAGAAGACCTGGAACAGATCACATTCACAAGGAAAATGACCCGGAAGCACAAGTCCCTGCCACATGGCCAACATTTACCAAGGTCCTGCGCTTTGCAACTTGCCAGTCTTGCAACAACTGTACTCAAGCACTGTTCTGCAAACCACTGTATATCTTGTCACCCAGCCCAGTGATTGTCTCTCTCCAACTCATTGGCTAATTCTGTCCCTCTGCTCTGTCTGAAACAGCAACCCCAGCATGTCAAAAGCATTTTGGTAAACCTTTGTGTTTGATCACAATGTAAGATGTCACTATAATGGACTCACAATCATGGACAATGTACAGATAGCACTACAGCACTTTTCAATAAATAGCACTTACACAACAAATCTGTCTCTGGGTAATGTGACATATCAACTGTGCAGTAGATAACTGAAATGTGCCTACTGTCAAATTACGTAGCTTGTCAATACAACTGTCCTGATAATATGTAGTCAGAGAAATCTGCACAGTGCCCATGATGGCATCATACTCTGCCCATCCTGAGGGACAAATGTGATGAAGTGAGAAACCATACACCATCATTCTGTGTTGGACAGAAGAATGCTTCCTCAGGGGATAACTAAGTCATCAAATAGTGTTAGCAAAATGTTGTAAACATGCAAAAATAACACAATAAACATGCCACACTAATCTAAGTAAACACTACAAAAACTGCACAAATGAAGGTGTCTGAGCTAACATACAAATCGGTAATCATGCCGAACTGTGCCACAAATTATGTATGAGGGTCATGAAGACAAGAATACAAGATTGCCAATGAGAACTCATCTTATAAGGGTGTGCATGATCATCACACTGCAGTCAGACCTAAAACTGTTTCCCCAATATCAAGTCTGGAAGCACTGTTAGTGACTTTGAAAACACACTTATCAACAGAAACACATTGGGATCCATATTAACTGTGATTGGTGGTTGCAACAAAGGGTCGACACTTTGCAAGGTAGCTCTGGGCTAGCTGCCAATCGTACAGCTCAGTTGGGATTTGTTTGTAGCATAGGACACAGATGTTATAGTACCAATTGATGTACACTGAATCCAAACCCATGATCAAGTACCATTCAACACATACTATTAAGGGGTAACCAAATATTTATTAAATGCTAACCACAGATGAGGAAACTGAGGGAAAAATCTTACCTACCCTAATCTACCCTGACTACTCATTACCCACAACTGTCCCTAACTAACCTAAGCTACACTTACTTATCACATGTAACGAAATGTTCAAAACATTTACCCCCCACCCCCCTTATGAGACGGGACACATGGGAGGACAACACATACTAACCTAAACACATACTATACTATCCTAAACAAATATATATTTTCTAAAGTGATGCAAACCTGGCACAGCTTGTTAGTAAATTCCACCCGAGTGATGTGGCTATCCATTGCAGTACAGCACAGACACGTTAAAGTGAAACAAATCAGACCAGGACACTGTTACTCTACATACTATGGTTTGATGTGGTGAGCAATGTGGCAGTTAGATGTGGAGCAGGATTTCAATACAGGATTACAATGCATAATGATGATGCGGGCACATAGGAAGATAATTGAATCAGTTAGCTGAGACACGTAACAAAAGTCAGCAGCACAAGACACAGGTAATCTTTTATAGTGAAGGTGAAAGGGATTTACATGTGATGCCGCAGAGACCAGGGGAGGGCCACAGTTGGATCGGCGGTCCGCGCCTCGGGTGGCCAATTCTGCTGCAGCCGCTTTTCGGGCCGCGACCTGCTTTTTGGGCCGTGGCACAATCTGGAAGTCCTCCTGTGGGCTCTGGTTCACGCTGCACCCTCTCGCTGCCCCCATAGTTTTGCTTACCTGTTTTTGGATGTCTTTTCTTCTTCTTTCTTCCTTTTCTTTTTTCCTCCTTGGCCAGTTCTTATTCTTTCCAGGAGTACGTGTTTTCTTCCCTGCATGCTTTGCTCACTACCTTTATACTATGGCAATTTTCCCATTCACCTGAATGTGGCTCTTCCCAATCCAAGATGGCATCTTTAACACTTCCTGCATGTCACTTCCTGTTTGTCAGTATGTAAGGACAGATGGTCTTCTGTTTCTTGCGTTGCAAACACTTCTGCCCTGGTGGTGCTCCTCGCTTCTGTGATTTGGACTTCTCCTGCTTTTTGCTCACAGTTATTTCTTGTTCCTAATGTTTTCTTGTCTTTTTCTTTTTGTCGTTTTCAGGAGTTTCTGTGATTGAGTTTTTTTTTTAACACACAAGAACCCCAACATAGCCCCCCACCCACCCACCCACACATTTAATAAGTAAAAATATAAAGAATGAGGACCCTCCACCCCCCCACACCAACACTAACTAAACTAATAGCCTATACTAACCTAACACTAAGCCCCCTAAGCCCACTAACCATAAGAACAAGGAAAGAGGAGGGAGGGGAGGGGATCATGTCCATCAAAAAAAGTGTCCAGAGGGTCCTCTTAATGTCCTTGACCCGCCGTTTAATGTGCCGCATGTCCCGGCTCAGGGGGCTCAACTTGCGCAGCACTTTGTCCATCTTATGTTCCATTCTGTTGAAGGCTGCAGGGTCAACAGATGGAGCAGTGCCAGTCTGGGTACCGGTGGAGGAGGTCTGTGTGGGTATGGTGCCAGGCCTAGTGGGCTGTCCTGCACCGGTGGCAATGCTGGGGCCAGAAAGTCCAGCAGATGTTGGACCAACAGTGACTGCTGTGGGTGGGGCCACCTGGCTCTGATTTCTGGTTGTGCTGGTGGTGGCTGTGGTGGGGAAAGTAGGCCCACCCTGTGGGAAGGCTCGCCATGCCCCGGAGGCCCGTTCATGCCGATATTGCCGGGCCATCCTCCGGAACCCCGACTCCACCAGCAGGATGTGCTGATATCTCATGGCCCGGCACTGAAATTCACGGACCTGGTCTGGAGTCATGTTAGCAGCTGTGAAGACAAATGCAGATATTCTACATTAGTAACTGCATTGTGTGAAATGGCACAGCAAGTTAATCAGATATTACATCTACTGTACTTGTAACAGCTCATATCACAATACAGAGCATTGAATGTCCCTGAGGAAGTATATGGCAGGCCAGACTACAAAGGTCACATCACACAAAGCACATCCATAACCTACAGGATGGGTAATAACTGGCTTTGACTTGCAATCTGAGTTCTGACAGTTATCATCTAAGAATCATGCTGCATATCCTCCACCAAGACCTGAGCTACAAATGTCAGTGTACGGAAAGCAAAACTAAAGCCACATGGTCTGCAAATTGTAACTGGACTTGCCAGTATAGTACCAAGTGCCAAACCTGAGTGTGTATACTAGTATGCAACCAAACCGTCACTTATTCACATGTATGTGTAACATACTGGTAGCATCAGTACTAGGTACCCCATTCACAAACCCATGGCCGTGTTTGAGGGGGGGCGGTGGTTACACAACTATAATTTGCCAACAACATGTACACCGAGTAGTGTATAGGAAACTCCACACATGTTTGTCTCTACAGACACACCACAGGTAAGGTCTATCTACAATTAGGAGTCAGCAAACCCTAGAGTACTCATAGGGTCAGACATGTCAGGAAATGCAGAACTTAGTACACAACATATACTTCCAGTGAGGCCTGACTTACATCAGACACAGAGTTGCTAGAACACCCATGATCATGAATTGCATGCACACCTAGGCCATTGCACTCAGGTTCCACAGACTTGTTGCACTACATGTGGAAGTACATGCAGCTAGGAGGTTCTACCTACTGTTTCAAAATAACGTAGGTAAATAGGGAAGCAGATGTCTATTGGAAAGCTATTAGCTCTACCAATCTTAGAGAATGTGGATCTGACAGGCTGACTAAATTGTGGCTGACTTCCATTGCGACTCTTGGTGATACAAGTGTCATACAAATGACTATCCCCTGTACTCATAGTGGGGCCTACAGGGATGTCCTACAATCCCTACATGATACCATTGGATACGCATTGGCAAACTCAAAACATGTGAGAACTGCATTCCCACTCATGGAACAAGAGAAAAGCTTGCCCAACGCATCACACCGTGCTATGCGTCCAACTCACACGAGTCCATAACCAGCAAACACAACACATAACAGACATATCAACACTTACTGGAGTGGTCGGGGTCCTCAAATGTCGCCACCTCTCCCACAGTGTAGGGTGCCGGTCCACCTGTAAGGTATGGAAGGAAGAAATGTGCTTAAAATCTGTGCACAGTGCAACAATTTCATAAACATTTACAATGTGTAGGCTCAATAATGAAATGGCAGCCATTCCGACATGATGGTACTGGATCTGATATATCACGGCCAACTTGTACATAGCATGGGTCTCCTGTGACAGTTACACACATATCTGCACACATACATTGGCCCTAACTATCATGTGGTTGCAAACATGCCCCATAATTGGTGAGCACTAAAACATATGGAGTGTAAACGTCTCATCATGTGCATCCAAGAGAGACATCCAAAGCCTGGTTACTTGAGGACTGCATTACCAGTCAAACATGCCTTGTGGCCATGACACATTTATTGCACATAGGCCCAATGTACAGAGGGAGGGGCAGGGACTTTTGTAAGCCATCCTGCTGTTACAGTATAGTCAATTGATGGCCCAGCTATGGTGATTTGCACCAACCATGGAGATGTGAAGCCATGTGCATACACTTGGACTGCCATCCATATTTGGATTGTGGCTCAACTAATTCCAACAAACATCTTAAGATGTTAGCTGAGGGCACCTTACACCTTTTCACGATGTTTTCAAATCAAGAACTGACATGTATCCAAAAAGATCAAGGAACACAATAATCCCACACATTCATAGTACTTCTGTGAACGCTTTCCATCCACACTCACCAGACTCACATGAGACATATGTCTGAGCCACTTTGCTATTATCAATTTACCTGAAGGCAGCACTCATTTTCAGCATCATGTAGTGATTCTAAAGTCAGTCTAGCAATTGCGTCAACATAGTTGGCCTAAATGTTGGTACATCTGTACTTCTCTGTCAATAGTACCCTATATAGACATGATTGGCTCCTATTTTGTTAGCTGTTCTGACAAAAAGGCTGCACCAATTTACTTCATGGAAAAGTAACCTGTAAGTTTGCTGAGCATGTGCTACCTGACAGCTAGCAATTGTGACCCTTGCCATAGTGCATCAATGATCCCCTTATATTTCCCCAGCATTACACACAGTCAACAAGTTAGCTGGCAGACATTGCACTAATCCCCTGATGTCACTACAGAGCATTTAATCGTGCACATTAACATAAGTCGTACTCACCAACAGTGCCACCAATCATGATTCCCAGGTGGTCCAAGAGATCCTGCTCCCTGGTGATGAGGTCAGCCCACCGGTGCTTCAGCTGGTGGTCACTCCTCTGGCTGGCATACACACGCTGCAGGTGATGCAGCACCTTTCCCCACCGGATTCTGCGCGCCTCTGTCGGATACCCCTGTATCACCCTGCCCCCTGCCTGGATCGTGAGCTGCAAGAAATGCGTCACCAGCCAGATGAAGCCCCCCAACTCCTCTTCCCCCATCCTGCCAAGACGTGGCTTACCAGACATACTTATAAGTGATGATAAGGAATAGGGGTAAAAGAAATAGAAAGGGGAAAAGGGTGAAAGTAGGGGTACAAAGACAGAAAAAAAGTAAACCTAAACACTAAAAGAGCCCAACTATCCCCAAACTAACACTACCCACAACAGACTCCCACAAACAAGAAAAACACAAGATAAATGGACAAATGTAGACAAAACACAGTACTACAGTATACACAAACAATATTTATTTCACAAATGGACTTTACAGATAGCACACAGGACAAAAACAGCACAAAATCTCAGGACAACACTCTCTACACAGCCACACAGTCTAGAAGGATCATAGACTGCAAAGTGAAAGTACACCCACTGTACATGATCTGTAAACAGGATATCCTATTGCATCACTTCCTGTATGAAAAGTCCCGCCTTTTCCGCGTTATGCGTCATTTTTTGTTTACCAAAACTGTGTTTGCGTCATTTTTTGTTTTACGCACAGACGTGAATATTAACCCGCATCCACATAATGATACATGGACTGTACAAATATCTGGATGCGGGCTAAATTTCACTCCTGTGCGTAAAAAAAAATGACGCAAATACAGTTTTGGTTGTCAAAAAATTACGCACAACACAGTTACCGTCCGCTGGCCCAGCGGAAAAGTCATAATAGGGAGCCAGGAATACAGCCGGCAATGGCGGTATTCTGGCTCCCGCAGCCTCAGCGGTCTTTTAGTAAGACCGCCGAGGTTGTAATGAGGCCCAGTATTTTGTTGATGGTGTATGTTCACATGTGTGACATCATACTGCAGCGGAACATCATCCACTACACCCTTCACAGTATTTTTACAGTTGGCTGACGCAATAGATGGTCATAAGTGTGGCCTACATATATGTGTTGCACAAATTGTGCATGTTTGGCATAAGGAGAGGATAGCAGTGTGACGCACATATGTACAATACCTAAATGCCTTTGGCTCAAAGTGTGTGCTTTGACAATTAATGTGTTTGTTGACCAAGTGTGTGTGTATCACATGAAGCATAATTGTACATATGGTTGTATGAATGTGATGTCCATGTGTCCAATCCTTAGATGCAAGTCAAATTGAAAATGATCAAGGGCATGTGTTAGTCATACATGCACCGTAAAGTGTACTTCCAAGTTTTAGGGTCACGTAGACACCACATGTGACATAGCATGCACCAGATAGATGGCAGACGCTTGTTCATGTCAATGGTCTACATTTTCTACATCCTATGTCCTAGAGTATTGGTAAGAGCTTCCTAGGCACTACTTGGAGAATCCCACAGTGAGTCATACACATGCATTGAGGAAGTGGGTACCATGTTGTTTGCACAGACAGATAAGGGTGAATCTCATATGTATGATGACACCACAGTTGAGGCCATAGAAGTGAGCCCCAACTATCAAGTGGCTGTGGTGGACCAGCATACAAGACAGCACGTGTCCACTTATTTCCAGTGATCAATTGCACATAGGTGTCTTGTTCATGTGTGTGGTCCAATGATAATCCTGCATATTTTTTGGGGTGTAATTTGTCACAGTTCGGTCCAGGACTCATCATGAGTGAGTGGCAGCTATTCCTGTATCTACTGAGTATCCTTGGTTGATCAATGTGAGTAAAGTGGATGTGGACATGTGAACCCACCCTGTCACTAAAGACGTGTAATGAGACAGTCAACAGGGCAACCTTGGTGTGCTGAGTGAGATAATGTCTCAGGTGTCATGTTCTGGCAGGTGTCATTACAACATTTGTACACAGGTTGGCCTCTGCACTTCCCACTGCATCTGGGAACATCATAGCCTCTGTGCTGATTATTCTTGCAGCTATTCACCACACACGGCCCATCACTATGTTGTGCGCACTGTGATGCTGTGTGTGAACTGTCATGGTCCTGACATTTGTGTATTATTCATGGACATTATCAGAGGTTGCTGGTTGTGCTGAAAGCCCTGTACCCAATCCCTGCCTATGGCCTTGGGACACTGTCACACTTTGTCATTCATGCATAAATGCAACCCAGACAAGGGATGGGCCATGAATTTTGCTTTTCCAAGAGGATGTAACTCAAATGGTACAGTTAAAAGGCAGATGATGCTATACAATGTATTTGTGTATGCATTGAAGAAGCCCATGCCCAATGCCCCCTGATGAATGGGAGGTTTGCTAACGCAAGTGTGGTACATATGTAGACACAGGGATACTTTAGTGTGACGCACAGACAGTTGCCAGTCAGGCTGACAGAATGCAAGGTGATTCAGGATCCAGTTACTTGACAAGTTACGTAATCAGTGGTCTGACTGAGACTGTTTTGAGGACAAACTAGACAGCTGACATGTCAAACTGTGTACGTCCTGTGTTTTTGAAGGTGACAAATGAACCCAGTGCCTGTGTTATACGGCTTAATTAGTATCAATGGTTGACGGTGTATTTGACATAATGGCAACTCCTATGCTGTTCCAGGCATCATCAGGGGCAGTGCTTTTTGAAATGGGTGTTGTGCATGGAGGTGATCACAGGTGTGGGCTGCATCTGTTTCTCACCAGTCCTGTAGGTGAGACTTGCATTCTAAGGGCCAACAGACATTTTCCCAAGGGGAAGCAATCTACATGTGCTAACAGGGCTTTGAAACTACAAGACAGTGTATAAATTGACCTGACGTCCTTGCAGTCAGATGTTCTATGACAATGGCATACCATAGGAAAGGGTGTAGCACACTGGTTTGCTAATGTTAGTCTGTGTGTGTAGAGGAGGTATTATCAGGGTACACATCTTAGTATTCCAGGGACCTCTTCCGACAGGTGGGTTGTGACCAGGTGCATGGGTGTGTCATGAGTTAGGAAATGGGCTGACATGTACATGGAATGTCATGTGCGCAATGCATGTCATATGTGTGGCACTTGTTCTGTCTATGTTCTGCTTCTAAGGAACTCTAGTCACAGATATTCCTTGCAAATATTGGATGCAGTTGGACTTACTGCTGTCAAGGGTCTGGTCAGGCATTCCTGTTACTGATGCCAAAGCACATTGACTGACTCATGTATGAGGCTTGTTTTCCCCTTATTGAGTGATGGTGTCTTAGTTGTGTGCCATATGATGCGTTGGACCTTGCTTTCAACATGTATGTGTGAAATAGTTGTGGTCCTCTGCTATTGGCCTTCAAAGGAGAAATGTACATGATATATGTCATTAAGAGTGTGTGTGTATGTGACCATTGTATGTTAGGCATCACATTAGCTCTGGGATGTTCCGTGTCCTACTCAGTATCTCAGCAATGCTCCATGAGGCAACACTCTTATTCTGATAAGCAGAGATGAAGGTGTGCAAAAAGGAATAGCCAGACCATGATATGGTGATTAGAATAGGTGTTTAGCTAAAGTGGTGAAGGTGATCATATTCAGAAGAAATTATTTACAATCTGTTGCCGCCTGCGTATACCAGCAGCTGTGTTCTGTAGTTCCCCCTCCTGTTGCAGGCCAGCATCCTCCTCTTCCTCCTCTTCAGGCATGTGTGGCTCTGGTTCCAGGAGGGGAATGTTTCATTTGATACAAATGTTGTGCAATATTGCAAATGTGAGGATGATCCTACAGACCATCTCGGGGGAATATAGGAGGCTACCACCAGTGATGTCGAGGCAGCGGAACCTTGACTTGAGGATGCCGAAGGTCCGCTCGACAATGCTGCGTGTCCTCCAATGGGCGTCGTTGTATACACGCTCTGCAGCAGTACTTGGGTTGCCAAATGGTGTCATAATCCAAGGCTGGATGCCATACCCCTGATCAGCTGCAAGAGAAAATGATTGGGATCATGTTGATGTAGCTGGCACTATTGAAAAGACCTTTCATGGCAGTAGTTGTCTTGTGTTGTCTGTGACTCTTTTGTGTACTAATGTGGCATCCTATGCTTGTAGGCTGTACCATCTGCATTGTGTTGTTTCCTTGGCTGAATGAGTGTTTGTCTGCTAACCGTTGTCAGCAGTATGTTTTGGGATTTGCAGTACAGTGTGCCCTCCCTAGCATTGTGACTTGTGATACAGTTGTCCGTGTGTCTTCACTGGGGGTGAGATGATAGTTCCATGCACAGTTAAAATTGAAAGTGTTGTTAACACGTTCATATCAAAGTACCATGGACATCCCATACCTTGAAACTTATGCAATGGATTAATGTAAAGGTCATTGGGACACTTACAATTTGCAAGGTGACATTTAGGCAACCACACTCATTGACGTCTTAACATTAGGCTGTACAGTAATTTCCGATGTGTGACAGGTTCAATGGTGACTTAAGAAACATGGCTAGCGATGTCACGACCTCAGTGTGTTCCTGTTCACATGTTGCTGTTGTGGTGTATGTGTTGTGTGTCCTAGAGGGTTGCTATGCAGTGTGTATATAAGTAGGTTTTTGTACTTACCAACAAGTAGTCCATTGCCATACCGTCCATCCTGGAAGTGTTCATTGATGGTGCAGTGACGGAAGATGTATGAGTCATGTACACTCCCAGGATATTTAGCCACGGTGTTGGTGATTAATCCCTGGTGATCGACTATGGCCTGCTCGTTGATGGAATGTGTGTGCTTCCTGTTGGTGTAGAGGTGTTCAGTTGCAGCAGGTGTCACAAGGCGTACATGTGTGCAGTCGATTGCACCAAGGACGTGTGGGAAGCCACTGATGAGGTAGAACCCCTGTTTTGTTTCCTGCTGCTTCTGCGGTGTGTTAGGAATACAGATGTGGCGGGGTGTCAGTCGAATGATGGCATCCAGTACTTTGGGCAAAAAGGCAGAGAATGATGGTTGTGATATTTCGCCAACCAGGGCACCAGTTGTTTGGAAAGAGCCACTTGCCAGCATATGAAGTACGGCAAGCAGCTTTGTTTCTGTTGGGATGGTGCGGGGTGTCACCAAAGTGGGGGCCAACTGCTGTTCAATGTTGCGCAGCAGCTGCTGAATGGCCTGTCAGTTCAACCGGTACCTGTGTATGATGTTGTGTTCCATGAGGCCCTGAAGGGTGGTTCTTGGGCGGAATATCCTCTCCTGCCTTCTGCGCTGCCTTTGGGGTCCCTGCTGGTGTTGTTGTAGCTGCTGTTGTTGCTGCTGGGCTCTGCGTCTGCGTGAACGCTGGATTAGTATCACCTCCATGGCTCCCTGTTGCTGCTCTACTGCTCTGCTGTTTGTTCTGTGTGTTCTGATTAAGTACAGGTGTGTTTGCCCCATTTTAACGCCTGCCCTGACCCAGCCGTTAATTTTTTGCGCAAATCGGGCTGTGAGTCATTTTCGGGCTCCGCCTCCCGGCCGTGCGTCATTTTTGCCCAAAAGCATAAATACGACGCACGGCCGTTTCGGCCATTTCTGGACGGGAACGCCGGACTTGCATATAATTAACGCAAGGCGGGTTGCCGCATCCCAAAAATGACGCACACGGCGGAATTATGTCATCCGTGGGCTTGGGCGTCAAAGTTTAAATACGGGGCAACGTTTGCGCTGATTGTGCGTCAAAAGTTTTGACGCACAATCGGCGCAGACGGAGTATAAATATGCCCCAAACAGTTTATTCTGCTTGCATTCAACATGGCCACAAACATTGCATGCAGTACGTCAAGACATCTGCTACTGTCACTCAAGAGCATTCTACTTTACAGATTTGTCAATGTGATACTCACCAACAGGGCCATCGATCTCGACCCAGGTGGTCCAGCAGATCCTGCTCTCTGGTCACCAGGTCAGCACAGCGATGCTTCAGCTGGTGCTCATTCCTGCTCGTGTGCAATACTCGTTTGAGGTGGTAGAGCACCTTGCCCCACCGCAGCCACCTTGCCTCTGTGTGATACCCCAGTATCACAAGCCAACTGATCTCCAGCACCAAAGGCACAAAGTGGCACACCAGCCAGACAAAGCCCCCAAGCTCCTCCTTCCCCATGCGGGTCAGCCTCGCCCTTCCCGACATGTCCTTGCACAACAAAGCAAAACAGAAAAAGTGTAAAAAAGAAGGATAATAAATGTAAAAAAAGGAAACTTATAGCCCAAACCCAAGAACCCCAACTAAATCAACTAACCTAACCCCCAAACAGACACCCAACAGTACAAATACAATCCAAAAGACACTAAACTACACAAAAGCACATACACAGGTAAAATAAAAAAACAGAATACACAAAAGACACAAGAGAGAATCCACAAGATTCAAGAAACACAATCCAGACACCAGCAACACCGAGACACAGCCACACAGTCAAGAAAAAGCACAGACTGTGAAGTGAAAGTGAAAGTACACCCACTTAACCATATCGGTAAACAAGATTTCCTATTACATCACTTCCTGTCCCCTTTGCAGCCTGTTTTCCGTCATGCGTGTATTTTTTTTTACGAATACTGTGTTTACATGAATATTTTCTACGCATAACCCACATGTGCGGCAAAATACCATGCATTACCTGTAAACTTCAATTTCAATGGATATCCACATGCGTGTGGTCCACAGGTGGAATTAACGCTAAGGGTCTATATATTTTTAGTTAGCGTTTGCGTGATTCTTCGACGCATTTGAGTCAAAATCTTTGACTCAAACTGTGAATGCATGATTTTCAATTATTTAATATGTATGCACCCTGTATCAAGAAGAAGATAGGATGGAATGGCCTGCAGTGTGTGGTATAGTGGTTGGCCAAATGTGGTAGAGCATGCAACTGTGTGTTTTGTGTGTGAATGATCTGTAACAACAATATGTGTGTTTCTGAAGGAACGGCATGCAATACATTCAACGTAATGCTCATGAATGTATGTGTTACAAATGGGTATCTACATCTGATGGCAATCAGTGATCTATGTGATTGTAATATGTGTTGACTCATCTGATGTGTGTAGTTGTGTGACTTTGGGGACATTACATTTCACACAACAAACAAAACGTATTGCAAGGAAGTAGTGTACCAAAGCAGAGGAGCAGCTAAAGGCATACAAGGGGAAAGGCCAGCTTTGGTAAGGCAGAGAAAACAGAAATGTGAAGGCAGAGCAACCTTAGTGCAAACAAATATGGAACTGGTCAGTAATGGACAAACATGCAGGGCTTATCACTAAGTTTGCACACAGGGTAGGGCTCAGAACTTCCCACAGCAACAGGGAACGTCAGTGCCTCTGTGCAGATTCATCCAACAGCTAGTGACCACGCAAGCCCCATAGAAAGGAGACAGCAGAAGTGATTCTGTGTCTGGACCCTTAGGGCACAAACAAGGATTGTATTTATATACACGAGACTAGCCCTTGTTGGTCCGGCTGGAGACACAGTGGCAATTCCTGGAATACAGCCATAGCACACTGTCACTGTTAGGCACTAATGACTACAAGCAACACTAAACAAAGGATAGGGGCTGGATTTGCCTCCTGGAAACTAGGTTCCAGACCATATACAAAGGAAAACACTTCTAGACAGGTGAGGACTGATAGGACACTTACCAGACATGATACCCCAAGAGGAAACAGAAAGCGAGGGAACCAACTAGGAGGCAAAACCAGGCACATGGAACAGACTTATGTTGATGCAAAGGCTGGAACAGGTCTGGGAAACAGAAGGCAGGCTCTGGCAGAAACAAACATGAACAAAGCTGTGAAACAGGGAGCAGACTCTGACTGGAACAAGCAGGAACAGGACTGGGTAAACAGAGAGGAGGTTCAGGCGTAACCAGCACTTTAACACAATCCAACAAGGGGTCTGGAACACAAAGGAATCCTACTCCAATGCACGACGAGGAGCTTCAGGGAATGGCAGCTTCTAAGCAGTTATATTTATAGAACACAAAAAGAGAGTACTGGGAGTATTGCTATCCCACACCACCTCCCGAGAGAAATCTATATAACCACTAAGGGTGTGGGGTAGTAGGGGTTGAGGGTGGAACTGGGTCAGTGTTCCCTCAATGGGCGGTATCAATTAGGTCGCCTTGAGATATGAGACGGGGAAAGCAAGGGTGAAAAGTGTCCCAGGGACAGAAAGCTGTGTTGTCATATGGGGGAGGGGGGAGTTCCCTTACGGACTAGGTGGTCTCCCACACATAATAGTTTCTTGCTTCATCATTTGACCACCTAGCCCCACCCAAGTAAGATGATACTACTTGGGCAGACTCAACCTTTTGGTTCAAAGAACCAGAGGGAGTGCTGAAATTAAACTGACTGGATAAATTACAGGGATCCAGATGGGGTGGAGATAAAATTACCATACATGTCACTAGTTGCTACAAGTTAGTTTTTAATGGGGGTGCATGTTGGTAAGGTTAAGAACAGGGGAGAAGGCTCACTTGAGAATAATGTCTCTTAGAGTCTAAAAAGAAATACGTATGACCAACATGTGTCTACCCTCACAAAGTGCTGGTGGGTCAGGGGCATTCGTCAGGGTCTAGGATCCCGGAGCACTAACAATAGGTGAAGTGCTCAAAGTGAATCATGAAGGGCCTACCTGAACAGATGGTTCATGGTGTGGTAGGTCTGTAATGGCTAATAGATAAACCACAAATTAATAAGAGTGAGAGGTGGCACACCACTGCACACAACACAGCAAAAAGTGACAATGTATGGGGAAAACACTCACACACACATGTATTAATGACTTACCCCGGAGTCGGGGGCGGGTGGCCTCTGGTCTGGCTAGTGCCGGGGGAGGGGTATTCCCTTGTAGTCACACTCTAAGGAGATGAAGGGTTTAAGGGGGGGGGGAAAGAAGGAGAAAAAAAGAGAGAAAAAGAGAAAAAGAGAAGGGGAAAAGAGAAAGAAAAAAGGAGCAAACGAAAAGAGAAAAAAGGGAAAAAAGGGAAAAAAAGGGGAAAAAACTGAGGAAGCTGGAAAAGGGAGGGAGGGAAAAGAGGAAAGAAAGAAGAAAAAAGAAAGAAGAAAAGAAAAAGAGAGAAGAAAAGAAAGAAAAGAAAATAGAGACAACAAGAAAAGAGAGACAACAGGAAAAGAGGGCTGTTGGCCAGAGGGGTTGTCTCTGGAACAGGGTAAGGAGAAATCCAAAAAGGCATATAGGCTTAAACTTACCACTCCAAAGGGATTACCGAGGAGAGTACCTACATGCCGGTGCCAGGCCGCTCTGGTATTGAGTGGAGGGCTGGCCCGGTATTTATGGTGATGAGGGAGGACATAGCCAATAAATGCGAGGAAAAAGGCGGCAAGCAATCAACATGTAAAATGAGGAACAGATGTGGCTGGCACCGAAGAGTAACGTGCGTCCTGAATGGAGGAAAAACACCAGCGCTCTGACCGCGCCCAGTGGGAGGGGGGGGCGCGGCCGGGTGCCTGAAGGTGACGCGCCGAGAGCGGTTGGGTGCGCCACGCCGCGGGACTTGTGGGTAATGGAGTCCCACGGCTCCGGCCGCGTCCTAGGGACGTGTAGCCCAGAGTAACAAGCAAGCGCTCCAACCGCGTCCTGTCTGAAGGACGCGGTGGGCGCCAAATGATGACGCGCCGCAAGTGGTGCGGCGCGCAGAGCTGGGCCGCGGGACTCTGGGAAAGAGAGTCCCACGGTTATGACCCAGCGCCCCGCGTATACCGCGGTGGATATTACCGGGGAGGGCCAGAGAAGGGGGGAAGGGGGAGGGAAGGTTTTTTAAAAAAAAAGGAACGGGAGTGAAAAGGAGGGATGAAAGGAAGAAAAGAAAAGGAGGGGGGGCGGGAAAATGGAGGAGAAGGGAGAAGAGGAGGGGTGGCTGGAAGGAGCCTGTGTAAAGGGGGGGGAAGAAAAAGGGGAGGGGTTTGGGGGAGAGGGGAAAGAAGAGAAAAGAGGGAAAGAAAGGGAAAGAAGGAACCGAGCAGCAAGAAGTGGGGAGAGAACGGAGAAGGTAAAGACTAATAGAGATAGAAGAAAATGTGGGGGATGAGGGAAGGACAAGAGAAAGATGAATGAAGGAGAGAAGGGGAGGAAAAGAAAGAAAAAAAGGATGATAAAATGACAATAGTTCTTTGCTCAAAGAGGTTATTTTGGTTGAGCCGAGGACAGTAAAATGCTGCATGACGTTTGTCATAGCAAGACATTCCGGAGTTAAGGACATAAGGAGGTCGTTTGGATGCTGCCATTGGATGGGATAGTTATATGCTGAATAGAGATCAAGACCGTGCGGAGTCTATCTCGGTAAGGATATACTAGTAGTAAAGCTATTAGCCTAAGGCTGACCACTGGATATTGTCATTAAGTCCCATGGTATCGGTCCGCAGCCTCCATATCCATCTCTGTTCATATGGTAAGAGTTTCTGTTGGGCGTTGGTTGCTGTGGGTTTTAGTTGGTCCAATACCACCCATTGCATGTTGTCGGGATGGTGATTGTTGGTGACGTAGTGTTTTGTGAGTCTCGTGGCATCTCTTTTGCAGCGAATGGTGCTCCTGTGTTCGCAGATGCGTGTGCCCACTCTTCTTGTTGTCATCCCAATGTATTTTTGACCACAAGGGCATGTGATCATATGGACGACATTTTTGCTATTGCAGTTTGTTAGTTGTCTGAGTTCCCATGGTGTTCGTAGGCCCAAGTCTACTGTAAGTTTTTTTTTGGTGAAGACACATACACTGCAGTTGCCGCATGGAAAGTGTCCCTTGGGGGGAGGGAGATCCCAGAGGGTCTTTTGTCTGCTTCTAGCGGGGATCGCCCGCGGGCGGGTATGTACAATCATATCCCGGATGCTCTTGGCCTTTCTGTAGGCATTCATAGGGACCTGAAATGGGAGACCCCCAGAGGTAAGGATTTTCCAGTCCTCGTTTATTATTTTTTTTATCATATTGGACGCTGGGTTAAAAGTGGTCACACAGATCAGTGGGTCTCCCTTGTTGGTTCTGGTGCTGGGTTGGAGTAGCGTTTCCCTAGGGCTAACGCAAGCACGTTTGTCGGCTCTCCTAAGAAGGTGATCCGGGTACCCTCTTGCTCGAAGTTTGTTGGTGAGTTGCTGTGCAGCCTGGCACCGGCATGTAGGTACTCTCCTCGGTAATCCCTTTGGAGTGGTAAGTTTAAGCCTATATGCCTTTTTGGATTTCTCCTTACCCTGTTCCAGAGACAATCCCTCTGGCCAACAGCCCTCTTTTCCTGTTGTCTCTCTTTTCTTGTTGTCTCTATTTTCTTTTATTTCTTTTCTTCTCTCTTTCTCTTTTCTTCTTTCTTTTTTCTTCTTTCTTTCCTCTTTTCACTCCCTCCCTTTACCAGCATCCTCCGTTTTTCCCCTTTTTTCCCTTTTTTCTCTTTTCCTTTGCTCTTTTTTTCTTTCTCTTTTCCCCTTCTCTTTTTCTCTTTTTCTCTCTTTTTTCCCTTTCTTCCCCCCCCCTTAAACCCTTCATCTCCTTAGAGTGTGACTACAAGGGAATACCCCTCCCCCGGCACTAGCCAGACCAGAGGCCACCCGCCCCCGACTCCGGGGTAAGTCATTAATGCATGTGTGTGTGAGTGTTTTCCCCATACATTGTCACTTTTTGCTGTGTTGTGTGCAGTGGTGTGCCACCTCTCACTCTTATTAATTTGTGGTTTATCTATTAGCCATTACAGACCTACCACACCATGAACCATCTGTTCAGGTAGGCCCTTCATGATTCACTTTGAGCACTTCACCTATTGTTAGTGCTCCGGGATCCTAGACCCTGACGAATGCCCCTGACCCACCAGCACTTTGTGAGGGCAGAAACATGTTGGTCATACGTATTTTTTTTTAGACTCTAAGAGACATTATTCTCAAGTGAGCCTTCTCCCCTGTTCTTAACCTTACCAACATGCACCCCCATTAAAAACTAACTAGTAGCAACTGGTGACATGTATGGTAATTTTATCTCCACCCCATCTGGATCCCTGTAATTTATCCAGTCAGTTTAATTTCAGCACTCCCTCTGGTTCTTTTAACCAAGAGGTTGAGTCCGCCCAAGTAGTATCATCTTACTTGGGTGGGGCTAGGTGGTCAAATGATGAAGCAAGACACTATTATGTGTGTGAGACCACCTAGTCCGTAAGGGAACTCCCTCCTCCCCCCGTAGGACAACACAGCTTTCTGTCCCTGGGACACTTTTTACCCTTGCTTTCCCCATCTCATATCTCAAGGCGACCTAATTGATACCACCCATTGAGGGAACACTGACCCAGTTCCACCCTCAACCCCTACTACCCCACACCCTTAGTGGTTACATAGCTTCTAAGCAGTTCCAGGCAGCAGCAAGGCCAGGGCAGAGTCACATGGCTGGGCTGCACAAGAGAGGTCACAGGTGTGTGCAGCTTTAGTCTGTCACAAGTCCTGTAGGAGAGAACCCAGTATAAAGGGACACCTGGCCTTTTCCCATGGGAAGCAATGGACAGAAGATTACTGATCTTACCGACTACCAGACAGTGCATTATGGGACCTGAAGTCCATGCAAACTAATGTAGTTCTTCTATAGCATGCCATATGGAAAATTGACTTTGGATGAGTGTTAATGATGATTCCCAGGGTACAGCTAGTCCATTTACAATGCCCCCTAGAGATGGGAGGGCAGAGACTTCACACATGGCTGTGGCAGGACTTATTTCCAGGGATGGACTGCGCAGGGCATGTGTTGTGAACATTGCTTGTTATACCTGGGACACTCATGCTATCCATTTTCAGAAATTATGCCCCCCTTGTCACACAAGCTCCTTGCAGAGATTGGAAATGTCACACTTACTAATGTCAGGGGTCTGTTCATACATTCCTGTTTCCACTGCTATTACACACCCACTGCCTCATGTATGGGGCACTTATTTACCTTATGATTGGAGATGTCATAGTTTTGTGTAAAGTGCTACAGTAGACCATGTTGGCAATGTAGATGTGTTTCATATGCTGTGGTCCATTGATTTTATCCTTCATATGTCAAATTCAAAGGATGAGTATTTTTTATATGTGTGTGATGTTTGCTGTACAATCATAAGCATCACATGTGATGTTGCATCAGAAGTAGTCAGATTTGTCTTTGTAACATGCTCCTTGAGGTAATACTCACATTCCTAAAGAACATGTGATGGAGAAAGAAGAAACCAGAGCAGGATTGTATGATCAAGTAAGGTGTTTAGTTACATATCCTAACAAGGTGTGTAGAGTGACTATTGGTTGAAAAAAGTTAGACCAATTTGCTGTCTGCGGCGCATTCCTGCAGCTGTGTTTTGATGTTCCCACCTCATTTTCTCTGGCACCATCCTCCTCAGGCAGTTCTTGCTCGGGCTCATATAGGGGATGTTCCTCCTCACACAAATGTTGTGAAGGACAGCACATGTAAGTATGATTTTGCAGACAATGTGTGGGGCATAAAGGCGGCTGCCTCCTGTGATGTCCAGGCACCTGAATCTGGACTTCATGATGCCAAAGGTCCTTTCTACAATGGTGCATGTCCTCTGATGTTCCTCATTATAGGCACACTCTGCTGCTGTGCTTGGGTTGGGGAATGGGGTCATGATCCATGGCTGGATCCCGTAACCCTGATCTGCTGCAAAAGATAATAGTACACCTACACTACCAAACTTGCTCCAGGTAACCTGGCTAACTGCCTTGTGGAGGTGGATGTATCTGTGCAGGAAGGGCCATCTCCCTGTACATATGTTATTTTGATGGACAATCGGCTCTTTCAGTGTGTGCAGCAGTGTGCAGTTTGCATTAGTGGCACATCAATATGTGTTCCTAGCACAGCCCACTTCCTTATTGCTACCTGGCAACGGCACCCCAGAAGTGATGTATGATGTTGGGACGGCTTCAGTAGTTCTGTGTCACCTACATGTGAGTCAGCATCATCATGCTATGTGTCTCATGGTGCTAGACCTGCAGCAACATACATTGCACACCCTTTCCACGCTACATATTGCTTGGAAGGGTGTCGGGTTGACTACGTGGCCTAATATATTTGTAAATGGTTCATCCTCCAAGTTGTACTTATTGTGCAAGCCATTTCATTGTCATTGTGTGCTTTGACATTGGTCCCTTGTAGCTCTAGAGTGGCAGCTAATGTTTGTGGCACCCATCATTTGTCCATAGGTGTGTATCCCATTGTGTCCTGGTATACAACATAACTACCTATGTCACACCTCAGTGTCTTCCTGCCCATGTGGCAATGTAGTGGTGTATGTTTTGTGTGTCCTACAGGGTTGCTGGGCTGTGTGTATATTGTTAGGTATATGGACTTACTGACAAAAAGGCCATTGCCATATAGTCCATTCTGGAAGCGTTGATTGATCGTGCTGTGGCGGAATATGAAGGAATCATGTACACTCCCAGGACCCTTGGCCAAGATGTTGGTGAACAATCCCTGGTGATCAGCTATGGCCTGCACATTGATTGAGTATGTGTGCTTTCTGTTACGTAATAAATGCTCTGTTGCTGCAGGTGGTACGATCCAGACATGGGTGCAGTCAATTGCATCAAGCACATGCAGGAAGCCATGGATTTGACAAAACACCTGTTTTATCTCCTGCTGCGTCTGCTGAGTGTTGGGGAAGCTGAAGTGGTGGATTGTGAGGGAGATGATGGCATCTAAGACCTTGGGCAGGGAGGTTGAGAATGAGGGCTGTGATACCCCAGCGACCAGGGCACCCGTTGTTTGGAAGGAGCCACTTTCCAACATATTCAGGACAGCTAGCAGCTTGGTCACAGGTGGTATATTGTGTGGTGTCTGCAGGCTGGCTGTTATTTGCGGCTCAATTTGGCACAGCAGCTGCTGTATGGCTTCCCAGTTGAGTCTATACCTCTGGATGATGTCCTCTTCCCTGAGGCCATGGAGGGTTGTCATGTTCCTGAAGACCCTCTCCTGCCTTCTGCGTTGCCTTTGGGGGCCACGTTGGGGTGGTGGTGGCTGCTGTTGTTGGTCCTGTGCTCTGCGTTGTCTAGCAAGCTGCATCAGTAGCACCTCCATGTTGTCCTGTTGGGCCATGATGTTGATTGTGTGTGTTTTCCTTAAGTAGTGGTGTGTTTGCCTCATTTGAATGCCTGCCCTGACCCAGGCGTTAAAAATTAAGGCAAATAGGGCTTAGCATAAATTTTCGGGTCCGCCTTCCACCCGTGCGTCATTTTTGCCCTGTTGGATAAATATGGTGCTGAGGTGTTTGAGTAATTTTTTGGACGGGACTGCCTACTTTGCATCTCATTGATGCAAGGCTGTTTCACGCATCCTTAAAATGACGCTGACTCCATATTTGTGATGCTAGACGGGTCTAGCGTCAAAATAATAATATGGAGTTAAGTTTGCGCTGGATTTGAATTAAAAAAATGATGCAAATCCGGCGCAAACAGAGTATAAATATAGGCCATAGTCTCTGATTTAAAGCTCCCTCCAGCATTGTGTAGGTTGCATCTGTTTACACTAGGCTTTCAAGGGGATTATTCAGTTTAAAAGTTTTCAGCTTGACAACCGTTGAATGTCTCTGACATTGGGGTCTGATTTACAGATTCCTCCTGCATTCTGTTTGTTGCAGCTGTTTGCAGGGTGATTTGACAATGAACAATTGTTCATGACTCTGCCCTTTCCTAACTCTGTGTTACTCATTCTGTGACACTTGACGGGAAGCTTTGACAGGTTTGTGCATTTTGTTTTATGGGGTCCTTTCAATACGTCCCACTTCTTTTTTATTTTTAATCCCACTGCCAGCCCCCACCTCCTTGTTAGTCAGCCATGAGGCACCCTGCCCATTCACACATGCCCTTTGCTCTGCTGAGACAGGCAACACTGCTCTTAACATGCCCCAACAAGCCCCTGTTAGACTCATACATTGCACATTGCGTTAGGGCGTTAGGGCTTTAATTTTACACACACCTTAACACAGCCAGACTTACTGTGATAGATCCACACACTGTGCAAGCTGTTGTAATTTTTCACAACCCTTTGACAGCGTGAACATGTCCGGGCACAAACAGACACAAGGCGCAGGCTCTTAGGGCTATCAATCACACTGCCACAGACACATGACAGTCATGGTGATTGATTGACAATCTCAGGGCAGGGCACCCACGTCATTGCCTAAGTCATCACGGGGCATGGCAACTTTCAAAAAGTTTGATGGAAGGTATCCCCTTATAGTACATACAGTGGAGAGGTATAGAGTAAAGTAGTGGAGTAGAGTGGAGTAGAGTGTTGTAAAGTGGAGTGGCACAAAGAGGTGTAGAGTGGAATAGAATGGAGTGGAGTATTGTAAAGTGGAGTTTCGTAGAGTGAAGAGGCATAGAATGGAGTTACTTAGACTGGAGGGGTGTAGAGTGGAGTAGAGTGCTGCAGATCAGAATGGCATAGAGTGAAGTAAAGTAGCACAGAGTGGCATACAGTAGTGGAGTAGAGTGTCATCGAGTGTCATAGAGTGGAGGAGAGCGTTGTGGTGTAGAGTGGAGTGAAATGTCATAGAATGGAGAGGCATGGAATGGATTAAAGTGATGTGGAGTGGCACTGAGGGAACTGTGTAGAGTGGAGTTGAATGTCGTAGAGTGGAATGGCGTAAAGTGTCATAGAGTGGAGTGTCATAGAGTGGAGGGTCATAGAGAGGAGTGTCATAGAGTGGAGTGGTGTACAGTGAAGTGGTGTAGAGTTTCTTAGAGTAAACTGGCGGAGAGTGAAGTGGCATAGAATAAAGTGCCAAAGAGTGCAGTTGCGTAGTGTAGATTGAAGTAAAGTGCTGTAGAGTAGAGTGGAGTGGTATAATATGTGTGAGGGGTGTAGCGTTGAGGGGCATAGCGTGTCATAGAGTGGAGTGGTGTACAGTGGAACAATGGAGTAGAGTGTGGTAGAGTGTCACAGAGTGGAGTGGAGTATCATAGAGTACAGTGTCATAGAGTGAGAGGGAAGTGTCATAGAGTGTAAGAGCATAGAGTGAAGGGGATAGAGTGGAGTAGAGTGTCACAGAGTGAAGTGGAATAGAGTGTCATAGAGTTGTGTTCAGTAGAGTGGAGTAGTGGAGTACAGCGGAGTACAGTGGAGTACAGTGTCAGAGTGGAGTGGCATGCAATGGGGTACAGTGTTGCAGAGAAGAGTGGAGTATCATAGAGTGGGGTATCATAGAGTGGGGTGGCATAGAGCAGAGTAAAATAGTGTGGAATGGCATAGAGGGAACTGAATACAGTGGAGTAGAGTGGCATGCAGTGGAGTGTTCATCAATCAACAATCAACAGCATTTATACAGAACACCGCTGCTTCAGGAGAAGCATTCCTGCAATCAAAGCAAAGCGACTGAGAGTAAAGCTGGCCAATTAAATCTAGATTTGGTCAAAGAGCCAGGTTTCTAATTCTTTCCTGAAACAGTGCCATGAGTCGGTCATGTTGAGTTAATTGGAAGTGTGTTTAAATTTTAGCAGTCAATATTGAGAAAGTTCTGCCACCCTGATGGACTTTGGCAAACCTGGGAATGCGCATATGTGGGAGGTGGTTAAATGTCAGTGATTTCTCCTGTTGGTACTGACCCAGTCTATTTCTTAAGTATCAACGGCTCTTGCCTGGAAGGGGTCTGAATACTGATAATGCAGATATACTAATTAGAAATTATTAATGAATGTTTAAGTAATTTGAGTAATTAACGTAGAAAAATTAAGTGTACATTTGAAAATGTGCCCTCGAAGAGTGGCTGACACCACTCACGAAATTTATTAAAAAAGTGACTAAACATGTGAAATGTTGAAAATGCATACAAAACAATGTAGAAGTATGTCATATTGAGATATATAATGTATGTTTTGCATTATATTGTAGAGTTAACTTAGCCGAAGTTGTGGCCTAGTTTTGCCAGGCCTTGTGCAGAAGTCGAATATTAACGTGCAATGTAGAAAAAGATAATGTGCTTGACTGACCATGAACCGCTCATTGTTTAATAAAATCTACTAAGCTAAAATCCTATGTGTGAACCACGAACAGGAGATGACGAAATAAAAGTTTGTATCTAAACCAGTGTAAAGCATACTGGATGTACTTTCCCAGGACTCGAACAATGGAGACACTGACTGGAGAAGAAGATGCAACATTTTCGATACCTGATGAGCTGGATGATGAGGACATCGTACATTGAACCAATCGACATCCTGAGAACTGTGCAATATTAGATTTAATAGATTTGGAAAATTAAGATAATTGGACGGAGTCATAACTGGTGATTATTTGACCAATTCGGAATTGGGGGATAGTCTGGGCGACTTTGATATAATGTCATGACAAAGGGAGAAAACTTCAGATTTTAGAGGGTAGACGTGGATGTTCGAAGAGATTCAGGATTCTGTCATTGGTCTTATTCTCTTGAGAGCCTGAAGAGATGCTGATCAATTGAGGACCTGAAGACGAAGACTGATTTGGTTGCTGATCCATATCGTGGATAGGTGTCGAGACGGGGCCACTCACCTGAAAAGCAGGATGTCTACAGGGGGGATGGTATGCCCCCGACCTCCTGGAACACCTCTTGGCACTTCCTGGTGGACACAGAAACCCCGGCAGGTGTTCCAAAAGGAAAGGGGGAGTGGAAGAGAAAGAGATAAAACACTGCCACGTCTTGCCTGTCCTTGCCTGTCCAGCCTGTATCTTCGGTGGGGCAGGTTGTTGTTGACCTAGTGATAGTAAAGTTAGTGGACTCAACTTCCTTGAAACTGAATCTCTCTTTCTGATATGGGCACGGAAGCGGTAGAAGAACACCGGAATGCTCCAGCACTTTTCTTGGATAATAATAACTGTTGGAACAATTACTAACACTGCATTATCAAAAACCCAAACTGAGCACCATAACAATAAGTACTACAACACTAGGGCTGGCTTCACATAGATTCACTGTTGCACACTACAATTAGAACTGTGGTTGCACTTATCATGCACAAGAAAGACAAACAAGGGCATTAATTATATCACATATACCTTTCCTGCATGCATAGGGTTAAACTAAAAGGAACAAAAATAATTAAAGAAATACAAATGTCCACTCTGGGTTCAAACAGTTAGGGTGGCAAAGTTTGGTTTGGTTTCACTCTGTGTGTGAAAAACCCTTCAAAATGCAAATTCCTCAAACCTGAAACACAGGCATGAATGGCACAATGTATATCCAAGAGTTATGCTATTAGAGAAAGAAAAGTCAAGTAAATGCTCTTTTAAAATTGCACTGTCACTTTTTGTAGTACTTGAGCTCAAGAAGCTTTCCTGAAGCACATTTAGGCAAGTAACTACAATAATAATGTAGAATGTTCAGAAATGCATTTGTCTCTTCAAGATAAGCACTCTGCCAAAATACGACGTCTGAAACACACCAGCTGTTCTAGGAAAGCGCAGCGCTCAAAGAACAATACTAGTCACTTAGCTGCAGTCTTTTCCAGTGTGCTGGAGGAATGCCTGGTGTTGGCTGGTACAGGAATGAAGAAAAGAATTGCCTCGAAAGTCCTGAATACGAGGATGACAGCAGGGGCTGGACTGCCAAGTCAGATGCTGAGATCAGGAAGCAAAACAAAGCCAAGCAGGGAGGCATGGTTCACTCTGCTATTTATAGCCAATCTAGAAAGCAGTTGAGTTTCCACATGTGGATGAGTCATCACACCCAATTAGAAGCACACGTCTACATCTGTTCACATTAGCAAACAAGCATTGGTAAAACAAGCATTGATAAAACCAATTGTGTAATACAGCACATTGGGCCTGATTTAGACCCTGGCGGCCAGTGACCGCCAGGGTCACCGGCCACGGGAGCACCGCCGACAGACCGGCGGTGCTCCAAAGGGCATTCTGACCGCGGCGGTTCTGCCGCGGCCAGAAAGGGTAAACCGGCGGTCTCCCGCCGGTTTACCGCTGCCCTTGGAATCCCCCATGGCGGCGCAGCTTGCTGCGCCACCATGGGGGATTCTGACACCCCCTACCGCCATCCTGTTCCTGGCGGTTCGGCCGCCAGGAACAGGATGGCGGTAGGGGGTGCCGCGGGGCCCCTGGGGGCCCCTGCCGTGCCCATGCCAATGGCATGGGCACGGCAGGGGCCCCGGTAAGAGGGCCCTACTGTGTATTTCAGTGTCTGCCTAGCAGACACTGAAATACGCGACGGGTGCAAACTGCACCCGTCGCACATGCCCACTCCGCCGGCTCCATTCGGAGCCGGCTTCCTCGTGGGGAGGGGTTTCCCGCTGGGCTGGCGGGCGGCCTTCTGGCGGTCGCCCGCCAGCCCAGCGGGAAAGCCAGAATGGCCTCCGCAGTCTTTCGACCGCGGAGCGGCCATATGGCGGTTCCCTCCAGGCGGGCGGCGACCGCCGCCCGCCAGGGTCAAAATGACCCCCATTATGTTTACTGAGAAACATGAAGGTTTAATCAAGAACAGAGATATGATTTAACCCTAATCCCTGGGGATGCTGACAGATAATGCAGGAGGCACCTTGGGGATTCCTGACAATAGGTAGCTATAACAATGTGACTGAATTAACCTTTGTGCCTTTTTTTTCTAGGTACCAACTGCGCTGTTTTCACAATTCTTTTCTCTTAGCTAGATGTTTTTCCAAATGTATTTTCTAAAACTATTTTCACATTAAATCCCACATGCAGATGCTAATCTGGGTTAGGTGAGGTCCACACCTTATGACATTGACAAATGTAGAGACAATTGATTGACAAACTGATTTGCTGAACTTCGCTGTTCATGTTGACTTATTAATTCCTGATTCAGTTACTGACTTATGCTACTCCTTTAGAATGTACTCTGATGCAAGTTTTGATTAGATGATGTTTTTGGCACCTTCTAATGACTTATTATGGATTTGCTTTGAATAAAGTTTGAATTAACCCCATGACTTAGTACTGTAACTAACAGGGAAATAAAATTGATAAAACGTATATTGAGTTGTATTTATTCATGACAGAACGCCATGGTGCGATGTTATTAACTGCTGATTAATGTTTTGCATAATGGTTATTGATTTGGGTATTGATTATTGATGAACATTGGTTACACCGTAGCTAGGATACTCCATGCGAATCAAAAGGTTCATCGACCTATACGCGTCCCCTTATAAGTTTACTTATTAAGGACCGGGCACGCTAGCAGTTTCTGGTAGCAGCTTGATGGTTAGTTTCCCTAGAGAACTAGTTATGTGGTGACCGATGTTTATGGTGGTAGTTTGAATTAGGGTTAGTTGTTCATTATTATTGTGATTTGGATTTTGTTTTTTGTAATGGCAAATGTAGCAAAAATGATGTCCCCTTAAGCACAGAAATGACTTTCCCAGATCCTGGATCCTGCAAGTAGAGTTGGGTATGTTCTCTGCATTTTTGTGATAGTGTGAAAGTGGTAGATTGCGCTTACAAAGGCTTATGCAAATCGCAGGTGAATTGTGACGTACTTGAGGGAAGTAGGGAGTCTGCGTACTCCAGTTGAGGTTTAGTAGGAGTGTGCACACTCCGCAGTATGAGAGTAGGGAAGTCATAGAACTTCACATGTGTGTGGTGCTTTGTGCCCAAAAAATTGTCCACATGGTTGTTGATGATGTATGGACTCTGCGTGGTCTAAGACTCCGGAGTATATTGACAAGTGTAGGAGACAGTTGGTTATATGTTGTAATCTGTCTGGTTAAGTAGGTTGATGGGGAGTAGTCAACCAGTCAGTGTGTGATTTAAGTGAGTAAGAGAACATTTTGACTGAGATTTGGCGAGTCCTATGTGCACCAGGACAGACTCATTGATCAGTTGAGAGTAAACTTTGTGGGTCGAATTTTGCTTGCAAATGTGGTAGACTGAGAAAGAGGAATAGCTGCATGAGCAAAAGGGCCACCAGTGAAAATCTATAGTGTCTCTGAAGCGATTGTATATCTTCCTGTAATAAACCAGCTGATTTGTTTTGGTCATTGGTTTTTGGTTAGTACTCGCAATAATTTGCATTAGTTTTGAGTGAATTGAAGATTAGGAGGACGAGCCGCAAGACTTTGTCAGCCGCACTGTGTGAGTGTGATGTCAGAGTGAGCCGTGCTGGGATAGGTTGGTTAGTAAGAAGAGTTGCGAACGGATTGGCATCAGTCCATGAGAGACAATTGGTTGAAAAAGCGGTTGAAGGGAATCTTGGGAGTAAAAGTCATTTCCTTAATTGATTTGAATACACAAATATAGAAAAGATTACGTTTTTCAAAGCGTTTAGGAGTGCCATGAAGGGTGATACATGCATTAAGGCGACAGTAGGGGAGCTTACCCAACTGGAACATTATCCAGCTTATATTGTGATGGAGGAGCAAGGTGTTGCGCCATGTCTTTGGTTAAAGCAATGGTGAAAATTGACAGAGAAACAGGGAGCTTTAGCATTTGAGAATTTGGGATCAGTTGCGGATGACATTGTATGAGACAAAGCCTCTTCTGAGACCAGCACAGTTTGAGGCATTAGCGCTTTGGGAGCTCATAGTGAGACAGCAGCAAGAAATCAAATTCCAGAGAAGAATAAGGAAGGTAGAGAAGTCTCTTGCAGAGGCAAGATGGGATTGGGAACAGAAGAGGTGAAGAACAGCAACATTACAGGACGTTAAGTTGTTTCCTGCCATCACATAGGAAGATGAGTCAGAAGGGAAAGAGGAGACTAGCAAAAGTGATAAGAGTTCGTCAGGGAGTAAAAAGAAGAAAAAGTCTTACATAGTAGAAGAAGACTCGGGTGTCGAGGATCTTATTACTCAAATGTTGAGGGACCAACCTCCACCATATGCAGTGCATGACGAGGGTCCAAATACTAGTTCTGCTCCAACTGCCCAAGCTCAATTGTTGGGGACAGATGGGCCAGTGCAAGCAGATAATGGACAGGTACAAGGGGTAGTGCAGAGTACTCCTAATGCACTGACTACATTGGTAGTCCAGGCGCAGATGCACCCACCACCGCTACAGAGAATTTATCCAGAGATACCTATTCCCGAGACAATCTCGAACTTAGTGGTGCATACGGAGCAAGTGGTTCTGAGGCTGATGCTAGTTCAGACTGAACCGACTCCAATGTTGATGCCTAAGGCACAGCAACAGGGTTTGCCGAAGTTCACACCAATGAATGGGACACAGTTAGATGTAACACCACTAATGAATCAAAGTATGGGAGTAGCCCTTCCACAAAATGCAGGTGTCAGAGCGGCACCAGATGCCATATCACTGCCAATTACTGTTGGTCTAGCGGTACCATTGTTTGCGCAGAAGAAGCTGGTTACAGGGGAAGAGGGTGAAATGACACAAAGCCTCGTGAGAAGGTGGGTGAGAGAGCATGTGCAGGTAGTCTCATCTATGTGTAAGACCTTTGATGGATTTAGGCCATTAATGGACCTTAGTCCCCGTGTTACGCTTCCAGATGCGGTAAATGGCTGGAGCGTAAGTCAGAACTTGAAACTTTTGACACCGCAAACTCCAGGTGCAGTGGTACAACAGGTGCCATTGCCGAACGCAAGTAATGTTTCATTACAGGGACTGACAGCACAGCAGTTAAATGAGTGATTAGATAATCTGAATACCCCACAAAACACGTCCAGAGGTGAAGAGCCAATTGATCACGTAAGGCTGGCTATGGAAATGACTGAACTGGTTGAGGGATCAATGGGAGTGAATAGGTTAGAATCCTATACTGAAGAAGAGCTGAGATACTTGTGTCCGAGAATCACGAGAGAAGTGAGCAAGATACATCAGAAATTAGCAGATTTGGCAGAGAAGCATGACATAGAAATTGAGAAAATAAAGCATTTGAAAATGAGTTACAGGCTAGATTTTGAAACAAAGGATTTTGAACATATAAGATCAGCTGGGATGAAAGCGCATCTTAAGGAATTATTGCAGAGTGCCCAGATCTGGGGAACATTAGAGAAGTGGGAAGGCAGATAGTCAAAGAAGAAGGATAAACTAAAACGAGATTCAGAAGAAGGGTCTTAAAGTGTTCAGAAAGAAAAGGATCCAGTAAAATTTTTACCAATGAGGGAAATTCCAGGAGGACAATTTGTTCATGTTCCTTGGCACAGAAGTGATATTCTGTCATTCACAAATGATTATCCAAAGCTGAGGAAGAAACCGGTTGAATGGTATCAGCAGACAGATAGATTTGTGAAGCTTTCGAAATGTCTGTGGGAAGACCTGAATACTCTGTTTGAGACAGAAGTGCCAGCTGATTTGTGGGTTGAATGCAAGAGAGCAGTAGATTGGCCGACAGTGAACCGGAAAGTGCTAGAGTTACAGGTGCACCATCACCCGAAGTGATGAAACATTATTATAAGGTGATTGATTTCCTGAAGACGAGAATCTCACCTAATAATATTAACTGGCAGAGAATTGACAGGACAGTGCAGGAAGTAAAGGAGTCGATAACTAAATACTATGGGAGATTGTTGAAGGCGTTCAAGGAGTACAGTGGTAAAGAAACAATCGAGCCGAAAGACATGTTGCACTTTGTGTTCAGGTTTGTGGAAGGATTGAGACCTGAAGTAGGTCAGATGATTAAGAATCACTTGATTTGTTGGGAAGCAAAGCCAATTGGTGAGGTGTTGCAGTATGCGAAATACTGTAGTGATGAAATTGAGTTAAAACAGAAGAAATTGAAGAAAAAAGCGATGGTGATACAGATTAAGGCAGTTCAAACAGGAGTGCAGGGAGCTTTAGTGCAGCAGATACTGCAGCAGCTGTGAACTGTTAAGTTCCAACCCCAGGTGAGAGGTAGAGGACACAGAGTCAATATGAATCGTGGTGTAGATTTGAATATGGTAGTGGTTCAAAATGATGTGCAAGGGATGAAGATGTTACTGTGTCATCTTTGCGAAAATGTGGGACACTGGAAGCGGGAGTGTCCGATGATGGTGCAGGATGGTGTTCAGCAAAGTTGTGATGTCAATACATTGCAAACTGTAAAAGTTCCAAGAATGAGAGGACTCAATCTGAATTTCCAGAATAACATGAATAAAGTGCAGAATTTTCAACTCATGCAGCAGGTGCAAATGCCTCGTGCACAACTGACACAGTTGCAACCAATACAGGAGCAGGTTCCAATGATATCTAGACAGCAAATGCAGATACCTTGAGCCCTGATGGAAAAGCAACAGATGATGCTTACTCAGCAGGTCACAGGTCAGAGACAAGACAGAAGTAGTGACACAGTGCACCAATTCCCATTACATAGTGAGAATGAAATAAACAACAAATGGACGTGTAATAGTTTGGATGAAGAGCCATGCATGCTCACAGCATCCTTAGAGGTAGATCAGAGTGGACCTTTTGTGAGAGGAAAGGTGATGGGTCATAGGGTCTAATTTCTAGTGGACACAGGAGCTACGCGCTCTACAGTGACAAGTGCAGAAGTTCCGAACTTATCTCTTTCAGGCAGAACAATTCAGGTTGTGGGGGTAGCGTATAGGCAATTGATAAATCCGATCACAGATTAGGTACAGGTTGAGATTGGCAACTTTCAGGGACTGCTTAAGTTTCTAGTCTATGATTCAAGTCCAGTATCCCTACTGGGAAGGGACTTATTGTGCAAGACCAGATATTCAATTAATTGTTCAACTGCTGGAATAGAGGTTCAGACAAATAGTGATGAAGAAGAAGATCAAACTCCTGAAACTGAGAATGAAACCACTAATGAAGACTACACGTTGATTGAATTTTTCCCGATGTTTACTGTGAAAGAATTACATGCAGTCTTGCAGGGAACAGTGCAGGAAAATGTGTGGGACCAGACAGGTAAAGAAGTAGGTTTGATCAAGGGAGTGGAGCCGAATAAGATCGCTTTGAAGCCAAATATAGTGTTCCCGCAGCTTCCACAGTAAAACATGGCACAAGATGTTCTGATGAAAGTAGCACAGATAATTGGAGATTTTCTGAAACAAGGGGTTTTGAAAGAAGTGTTGAGCAGTCCATGTAATTCACTGATAATGGGCTCGAAGAAACTTTGTGGGAAAGTACGAATTGTGTAAGACTTGCGAAAAGTGAATGACATGGTGGTGAAGTGTTGTCCTGTGGTGCCAAACCCAGCGGTACTATTGTTTCAGATTCCGTGCGATGCAGAATGGTTCACAGTGGTTGATTTGTCACAAGCTTTCTTTTCTGTGCCTCTTCATGAGGATAGTCAGTTTCTTTTTAGTTTCAAATTCCTAGACAGTGTCTACAGCTGGTGCAGGCTTCCTCAGGGGTACACAGAATCACCGTCCTTGTTAAATCAGATTTTGAAAACTAATTTGGAGTCATTGGAATTTCCATACCAATCAACTCTGGTGCAGTACATTGACGACTTACTGATTGAATCCAAAACGAGGGAGGAGTGTAAGTATGACTCGATTGCCCTGTTGAATCATTTGGGAAAATTCTGACATAAAGTGTCACCTTTGAAAATGCAGTATTGTCAGAAGTCAGTGAAATACTTGGGACACCAAATTGAGAAAGGGTCAAGGAGAATTTCCAGAGAAAGGATTACAATGATATTGCAGAGAAGTCTCCTGACTTCACAGAGAGATGTCCGAATGTTTCTGGGAATGTTAGGCTATTGTAGTCAGTGGATTCCAAATTTTGCTGAGATTGCCAAACAATTGCAGCAGTTAACACATAAAGATGTCACAGTTCCATTCCTTTAGACCAGGATCAGATGAAAGAGTTCACTGAGTTGAGAGAGAGTTTGTGCAGGGCTCCAGCATTGGGAATGCCTGATTATACAAAACCATTCATATTGTTTTGTCATAAACATGATGCTTGTTCTTTGTCTGTCTTGACACAGGTCCATGGAGATGCTTATTGCCCAGTAGCCTATTTTTCCGCTACCTTTGACCCGGTTGTAGCAGCCTTACCGGGTTGTTTGAGTGGAGTTGCTGCAGTTGGTCAAAGCTTTTCACAGTGTGAGGGAGTAGTGATGGGATACCCTCTGACAGTAATGGTGCCTCACTCTGTTGAGATCTTACTGACAAGGACAAAAACACAGTATTTGACTGGT